>NW_006768786.1:608872-1048619 GCF_000204055.1 Melampsora larici-populina 98AG31
ACTTCTGAAAACGCTTTTGATCAGAATTTGCACATTGCCTATGTCCTCAAAAATATATTTGAATACCGATGAACAGGGAGGCGGTACAATGGTCTTCCGTCGTTTACCCATGATTGTCTACCCGGCTCTCGGTACCCAGCGTCTCGGGAAGTGATGCATAGAGAAAAGTCCAAACGTCTTGCAGCTCTGAGTCTGGGTCAGTCATCAAAGATCATCTCAAGATCAGTGCTTTCAGAAGTAAAATCAGATTGAACAAGGACAGAAACAATTCATTCGGATCCAGGTCTATCGAATGCATCAATGGATGGACAAGAAAGGGAAGAAAGACCATGGCAGATGGCACGACATCAGATGGTTGACCAAGAGATGGAATTAGAAGATACTAGTAATGATGATTATCCAAGGATCAAAAACATCAAAAAAATCTTTGATCAGTCTCCTAATAATAAGTTTGTTTCGATGGTTATTAAATTATTCTTCAATTGCTTGGTCAAATGAAACTTGGAGAATTGGGTCCGATAGGATTGATTGGGATCATCAAATCATACATGTTACTGGTGGCTCCGATGGTTTAGGTAGAGTAATTACTGAAACTTTGGCTATTAAGAATATGAGGTTTTTTTGGGATATTAGACCTCTTACTGCAAATCCATCTGACTCAGGTTAGCTTTTTTTGGTTATGGACTCACTATTATTCAAATCAAGCTTGTCATTGACTTTGGTTGTCTTTATCTCTAGATGTCCATCACTATGAGTGCGACATATCGGATGCGAAAGCTGTAGAAGCTGTAGCTGATCGAGTCAAAAACGAAGTAGGAGATCCAACAATCATTATCAATAACGTTGAAGTAGCGAATGGAACATTTATCATCGATCTTAATCCTAGTGAAATTCAGCGGTTTGCCACTTTGTCTTATAAACAATCTCATTGGAAATCATAACTGACAATCACGATGTACCTCTTAACCACTTTGTAGGAGCTTTGGAGTGAATATAATGGCTCATTTTCACCTCTTGAAGGCTTTCTTACCAACATTAATTGAACTAAAGAACGGATACATCGTCAGTACGATTTCTATTGTGAATCTTGATATCATCACTAAACTCATCGCGATCATCTGTTTCTACTTGTTCTTGTCATCTCAGGTCACTGTAGCTTCAATTTTAGGCACTTTTGGCGTCTGTCAAGCTTCAGATTACTGTACTTCAAAAGCAGCTGTTTTGAGTTTACATGAATCACTTGAACTAGATTGTAGGTTCCTAAATATCCTCATTCCCACTGTATCTTTCTTTATTGAGTGAACAGAAAGATAGTAACATGAACCAAAAAAATGAATATCAGTGTTCAGGGGTTCGTGCCACTTAAGTAAGTCCAGGTAGATTGGAAACCAAAATGTTTGGACCCTGTAAGTTTTATTATTATTTAAGACCTATCGAACTATTCAACTTCCAATCCAAAAAACTAATCAAATTTTGCTAGAACTTCTCATTAAGAAGTAAGACCACAGAACCCATTTTTATTCCCACAAGTTGTACCTCATGATCTAGCCAAACTGGACATTTGAACATTAGGTTCATAAGTTTATCTGAATCATCAAAGTGTTTCCTTCTTGGTTGAAAGATTTGGCTCATTGGTTTGCTGGCTCTACTGAGGCTGTGATCGATTTCAATAAGTGAAACCAGTCAGTTTTGGGGGATAAATAGATTGTGTGTGTTTTGTGCATACCTTTTTTTCAAAAAGTAGTATGAGGCACCACAAATGGCATTAGGTGTAGTTCCTTTATAATATTTGATTGCTTAAGAATCTAAAGAATGAAGATTCCGAGCGATTTTTCAGTGTGATTCATAAGAAAGTCGATGATGTTATGAATTTGAGGGAAATTTTGAACACAAAAGTCTAGATGAAATCTCTGATTCCCTCCTAAAAAAACTCACAAGATGTGGAAAGAGAATAGTTCATCACATCACTCATAGAGTTTAGAAGTATTGGAATAGATAGAACAGTGGGCAGTGAGAACCTTCTCTTTTATTCTTTTAATTTACACTTATTCATTTCATTGAGATAAAATCCTTTTGGAGTAAAAAATCAGTCCTACTCACCGTGTCCGGGACGTTCGCTCTTCGACGAGCGCGCACGACTTCCCTTTCTGCCTCAAAGGGAGTTGGTGTGCGCTCGTTGACTAGCAAATCCTACACAGACACGGTGTACTAAGCATCTAAAACTGACTTTGATTCACAACTCTGGGATGTTAATTGGATATGGGTCCACATCAAACGATACAAAAATGTTTTTTTGACAATTTCAAAGGTAATGAATCATTTCATTTTAGCCATCTTGTTTTTTGACAGAGTGGATATACATTTCATATCACCATATGCTGTTGAAACGAAAAGTACACTGGTTTTCGAATCGAATGTCTCTCTAATTTGATTACTAGTGGAGCTGTACAGTGTCCCTGGGTGGCCATACCCAGTATTGTATCTGGGCAGAGGCCTTCGGATCACCCGTCTGTTCATTGGTACACCTTATTGAGCAGCGTGACATGGTAAAACTTTTGTATCGGTCCAAGATCTCCCTCAAGCTATTTGCGCAAGATTATGCCAGCAAATAAAGCACAGGTTTTGAACCCCATATACCCTTATGATTTGTCTCTCAATGTCAATTGACAAGACCGAAACACAAAGCGTACCAGAGTCTTCCTATACACAATTTTGATTCAGTCTCTTACTTAGTGGTCTAGCTCGTTAGATCACTTGCTCATGATTTTAATGGTGCACTGCCTAGTTACACTTATTGTTGATCTTAGAGGTGTGCTCAGGTTTGGCTGAACTTGCCAATTGCTAAACAACGCAGCGGCCCTCTAAGGTAGCTCGGATCAAAGCTCTGAGCTCAGATTGAAGCTGCTGAACTGGGGCAGGGAACAATTGACACACTTTCTGAAGAACAATATGCATGCCTTCTGACTGTCTCGACGTTGAGACGGTCAGTGGCAGACGCAGTGGTAATTAAAATCAGATCTCTTGGGTTCTAGAAACCCCTGCTGTGCCTCACAGTGTCCCGTCCGAAGTGTCTAGTGAAGGTTCAAACACGAACCTTACAAGTAGGCCCACCGTGCATCAGTGAGAGTCAAAAGAGCAACTGTCAATAGGTGCATTCTGAATCAAGAAGGCCTGATTGGGCTCGCCACCGCCCGATTCATTCATTAGGTTGACCGTCTTGAGCTTGTTGATGCTTGCCTGCAGACAGGTCTCACCTCGCCTGCAGACCGGTTTTGGACTTGGCAGCGAAGCGGTTTGAAATGGTCATTTGTATGGTCAAGCCTCAGACCGTCTACCACTACGGGAGCGTTTCCGGCCCTCAGACGGTCTGCGTTGCTGGTCTCAAGACCGGCCAAACCCTCCGGTGGTGTAGGAATTTAAATAAACCCAGCAATTACAAATTTGCTTCCGGTTTGTTATTTGTAGGTTTTTAAATAAAGTGAGCTGAATCCTGCTGAATCAGGATGAGCCCCGAGACCCGCCAAATCGGGGATCCCTGCGGTCCTCCCTGGCGGATTGGAGGGTTGGTCTGGCCTCCGAAGGGTCCCAGACCCGCGGGGATAGTCGGTCCCGGGGGTCGTTCTGAGAGGCCAAAAAAAGTGATTTTCCTCAGGGAACCCGAGGAAAAATGCCTTAGGTGTTGGGGTTGAGTTCAAGACAGGTGTGTTGGTCACATTGACAACTTGAGCAATTGTAGAGTGAGCCAAGAGGACAGGAAGCATAATGATATGGAATTGGGTTGAACGAGATCCTTCAACATATTGATTCAAGCAAAACATATTGATTCAGGCAAAACATCTTGATGAGCGGAAGAAAGAATTGATTCACACTAATTGGTGGGGGAAATGTGCAAGGGTGAAGTGATTTATAGCCCTGAAGAGTGGGGGTCCAAGTCGGTGAAAGGTTAATTAAGATGGCTTGAGTTTGTATTTGTGATTTGACGGATATTTCTCTTGAAAGGCTGTGGGCAATAAAAGGGAATGACCAAATAATACAGTTATGGTATACAAATATTGTTCTGGAAATTTCCAGAAGATTTTTCCCAGAATGTCAGAAAGAAAAATTATAATGGTATCTGGCATTCTGGTGTTCTGGAAGTTTGAACCCCCCAGCAGTCCAGAATACCAGAATCCTGAGTACATGACTGTAACACCAAGTGGAACCTTGTTCACAGAAATATAGTTTTCCAGAACACCAGAAGGGTTCTGGCGTTCTGGGAAAAACCTTCTGGAAATCTCCAGAACAATATTTGTATACCATAAGTGAAGACCAGAGGACTTTGACAGGCCGGCCCTGGAAAGCGCGTACAGACCCTCCTAACAAAACACACTTTTTGGGTATTTGCTTGTGCACACAACACTCCACTACTTATGGAGGTGCGCAGTAGCTCATTGTGTGCGGGAAAAGAAGTGCTATCTTATGATACCAGCCTCGAGTATTTTGGAGTGCTGGTTGAGGAGAAAAATGCAAAAAATCTAATTTTTTTGATGATCCTGGGCGGATTCCTACATACCGGGGAAGGGTCTCTACATTGGGTTTTACCCAAAACCACTGCTCCTACTATAGTAAAAGTATATGTACTAGAAATCTACGGTCTTGTTTAACATTTTGCAGTTTTCAAAACTCAGAAAATGATCATGGCTGCATGGGAAAAGCCCAAAACCCGACAAAAACAAAACTTGGGTACCAATTAGGAGGGTGTATTTGGGCTCTCCAGGGTCCGACTCCCACTTTGACACTGGGCTCTTGTTGAAACATATCTATCTCTTCAATAACCTCTGGGCAATGGAAAGCAAAATCAAAGTCAAGTCTTGACTCAGCAAGTTTTCCCAGAAATTGCCGGGGAATCAGGGATCCCCATTAATTCCCCGTAACCTGGTGATTCCCGTTGGGGGTCAGGGTCCGGGAGTTGTTCTGGAGCTCAGAGGATACAAATCCTTGGGGAACGGTGAGGTTGGTTGCCGTTCTGACTTTCAAAAAGAAGTCGGGGAGCCGGGCAGCTCAATCCCCGGCATTTGGAGGTTGGGCTCATCCTGACTGCTGAATCTAATCAGTGTATGTATTAGGAGTTGACTGAACATTACATTTTTGATGAGCTTATTAGCCTACACTTAACAAGAATGTTGAAAGCAAAATCACCAATTTAGTAGAAACAACTGTAAAAGAATCCATAGCTAATCATCTTGCCAAAATCAAAAACATTGAATGTATCAGTAGCAAAAACAACTGATGTTCTTGTATCACCGGATCATCTATGACACCTATTCAAGAAATAGTCAAAAAAATTCAACTTTACCATTACATATTTTGATAACATCAAAGAGACATAAAAAGAATTGTCAACTCAAGTAGTGATGAAGGTACAGTTCTATACAAAAATTTAATTGAGATTAGCAGAGAAGTTGCAGAGGAAGGAGAAGATGATAAATGAGAAAGAATTGATCCAATCGATTTAAGATTAATGGGGAAATGGATTGGTTATATTAATCATTGGAAAGTGGCTAGTAAGGAGCTTGAGCTTGAGAAACTTCAGGTTGAAATAATGGGTTCATGCAATCAATGGGTTCCTTTGAGTCTTTTTTATATCAACAGTATGGAAACTCCTCAAACCAGTTTTTGGGGGTCTCAAATTAAATTCCCTACAACTAAATCTGAAATCCCCCCCGAAAGCACTGAAACTTGTAAAAGAGTTTCAGCCTTTTGGCGGGAGGATACCAGATTTAGCTAGAGCTCGAATCTGACTCACTTTCTAAGGTGTAGTCACGAGGATGGCTTGGGGTTTTCACTTCTGGCTGAACAAGCCCCTTCTATTTATACTTTTTCACTCCCCCTATAACCTGTTTCTGTGGTATCCCCTACCGTTTTTCTTTGTTCCCCTTTGGCGTGTTTATATGTGCTGCTATCTTTTGTTTATTTCCGATCGATCACCAACTGAGCTTTTGCTTTTAAATCCCCGGATTAAGCATCACAAACTATTCAAAGCCATCAATTGTCAGACAAAATCTTTTTACATTGTCTTTGTGTGACAATATACATCTATGTCATGATGTAAACGCAATCTGAAGTGAGTGCATTTGATCTGATCCAATCATTGAATTAGGTATCGTAATTTACTGAATCAAAAACACTCAATATCAGAAGGAATTTTTGTACATTGTTTCTATGATACTCCACTAAGTCATGGTATAAAACCAATGTGACCTGTCCACTTTTGATCAAGTCAAATTCTCAAATTATGCACGTAACTTATCCATAAAGACTCACCATCAAATTCAATATTTGGATATGTCTTTGAGTAAAAATAATTACTATGTCTCATCGTCCTCTACATTTACGGTACTCAAAGCTGTGCATAGTTTCGTGTGTATAGTTTTTTTGGCCCGAATATACTTTTTTTTGCAACTATACACAACCTGGGCAAAGTATATTTTGGTTGTCAGTTTAGCCACCAGCATCTGATCAACGAACGCAGATATACATATGGGGTCCTCAAAGCTATGTAGTTTTTTTTGCCCAAATATACTTTTTTTCCCCGCCAAAAAAAAAGTATATTTGGGCAAAAAAAACTATTCACACAAAACTATACACAGCTTTGAGTACCGTAATTAATTAGTCCTTTTGTACTATATCCTCTGGGTATGACATTTCTGTTTAACAAAAGTAGTTCACATCATCAAGAGTCCTACTTGAGTTGCACAATTTGATGCTTTTCCTTATCTGTCTAACAAGAAGTCTCCATTTTGATTAACACTCGCTGTCATTTTATATGCAGGTTATCCATCCTTGACATCTATACTACCTGTCCTCATCCGGGTGTTGCATTTCATGCTAGAACAATGCTACACAAGAAAATTCTCTATATTGAAGCTGTGGAATTTTTTTCAAATGCACTCATCACAAACTTGGTCGGTCTTGGTCGCAACCAACTGATTTTTTGTTTCATTTTCATTTGACTATGTACGGCACTTTTTGATGAAGATATAACAACTTTTGATCCCATCCCTATGTTCTTCGCTTTCTTTATCCGGCAAAAGTAAAGTTTTCTTTCCAATGCCCAAGTTTCATTTTCATCCTGGGAATTGTGAATCATTGAGTTCATCTGTCGCAAACATAGTCTCCCCCATATAATACCAATTGCCCTTCAAGGTTATCATTTGCCCCTTCAATTAAAGCAGTTTCAGATCGTTTGTTGTGAACACAATTTTGAAGATGTTAACCGTTGTACATTCACCTGAAGTTTATTCTCATCATCCTGACTCTGCCCTAAAGGAAGACTTGATCCACATTTTTGGCCATCTTCTGTCCAAATTCAGCCACCGTACGCTTTACTTTACACATGTCAGTGTGGCACAATCCCAAACTCAGAACTGAATGTCAAATACAACTTTGTCATTTACGCAAATTACAACAGGAAGATAGAAGTCGCAATTCATAAAAGTGCGCGCATTTTCAATCCATGTAGGCATATGGAAGGAAGAAACATGTGTTGCTTAAAAGGTGCTCTTTGCTCATCAGACACAATCATTTGTTGCGTTAACGTTGAATCAGCGTCCAAGATGGAGCCTGTGGCTGTGAGTCTTGCAGTCAATTTGCAAACCCCATTTTTGTTGTGAGGTGAACATGGGATATCTGTTGCGGAATTGGGGTTTTTGATACCTATGGCAGGCTTGCCCGCGTGAGCTCTAGTTCATATTATAATGTGATGTTAATTTCATTTTACATGAATATATTCTTTAGTAATTAGGGTACTCAAAGCAAGTATGTACATGTACATAATTTTTGCTACATACTTTTTAGGTGGAGAAAACATGACCAAAAGTATATTTTTATTTTTCCCCCACCAAAAAAAAGTATGTAGCACAAAGTATGTACATGTACAGTCCCCTCCAAGTGGTTTACGTAATCATTCAAGTTCTGCAGCGGCGGGGCCGGGGCCTGTCGCGAACCTGATGATTACAAATCCTAGGTGTGGGGACGTGTACATACTTGCTTTGAGTACCGTAAATGATCCAAAAGTTCTAAGAATCATTAAAATTGACAAACTTGTGTATATATTCTTACATCACATATGTATATATTCATAATCAATGGTATATATATTGAGCAAACAAGGAACTAAGACAAAGAAACAGAAGTACAATGATGTATTTATCTAAGGCTTTGACATGTAGATGGCAATTAAGACAATGACTAACAACTTTGTAGACATCTGAAGGACCTGATTCATTGAGGGTGTGAGCTGTAACTTTTTGACTTGCCATTTAAACAAACAGAATAACTTTTTAGGATTTGTAACAGAGTAGTAAATCAGATAAACAAAAGCAAGGTTTATTACAAACTTAGCAAAGTCCAATTGTGCTTTGGATCTTACAAGGATGAGTCCTTCCCAGACATGAGGGACTTATGGGCTTGGTTTGATTTTTGGTGTGGTGAGTTTTCAAATTTAGTAGGGGAAAACTTCACCACACCACCCATCAAAATGTAGATTATGGTCCAACACCAAAAGCAGAGGTTTGAATCTCCTGCTTCCTCTGCAGAGATCACTCTCTTCAGATTTCTCAAAAAAAATGAGACAAAAGTTTTCATTGAGACAAGAACAACATCTTCAAAAATTGATGTGCTTTCAAGCTACAGTCAGTGAGAATAGATGAGAATTGAGGTCTCAATGAAAACTTTGATGGACATCAAGATGTCAGGTAGAGTGGTTAATTGGATCGAGAGAGAATCAGTCTCTCCATCCAACTACCTAGTTCAAACGCATTTGTTCAAAATCAAAACGGAAAGAAATGGAGGAAAACAGAGAATTTCAATTGAATCAAGTCCCTCTACCTCCAATGAACAATCATATCATTGAAATCTGCGAGCTGATAAAAAAACTGGGTTTGACACCAAAGTTCATATATAACTTCCTTACAAACAACATGATAGTGGTGAGGGAACACAGAGGGAAATGGGGAACAGAGGCTGGCTGGAGTTTGACAAAGCAGCTGTTCCTGAGGATTGGGCATCTGGTAAAGTCCGACAAGCACAGCGGGGAGACACAATGGTCTCATGATTTCATTCTGAATGAAGTAAGATTGAGGTAGCTTTTTTTGTTGGCTTCATGAACCAAATCTGATCCACTTTTGCTTCCCTTGATCCTCTGCATCCTCCGCAGGCCAAAGAGATTGTCATCTGTGAAGATCTCCCAAGAACCTCTGACCAGCCTATACTACCACGCACAGAATATTACACATGATTTTTTTGATGAAGAATCTGGTAAAATGTGTATGGGTCTGGTACAAAAGCACATGAGATTCTTCCATGACCTGATCAAAGCAAAACTCTTGGATGCAAAGAAGACTTGTGATGCTTGCCATCCAGACAGAGTAGAAAAAGAAAACACAGAGAAGATGGATTGGAGAAAGCTGAAGAGGAACAGGTGAAGAGGAAAATGGTAAAGAAAAGACCAAATTTGTAGGCGGGATTGGTGGAGATGTTAACCTGAAAAAATCAGCCAATGCACCAACAAATATTGAAGATCATTGATTGAAAGAAGTAAGTGCTTCTGTAATTAGAGAAGCTGTAGCAGTGGTCCCAGATCCTATACTGATGTATAACCTGGACTGTGATTTTGTCATCAGGTCCCCTCAACAATATGTTCTGTGATTGGATTTGTTTGTAATAGAAAACATTCAGCTATGCAACTGCAGAATTTATTGACATTTATTGCATGCGGAGTTTCCTAGAAGATCAACAGCTTTTTACATTTCTTAGGATTAACACTCTCTTGAAAAGCAGCAAACAACACCATGGACACTCTTAAAACATTGACTGAAAAAAAAACAAAAGTGCAGCTGCAAGATCATACAATATCAGGCCTTTATTATGTATAGATAATATTGGTATTGAAGCTTCTGTGCACAACGGTAATGTAGACTTAACAAAGAAAACACTACATGGGACTTGGGGTTATATGAATGTACCACCAGATCATTTAACAAAGTATTTTTCCACTGAAGATGTCAGTCTCAAGATGTTTTACAATGCAATGGAGCGTAGTAAAGCTCAGCCTCTCAACATACATTACCTCTTGCCAACTGATGCAGAGGAAGTACATTTTGAATTAGTTAGAAAATCACAATTAGTTAATGCATTACTTGATATAGTCCTCAAGAAAGATTCTCCAGATTATAGCTATGGTAAAGCTAATCTTGAATCATCATCACCACCTGTGGATCCTATTCAAATGTATGGGCCAGAAATTTACATGCTCAAATTGATGACTGCTTCCAAAAATTCGCCAACCGGCATGGGACAAGTTATTGAACAACTTATTGCACAGCTTGGTTTAGATCCAAAGGATTTTGCATCACATGTGAAACAGGTAGAAGGGGATCTAGGAACTGTTAGAAACTTTGCTTCTGCTGAACACAAAAGGTTTCCAGCGGGACATCCTGAAGAAAGCCTACGGAATATGATGCAGTGTCTTGCCGGTTCTCATACTATGTGGAATATGACTAGTGGGATAGTTAGTCACTATATGGGAAATTCAGAAGACTCTCAAGATTCTGGTGTAACTAGATGTGCTGCAAGCTTAGGAATGGAGGCAGATGAGCTGTTTGATAAGAAGGACTTTGGATTATTGATGACAGTGGTGCACAAGATTCATTCATCAACACTGGCTTTTTTGCTCAAGTTTGTCAAGTTTTTCTGAATCTGATTCATCCCCAAAATGTTTATCTCTTTGTTTTTTCTGCGTAGGGAATTTATAACTTCAAAAGGGAACAATTTTGATATCACCCATCCTGGTGTAGCTCAAGCATTGGGTGACGAAGTTTATGATAACTTTTTCACCGGTCAAAGCATTTGCAATGCTGAAGAGGCTGACAATGGTGCACTTTACAACTTACGCCTAAGACTACGTGATTTTGCTACTGTGGTTGAAGCTGATAAAGCCATGTGAGCTGGTGATATTGGACGTCTAATGTCTATTTGGAAGAGATGGGCTATCCTGGCTCAAGGTATCAAGAGACTTTCTGCATACGCTATCCATCTTCCTAAATATATACTGGTGTTAGAAGGATACTTACCTAAAGGAGTTTCAAGAGTTGTCAAGCACTGTTTACTCTTGCCTACTGGTCAAGAAGGTCACTGTGTTGCAAAGGATTTCTATCTTGAAACACAGAATTTTTGGATCTAAGATGTATGACTATATCCACACCATTTTCCTGTCCCCTAAACTGTTACTGCATAGGTCTCTGACTTTGCCTCACAGAAATCTGGTCTATTGTTGTTGCCTGATCAGAGCCGGAGTTGGCTCAGAGGAGATGGTATGTTTTGTGGCATGCTTAGGGGAACGTCAGACGGGGCAGCCATATGGACAACATCTGTGTTAGATCAGGTCAGAATCTTTCTTGGTATATGATCAAGTTTATATGACTGAGCTTTTTGGGCTTTCCACACTCTCCAGGAATCCACCATTGTGAATGTCTAACACTGTGAAAATAATGGGTTTCTCCCTAGCAAAAAATGATTGCATTTTTGGAAAAATGATTGACAAAAAATTGTACCTGGAATTGTGGGCCCAGTTGTGGCCCAAAACGCTTGGAAAAAGATCTGGAGAGAGATACAACGCTCTTTGTCCTGCAATGTTTTTTTGGGGTTGCTTAAAGCCTCATACTCAGCATGAACCCAGCAAGCAATTTTTAATGTTTTTACCAGCTTTTTCCCTCTCAAAGAAGTCCAAAAAATGCGGAAAAATCAGGAGAGATCAGAAATCCCCTTTGTGATGTGTGGTGTTTTTTTCGGATTTTTTGATGCCTTTGTATTGGATACATGCAGGTTAGAACATTGAAAGTCTACCAAATAAAGTTCAAATGCATTTTGGTTCACAGGGGCATCAAAATTCCACACACTGTCTCCAAACCATGTACAGATGATCTTGCATCCTTTGTTGTGCTGCAAAATTTTTTCTGGGTGGTTTTGGAGCCTTGTACATATGGCAGTAGCGTTTAAGTACCTAAAATTACACACATGTGATGACTTGCATACTGAGCCAGAAAAATTCTGAAAAAAACGTTCAACAAAGGGGATATTGTCCTCCACTTGTAATTTTTTTTCAGATTTTTCTTGTCAATATTGAAGGGTGAATTTAGTGCTTTGGTGCTGCATATTTATGTGTTGTTCCACAAAAATTTTGAACATCACCAAACTGAGTGCTAGAATTTTTTTACAATGACCAAAATCTCCCAACTGGAAGAAAATAGCACATTTTGCCCTACCAGATTTTTTCAGATTTTTTGGGCCAATATCAAGCAAGGCATTTTAAATGCTAGAATCAATCATTTTTTGCCATGGAAAAACACATTATTTTGGCAGTGTAATAAACTCCAGTGGGCCTTTGCCCCACAGGCTTGTATGTCAGATCAAGCGGAATTGGCAAAGGTATTTTTGAATGGACAAGCTGAAAAATGTAGGGAAGATCTCAATTGTTTTTGTTTGACAACCTGGTATGCTTGTCAAAGTGTGCAAACAGTCTGAAGCAGCAAAATCTACAGACAGCCAGCTTCATTCATCTATGGTGATGACCTGTCATTCAAGCGCATGATTCTCTTGTTTTTTCTTGGCTACTTATGACCATTTGTTCAATGTGAGTGTTGCACTGCCAGAATAGATGCCTCGGGTTGAGAAATCCAAAGCATCATTGGAGGCAAATCCTTGGACAGAACTTGTCCAAGGTTTTGCATCCGAGGATACCTCAGATTTTTTAATCCAAGGTAAATATGTTGGTAGTGTTGGCATGTGGCCAAGCAACAACACAATGAAGGTTTTGATATGGGAAAGATTTGTTGCGGGTGGTGACAACTTCCTGAATTTGGCACTCATCATTTCACAAGACACATCCATTCCATTCATGGATCAATTATGAAACTTACAAGATCTAATTTCCCAGATCTTCAAGAAGAGTCATATTATATTTTAGGAAATTTTTCCAGAGGGCTTCTGGTGTTCTGGAAAACACACAAAGTGGGGCAATTGCAGTTGCAGAGCACCAGAATGCCAGAACACACCAAAAAAATGTTTTGGTGTTCTGGAAAAAGTTGTGTGGCAATTTCCAGAAGGCCCTTCCTGTGTTTTGTTAATATCAACATTTTTCATTTTTGTAGAGTATCAAATGGAAATATCAATGTACCCCATCCTCAGAGCAAAACAGAAGATGAAATGAAGAAAGGTGACAGACATGCCGTGGAAATCCTGGATGGATGTTTTCACATGGTATTTATGTGCATGGAGATGTATGACAATGTCATCAAAACATAGAAATGGCCATATGATATGTATGTTACTGAATACTTGGATTAAACAATTAGCCTGGAAGTTTAGTAAATTCATTTCTACACCTTAAAATGTCTCTCTTTGGAGGAGCTCCATGTTAGCATGGTACATATTGGGACTGTTCTAGAGCACCTCACTGGTGTTGAAACTTTGCAACTATGTATATTGCAACTCCATCAATTGATCCAACTAGATATATCAGCCCAGCATATTTTCCTTACAATTGGTTGATACCCCTGATTCTTCTGGCAGACAGTGTGTCACAGGTACTAGAGGCAGTCTGATCCAAGATTGATGTCAAACAGGATTTCAACACTTCAATGATGATGACCAAACAATCACATGTTTTCTGGCTGTTTTTTATCTTGACATGAGCTTTTAATGTTTGAAAATTTGACCTTTTCCAATCATTGATGATCACTGAAAATTCTGTTTTCTTCAGGGAGGTCTTAGCCTCTATGAGTCCTATAGATCTATCCAAGAGGGAAGAAGAATTATGGGATACAAATTTAAATCTAGGAGTTTTTCCCAGTTTCCCAGTTTTTGTTTTTGGCTGTATTTTGGGAACATGGGAAACTGGGAAAAAACTCCCAGATTTAACTTTGTATCCCATAAATGTGCAAAGCTTCTGGAGTAGGTTTGGAAGGAATTCTTCCAGCCCTCCGCTTGTGGATCTCCTGCAAAACTTTGAAGCCATCATTGAGTTCACAATGCAGCTTGTGCAGATGATAGACTCATGCCAATGGACAAGTGGTGGTCTACTATGACATATGCTGTCAGAGGTTTGTCCCACTATGCAGACCACCTTTCCAATATGGTGCTCTTTTAACAGGTCAAGCTTTGAAAGAACACAAGTTGTTCTGAGTAGGGCTAAAGGAGAACACGGGTGTGTTGACAAAGAAAAGCGCCTAATGGTACAAGAGACAAAGTTAAGAATAAACAAGAAGAGGATCTACAGACCAAATTTACAAAAGTGTGGCAAGTGAACATGATGCCCATAGAAAGAAGCAACATAATTTCAGGGAATTGGAGATCTCTAACTTGAGCACCATCATGATGAGTGTTTTTTATACCTGAGAATAGTGTGAATAAATTAAAAAGACAAGAGAGCTGGGTAACTTTAAGATAGATAATTGTATCAGACATAGAAAACCACTGGTTGAAGATCTGTTTAAAGATCTTATATGATACTCAGCCATGACTCCTTGGGATTGTGCACAAAAAACTGGACATCACTTCTTCTAAACAATTCTTCAGCTTTATTCTATTGAAACCCACAAGGTTCACCAATAATAATGATGCTGAGGTGGACTTCAAATCCATCTATGTGAAACAACTAAATTTTCATTTTATTTTATCACATGTCACATTTTCACTGCAACCAATCAGGCCACCTTGTGCAAGTCGTCATCCTTCATGGAGCTCAAGTGTGGATGGGATCTGTGTCCACTGATGCTGTAATTCCACCTGAAGGGATGTTATCTAGCCCAAAATTCTCATATTCTTGTATCTACATTTGAAAATTGACCCCAAAGTCCTCTTTGAACTTCAAGTACACCAAAATGTACACAGATCATCTTGACCATCTATTCATGAGAGAGATTGGTGTCTGCCATACATACATACACATATAACTTAATGAGGAGTAGAACACTCAATGTGGCTATATTGTTAATTAATGCCCTCATACCAATATCATATTTCTCCCCAGGCTGCAGATCTGACATGAACTCTTTGGAGCAGAGGCAAGATATGAAGTATCAACTTACTGCCTTCATGGCAAAAAGACAACGGAATCCAGATTTATATCAACAATTTTGAGTCGAGTGACATAGATGCTCATTGGTTTGGATGAACCCACCCCATGCCTACGTCACCCAAGAACGACAAGCTTAGTCTTCTACCGATAACCGCTCAAACTGATCATTCAAATGTATGGACCTCCTCAAAAGATGCCATGAACATATCTATGGTGAAGTAACTCAAGCATTCCCAATCAAAATTCAAAGCAAAAAAAACAATCATCTCAAATATCCACAAAGCAAAAAAAAGAATGCTGCAGCACTAGAGAGAACAAGAGAAATAGAGAATGAATGAATGAATGAACGAGGTAAAGAAAAAAAGAACGATGAATGACGCCTTTCTATGGCCGGACTTATTGAACAATTTTTACGCTTATAAGTAGTTAAGAGTTTTGTATGATCACAAGCGATTCTTGAAATGAGATTTGTTCATTTTCTACAACAACACATACAGCACCTCTTTGGGTCCATTGTGATCCCATAGGTGAACAAGGTTTATCGATCATGAATATTTTGACGTCTTGCTTCCTCACGGATAGCTTGGTTCCAAGCAGCTCGACCTGCATCATTAGATTGTAAACGCAAATCACAAAATACCTGGTGGAAAAATTTCAGCGTAAGACAAGGTTGTTAGTTATATACATTTAAGATCACATTGACCAGTCCAAGAAAGTCTTCAGAGGGACCAAGACAAAAAGATGATTGCACGTACCTCTAACATCTTCGTTTTGAGCGTCTTGATAGTCTCCTGCATTCGAATTTCCTCGGCTGGGTCGACTTCCTTTTTGGTCTCATTACTACTGCCTTCTGGGCCCCCATTTACCTTGGCTACCGCGTCCTCGCTCTCGAGACTGAGCCTTCGACCGTTCTGTGAGCTTGCATCGGCGTGTAGTATCGGGTAAAGATCGTTGTATATCATCTTCACCACTTCCGTATTGGCGAGTGTAGAATATTGCTGGGCTCGATCAAGTAAAGGCATGATGGGGGCCATCAGTTGTCCGACGTTTTGAGTCTTGTCTAAATCCGCTGGAGGTGGGTACCGAATGCCAGCAAGTTGAGTGGCAATACACGAGCAAGCAACAAATATCTGGCGAAGAAGGGCGATGTGTTCGAAAATGGTTCGGTTGGGGAAGATGAATGATAGCAAGCTCGAAACCCATGTCGTGGCAGTTGAGGTAATGAGTGAAAGTTCAGCGGCAAATATACAAAGTAGGACCGTCCAACGCCACTATCCAACGATATCCAAAGTCGCATCAGTGTGAAATTAAAGTCATGGATTGAATAACCAAGTCGACTAACAAATGCACCGGGATCGGTCTTTCGAAAAGTGCCTATGAGTGAAAGTGAGGCAATGGTGAATGTGTAGAATGGCGCCAATAGCTTGAGCCCTTCCATGAGAAATTCTCGAAGTGTGGCGCAATTTTTCCAAGTAGCGATCACGGGACCAAACCTGATAACAAGCCAATAGGATCAATACCATGATAAGATGGGACAAGTGGGCAAACAGGGAGATTCAAATTTTAACAGACCGATCATAGGCCCATCGCTTCGTTCCATCACTGAGAGTCTCATAGGCCTCTCGCATCCCGATGAATTTTGACTCGATTTCACTCTTCCACTCCAAGACCTCCTCTTCACTACCTAAGTTGGAAGGCGGATTGAGCTTATCAGGGTGGAAAGCTTTGGCCAATTTCCTCCAATGTGATTTGAAACCAGAATCATCTATTTGTCCTTCAGATAGAACCGGAGTTGAATCGATTACTTTATTTTGGGTGCTGGGAAACGGTAAATTAGAAGCGATTGAATTAGATCGAAGGCCAAGAGTTGAGTAATGATTTGTCCCGGCCTGCTTGTAGTATGTACTAAGGACTGTGTAAACTAAATAGAGTATGATAACACAAGCATGAGCCATCGTTCGATGTCTTTTGAGGTGATTGGTCTGTTCCGCTTTATGAATCTCATAGATCGGATCAAAGACTGGCTTTTGGTTGGCATCAGTCGGCTGAGGTGGCAAGGGCTTTGGCCGATAAGAAGGCCTTAATCGGTAGAATGCCCCAAGTGCGAAAGAAGACATATAACCTGGCAGGAACCACCAGGCGAAGAAATTAAATACGGGACTGAGGTCGCCCAGACGAACAAGGAACGCCGACGACATTATCCGGAATGGTTGTATTCCCGAGACCTACGGGGTTCAAATAGACGAGGTTTACCATTGCAGAGCATCGATAATCAAATAGTTAGTTCCTGATGAAAGATACTGAAAGTGGATTGAGGAGTGAAATTAATCCCATCAGGCCGACAAGTTGCCAGATTTTGTTATCATATATCCAAGATAGATGAGCGCCGAGTTATAATGGCGATTTACAGTACAGCCCCGAGACAGAACTAATCACAAAGACTGTCATAAGTGACAATCCATCGAACAATGGGGATTGATATCATCCCCAATCCTTGCCGAACATGAAAGACTATGTCACAATAAGCAGTCTACAGGAATTTGAATCCAGTCACCTCCAATGTAAGCCATTCATCCATCTTGATCAGACTACTGAGTCTCTCAAGTCGCAAGACTGAGGACCATCTTACATGAGATGGTCGCAATGGCATGAAGGTTGATATACCCTCCTGGTACGAGTTGATTTGCATCCCGTATTTCCATTCCGTGGCCACCTGAAACAAGAGTGATGATCACTGTAACATGAGCTCTGCAGAAAGCAGTTCAAGATCAGGCTTAGCTGGCTAGAGGGCGACCTGATGAATCATTGATATAAAAACCAAATGAAAAGGTCTTCGAAATATAAGCTCTTGCCTTTGCGAATGTCGCGGAAGATGAAGCTATTCTTCCGAATCGCCAATGTGTGAGAACACAATAAAGAGCTTTAATGCCAACTTGTATGTTTTCAACCGAGAATGGCTCGATCAGGCTCTTGAACCGCATATACTGGTCTCCTGAAACGTCGACGAGAAAGTGTTTGAGAACAAGATAGAATACCATTCGAGCGGTTCGAAAACTTGATGGGTCAACATGATGATAAATCTGCGTCTTGCCTTACGATCATGCAAATCCTTTAAAACTTCATTCGATGACGAGAAGGATGGACCGGGAAAAAGACGTTGAAAGATGAGAATGAGAGGAATTCGAATTGCGAGAAAACGGCCCAAAGGCAATAGACGACCAGTAAGACCAAGATTGGGTCGTCAACCCGTCATTGATCAAAGCCTGAGCAGCAGGTTCGGAATGCAGTTAAGATCTAAAGACAAATACGTCAATCTGACCCAACAAGGGCACATGTCCTTTGGATCTCGACCCTTTTACTATATAAAACATCATGTGGGGTGTTTATGAAAAGATAAAAACAGAGAGCGTCTTACAGAAGATCGCGTGGGTTATGAATCAGATATCGTCAATAGAGTGTCGGTTCCGTGTCTGAGGAAGTGTCGATGATGATGTTTTCGAATTTTTGAGTTTTGAAGGTGTGTGCTGAGACCAAGACGTGGAAGGATTGTCAACTCGCAAAAGGGTGAGTGTTGAGTGTCGATGCCAAGAATTGAGTTGTAATACAGTCAAGTACATAGTCAAAAACGATCAAAAAATATGTGTATATCGATTTCAAATCACCTGGATATAAGGCTACATACCTCTATGTAGTATAACCAGAAACCAATACAGGGGGTGAAGACTCACACACACTTTCCTGTGGTATCGTCAGACGGGTGAGCATCCTAAACGCTTGAAGGTTGTGAACGCGATTTCACCCACAAAACACGAGATTGTTCAGGTCAATCGAACTGAGATCACTATGCGAGGATGACAAGGGTTTACCATCGTCGCACTGCAGAGGATTGCTGCTACAAAGCCTGAGCACCTAGAAATCGAAACCTGATCAGTGATGACACCTGATTTTGTTGCGGGACGATCGAAGACAACGCCTGCCTTATAAGGCTTGCTTTGTTGACTTTCATGAGGTCAATCAGCATCAACGGTAACGTAGGAGAGGGGATCCTTGATTCCAGCATATCGGGTCATGATTCACTCCAGACAACCGGAGACTGAATTAATGAAGGTGAGCTCTTCATCGCCGTTTTTGATGAAACCACACTACAACCCGATCTTTGACTCTAATAATCATATGCCGAGCATTTTCTTTTCTTACTTTGCACTGGTCACTTTTCATCCAACTCTCATCATTCAATCATGCTTTTTTTGCGACATCTTTCTACCTTTCTCCTTTGGCAGGCATCATCGGCCCAGGCGGCCTCATACTCCCCAACGTTGGATGTCACAAACCCAGCCCAAGTTTTCGCTGCGACGACTCAAGCGCTTCAGAACCTTTTGACTTACTACACACCCACTCAAGTGAGTGAAATTTGTCATTTATTTGCGGGTGCTTTCAAAACCGCTTCGCTTAACCAATGAGTTACGCCTATATTTTCTGATTATGTAGAGTGGAGTGTTCTCTCAAGTACAAACCCCATGGCACGAATCTGGTATGATTTGGGGTATGTTCTTTGATTATGCAAAATGGACAGGCGACACACAATTCTTGGAGCTTGTCACAGATGCTCTCGTCAATATTTCATACGTGACTGAACAGTGGGTTCATGTTCCTCTACTTGCTCAGCTGCTCAGCTCTTGGGCAGTGCCAAGGTTTCAAGACTGACTGAAGTTGAATATCTTAGTGATTTCTTGGGTGGGAATGCAGTTAGCGTGGTCCAGACCCTTTTGGGAGTCTGGAACGATGATCTACTATGGCCAAGTCAAGTGAGTCATCTCCTTTACAAATCATACATCGAGAATAGCTCTGATAGATGGTTCTTTCTTTAGGCAGGTGATTGAGCTATTCTACCCTTTCGTCATTGGAATTGATCGTCAGCGCGAGACTGAACCTTTTTCTGCTCACCTCGTTGCTAGCCGTAGGAGGAGCAGAGGTGTTTGGTCCAAATGCTATCATGCCTCGTTCCAATGGTGACTGGATCTCACTGGCTACCAAAACTTACGACCAGACTGGAGTTGAAACTGATGACAAATGCGGAGGTGGGATATATTGGGTAGGCGTCCTCGTCTTCTTTCAAAATAACGGAAAGATATCTCATCTTTTCGGGTATACCTGGTACAACGTCTCTCTTCCAGTCTCGCGATCGTGGGTCTCCGTCAGGCGTATACAAGTCTCTCATCACGCAGATTGAATTCATCTCACAAGGCGCTAGAAACTATCTGCAAACCAAAAATGAAACAGCATTAGCTCAATCGAAGCAGGTTCTTGACTGGATAATGTCTTCCGGTCTTGGAAATTTGAATACAGGCGAGCTTCTTGACGGAATGCCGAGTAATAACTGCCAGCAATTCACAAAAACGAGTTGGAGTTACAACTATGGACAATTGATTGGATCGCTGGCTTGGATGAATCTTGCAACTAAGAATCAAACTTATTTAGACATGATCTCTCCTTTCTTTGACTACTCTGTGAAGCTTTTTGCTCCGACTGGCGTCATTACTGAGCTATGCGAAGCTGATGTATCGTGTAATAGAGACCAGCAAGGCTTCAAGGCAATCTATGCTCGGAACCTAGTGTATGTTTATCGGCAGACAACTAATGCGACTATTAAGGATGCCATTCAGAAGATGATCGACGCCTCAGTAAATGCAATGGTCAGCAATTCTTGTGATAAGCAGTGGAACTGTGGGGGAAATTGGACGACAGACACTCAGCCTGTGAAATACATTCGGTCTCAGGCTGTCAGTGCCGCACTCTTGGTATCAGCAATCGGAATCCATGGTAATGCTTCGGCTGGATTGCTACCTGATGTCCATTCACAGGCATTAGCAGCTAGTGCAAACACGACTGGTTCGGTATCTTTCAAAGCTACGGGATCATCCAAAGACAAAGCGAAGAAAGGCACATCCGCTAGCCTCAAAATGGGCTCTTCAAGGCAGCGTCTCCTCAGTTTAAGCTGTTTATTGGCAGCGGCACAAGTTTCAATACTCATGTACTGATGTATTTTGACCCGTTACGCTGACATTGTTATCCCATTCTTATATTACTCTTGCTCATGTGCACAACTGGCTTCTTATATTGGAACTTATTGAGTCATTTACCAGCTATCTTAATTTGTACCTTCAATCCACAGGATGGTTTGCACATTGATTGTTCAAAACAACCATCTATCTTTCGGATTCCTCATTTCATCAATTGTTTTGTTTTGTCGTTTGTTATGGAAATTCATGTAATCACGGTCATGATTCAAACTTGATCCCAGATGTTCATATGGATCTGGTTATAAAATGAAATCTTAACCTTTCTATAGCCAAAACATCAACTTGGAAACAATATGATTTGATTCTGAGAGTATGCTCTATATCACTCAGAGAACGGGATTGAGATGTTACAGGGTCACTTGGGTCAATCGAACAGCTTCCTAGTACAATGGAGAACATTTTTTATGAAGATAAAGTCGGGCTATTGATTAGAGTAGTTAAAGTCCAAGCCATGAAGAGATAGTATAGCCATCAGGATTGGTGGGGTATATCCTATTGTCAATCGCAATCTGGGTGAATATGGTTTTTGGCTGGCACAGAGAACTTGCATACACAATAGAACATGATAGGTCATAGAGATACAGTGACATCCGTCTTGAGAGTTTGTACAATCTAGTCCACAACGTCCATTTTACTACGGTCATCATGCACACACGCTTTTTGTCCCAACTTAACACGAGGCCCAAGCCAATTTACTGGAAATATGCAGGTATGTACATTGTACATCCTATTAGCAAAAGACCCACACAGCATGCATAATGTAAACCGCACCTTTCTTCAAAACTGTAAATAACATAAAAATCAGTGATCTCTCTACATTAATATTGTGCATGCAAATGGAACTGCATCAAGGTGGTTTTGTAACAAAAACTTTTCAAGTCAAGGATTGGATTTGGATCTTCATGAACAAATCAAAGGTGAAAAAATCACAGTATGACTCAAAAGATGCGTTCAGAAGGAGTGAACTGCAGATCACTTGATTGAGATGATTTTAAAAAAATAGTTCAACTTCAACTCAGAAAAAAACTTTGCCTAATTGACGTGGAATTTCTTTTAGGTTCATCCACATGCATTTGTAATCAAATCTACAGATGAGCAATAATTTATCTGTCCCAACCTTGGTCAAGAAAAATCACAAATTTAGTCTCTTTTTGACTTCTTTGTATTCATGTTTTCGAACTTTGGTTGCTTCATATAACTAACGAAATCTAATTTAAATTATTGTACTCACACAAAAAAATACCAATAAAGACAAACAGAAATCTACCCCAGATTCTTCGCTCACTTATGATCACATACATACACATATATATATATCTAATCAACCCTGATTAAAAAAAGGTTAAAAGAAAACCATAAACATAAACACAGTGACACCTTATGGAAGATAAAAAAAATCACACAACGACCAAAAGAAGATTATTCCGAAAAGAAAGAACAATTATATCACCAAGACAGAAAACAAAGTGAATTACAAAAAGAAAAAGAATGGATTTGATGATTGATGAAATGTAAGAAAATGTAGAATAATTCTATTCCGTTGCCCCAGTGACAGTTTTCTTTTTAGCTCTAGCTTTCTTCTTGGGTCCTTCACCTTGTAGATCTTCCTCAACTTGCCCCGTTGTTGGTTTGCGCTTTTTAGTTTTCTGTGGTTTGTTACCACCACTTGTTCCTCCTTCCAAGTTAATACTTTCATTAGCTTCACCACCTCCCATTTCATCAAACGTCGGTGGTTTAGATGTCGGTACATTTGCAAAAAAACCTAATGCTTCTTCATCATCGTCAATATTACTACCCCAACCTGCCCCTCCCTGGTTGTTATTACTGTTCGCCAATGCAGCCTTACGCTCTTCCCTTAGTCTCACACCGCCTATCAAAACAACAAGAGTCCAAGAATACCCTTCAATACGAGTGTATTCTATAGTTTGTGTAACAAAAAAAGATGGACTCACGTAATCCGTTTTGAACCTGCTTTTCTTTCAAAGCCTCTCGTTTAGCAGCCTGAGCACGAAGTCCAGCCTCTAATTCTTCTTCATCTAATAGCAAGGATACAACTTCGTTCGGTTTCGCTGTATCTCCGCTACTTCCCGACATTGGATTTGCCCCACTACTTGAGCCTACTACTGCGTCTTGCACTGTCTTCTTCGTTCGTGCCAGTTTAAGTATACGTTCATCAATTGTACCTGATGTAATCAATCGATATACTGTCACTTGTCGCTTTTGTCCCAGTCGATGTGCTCGATCCATAGCTTGTTGATCGTTCTAAAAAGAGGGCCCGCACCATATGTGGTCAGTGATATGAAATCGTTCATGATTGTTGACTGGGTTTTGATGTGTGAGGAGAGTACTGGTTGACTTACTGATGGATTCCAATCACAATCATAGAAAATTACTGTATCTGCAGCAGTCAAGTTGATACCTAATCCACCAGCACGAGTCGATAGCAAGAAGATAAAAATCTCCGGACGTGTTTGCCAATCCATGACCATATCCCTTCTCTCACTGATGGTTGAACTACCATCCAGTCGAAGATAACGATAATGTCTAAAGCTAAGATACTCTTCCATCAAATCAATCATCCTTGTCATCTGAAAGTAGATCAAGACTCGATGTCCACCTGTTTTGAGTTCTTGTAACAGACTATCCAATCTTGCTAATTTACCAGAGTCGAGCATTAGTTTCTCTAATTGAGGTACTTCCATGAAAGAACGAGGTAATTGATCGGTCGAAGAAGCTCCCAAAATACCGTTGGTTTCTAGAGATGAGAATCTTTCTTGGTATCTTTCACACATCTCCATAGATTCCCTCGATTCATCTGGCATACCATACAGCGCAGCACGAACTAATGGATCAAATCGAATGCGACTCTGTTCAACCAAAAAGCTTTGATCCCGACATGTAAAATTGATGGGCGGGGCGACTACCGTCTCTGAATAGATTTGAACATCTGATCGAGTCATTCTTGAGCTGGAGCGAAGGTCATGGACGATTTCTGACAATTGCGGCGTGTTGGGTACGTGCGACACAATGTCTGATGCGAGAATCTCGGAGCGGGATAAGACATCAGTAGTTTTCATATCAAACGCAACCGAGTCCGTTAAACTGTCAAGTTGTGATAAATGTAACAGGGTCAGTTTTGAGAAAAACTCGATACAGATCTCTACATTTGCACCGAAGCAATTGTGATGCTCACCTGCTTGCTTTTGCTAATTGTCTCAGGTGGTCTCTCCGTGACAGAAGCCAAGGTATGCGTTTTGCTGTGGGGTCGTGTGCCAAGCGTTGTATATCACCAATACTGAAATCTAGCAACCTAGCCCATGATGGAACTAGACATCCATCTGAAGCGGCTTCAAGTAAGTTCGGTGTCGACCAAATGTTCATTAATCGATCCAGATAAAGTGTATCGAACCCAGCGCGAGATGATGAACCAGGCACGGACAGCATTCCCCCTTCTCGATACACTGTTTTCGGAATAGTGAAGTCGATCATGCTACGAGTCGAGTAAGCACACTCCAAAAGTTCCCCATCTCGTGCCACATTTGCTGTGACGCCAAAGCCAGCAAACGATAAAGGTGCCGTGACATCCGCACGTTCAAAAAGCTCTGGATGATTACATACTTTGCGGAATTGCATGATAAGATTCATTAAACGTTTGACGGCCACGTCATCATTCGATAAGGAAGTAGCTTTTTGGACCAAGTCGGCGATTGACATATTCTCACGTAACCGGCTGTACATGAGTTTCTGGCGAGGAGTAAGACCACAAGCAACATCAATCTCAATCTTATCACCCAATTCGTTCTGCACGTTCTTCTTGATTCTTCGAAGCATGAACGGTTTGAGAATCATATGCAATCTTCGTAGCTGATGTTCATTCATTCCTCCAGCCTTGTCGACGCTATTCTCGATGTCCTTCGCAAACCATTCACTGAATTCTTCATGTGAGTCAAACAACTGTGGCATGATGAAATGTAACAGAGCCCAAAGTTCTAGTCACAGTGAACATACAGTGATCACCGACAAAAAAAGTTAGATGTTGACGAAATGCGAGGAAGACATCGCTGGAAAACATAGATTCGACTTACCAGTCATGGAATTTTGGATCGGGGTACCCGTCAATAGTAGCCGATTTCTGCAATGAAACCCAAGCAGAGTCTTCCAACGTGTACTACTTGAGCTTTTGATGGCTTGTGCTTCATCTAAAATCATGTATTGCCATTTCAAGGTCTGGAAATATTTTTCATCTTGTACTACCTGTTTGTTTATCAATGAGATCATACATTAGGCGCCATCTACGGTAGAAGGGATAATGATGAACAGTCTCACCAATTGATAACTGGTGATGACCACATGAAACGGGGCCTCCCGATCATACCGTAAATGTTTCCGATTCCAAAACTTTCGCAAAATCGCTCGGTCCTTGACGCTACCCCAATAAGGCAGTGCTTTCAAAGCCGGAACGAACCTTGTGATCTCTTGCTGCCAATTATGTAGGGTAGAAGCCGGAGCGATGACTAGAAAAGGTCCCCAAATGTTATGCACTTCGGCTAAATACGCCATCAATGAGATAGATTGCACCGTCTGTGAAATTACACACAGATATTCATAAGTATAGATCAAGATAAATTGTCACCTAGAAAAAGTCGCATACCTTTCCGAGTCCCATCTCGTCTGCAAGAATACCGTTAATACCTTGTTCATACAGATTTGCCAGCCAATTCAAACCCTTCAGCTGATATTCTTTGAGCTCTGCCATCAGCATCTTGGGTTGTTTGACTTGTATATCGCCAGCCATGGTAGGATTCTGGAAGTTGAGGTCATCTCGATCAACTAAATGACATAAACAAACGATTTGGAGTCAGGTCAAGAACTCTAAAGACCAACACAACGATAATTGACTTGAACTACGTACTATCAATCCCTGTGACCATTTTGTTCCCTTCTTCACCAGCAGGAGCAGCAGGATCGGGGGCAACGGCATCGGGTGCGGTGGCTGCAAGCTTTTGAGCAGCCGCGGTATCAAAGGCCTGAGCCCGTTGCTTGGCAGCATCTACTGCCAATCGCGCGTTGCGCGCTGCATGTGCATGTAGATTGGATTCGTCATCTACAAAACATTGACAAGATTAGATGACACGAATCTCGGCGTTCGAGTATGTAGATGGGAATACTTACCATCATCGAAATTGAGAGCTGCCAAATCAGCCTCCGCGCCGCCATTCGCCAAGTCATCGGGCAGTTGAACAGTCGCTCCAGTACTTGTGGCCACAGTTACAGGTTGATCACCAGCGATGGGGGCAGCGCCGGCGGTCTCTTCGCTTTCTTCTGCTTCTTTGGCTATTGAGTTACATACAAATGTAAAGTTGATGGCAAGACTATCAGTGACCAACGCATACATGTGACAAATATTGAGACGAGAAAAAAATCTCACTTTTGATTTTGTTGCCCACAAAGTGCGAGTAAAGCTCAGTTTGCGTGATGAGGAAGTTGAGTTTGCGAGCCTGACGTTTGACTTCGCGCATTTCGTCATCTTTCTTAGCTCGCTCGACTGCCTCCTTATCCGCTTTCCTCTTAGTTTCCCTTTCACGCTTCTCATTCCCACGGTAATAGACCAGTAACTTTCAAACAAAAAAAACGCAGAGTAAGATCAACAAGTGTGGAAGAACACAAACGTGACATATCATAATACTTACCTCTCTCATCAATCGCTTGGCCTTTATTTGCACTTCCTTGGATGCTTTTGTGCGGACGATTATCCGTCTTCCCTCACGACTAACCAAGGCACACAGCCGTTTGGCGTACATCAATCGACTCTGGCTAGCTGCCTGCTGTATTTTACTGACTCGAGGGATATCTTTTCGAGCGATCTGAAGCCATACTTGTTTAGAATTTTCTTCGATCGCTTCCCAGCGTTTATTGGCCAACACTTTAGGATTGGCCAGCGCGCGTTCACGGACAGGTAACTTATAGTCCAATTGATCTGAGAAGGACTCATAAGGTTCAGTTCCATAAGGTAGATCGTGACCCCACGCTGGAAGAGTTCTGTTTTCAATCCTCCGCGTCGCTGGATCAACGAGAGGCTCGGTAGGTATGTTCGATTCAGCGATAACTACATGAGAGGGGAGATGCGCTTCGAGGCCTTCAGGAGCAAAGATTCGATCATCGGCATGCCGTGCAGTTCTAGATGAGGAGGAGGATGGCCTAGGCTGGTGATAGACTTCTGACCCGGCAAGGCGTACTCGACTCGAGGGTGATGCGTGGTTCAATCCGGTACTAGCTATAGCACCTGGGCCAAAGGGATGATGGAGAGGAGCCGCGAAACCAGCTGGAAAAGGTACTGATTGACCTGAAGCTGGATGGGGTACTATGTAATGGGCATATAGAGGAGGATTGTCGGTCGGATGTGCAAGTTGACGTGAAGGGTGAGGGTAAGATGAGGATTCACTCGGGGTAGGTGAATCGGTGACTGATTCGATAGCCTTCCGTTTCCGTTTTCCTGTCGATCCAGCGACTGGACGAGGCACAGGTCGCGAGGTACCGCGATCAATCGAAGGTGGTTGGGCACCCAGAGCAGCATGGTGATCGTGGGGCGAATTCAATAGATTTGCTAAATTAGAAGGAATTCGACCTTTCATTGTCTGCTTGACATCCTCAACCTCTTCATCCATCGCCTCCTCAGCTTGATAGCCTTCTCCTTCATAGGGTTGTTGATCGTGATATTGATGAGATGAAGAAGTCGACCAATGTTGCTTGGGATGACGAGACTGTTGCTCGACATGATCAGCTTGCCAGTCAGCATGAGATGTCCAACTGGCAGGCTGGCCAGCGTGAGTTCGGGAGCGAGCTTCTGTAGCTTGAGCCTCTAGTCTGGCGCGCTCGAGACTGGTCTGCGCGGCCATTTCGGCTTCTTCACGGAAGTGAGCCTGTCGAGTTTGTTCTTCCAAGGCTTGTGCCTGATCACGAATGGCATTTGCTTTGGCGGCAGCGTATTCCTCGCGTCTCTTCAACAATTCTTCGTCACGTTTCTTGGCAGCTTCCTCCTTAGCGATTCGCCGCTTTTCACGAGTTCGTTCCTTGGAAGCGGCAGCAGCTTGCTGTTTGCGGACTCTCTTGGCTTCTTCGGCTTCTTCGCGTTCGGCCCGAAGAGCTTCCTCTTGAAGTAGTAGTTTCTCCCGTCTCAACCGCTCTTCTTCTTCCTGACGACGTCGTTCGAGGCGGGCCTGTTTCAGTTGAATTGCACTCTCAGCACGCTCACCAGCCCAAGCGGCAACTCGAGTAGCCGTCTCTTCCTTTTGGGTGGCATCCCAATCATCGAAGCCACGACTGAGAAGCTGCTCGCGACGACGAGACGAGACCATGTAATTATTGAGTGGCTCGCTCCAGACCTCGGCAAAGTCATCGAGATCGAAGGCATCGGAAGATGCATATCCTTGAGGAGCCGGATAAGGATGCTCACTCAGGGGTGGCAATGCATCCGGGTGAAGGTCCTCTAATGCATCTGGATCTAGAACCTGGTCGAGGTAACGTTTCGGACGAATGATTCTTGAGGTGGCACCACCAGTGGTAGACTGACCGATTTCTGTCTGAAAGAGATCCAAAAAGAGAGTGGGAAATGGAGTAAGGACAAGCGTGACTGAATGAGATGAGGAGTGAACCGTAAGACATACCGATGGGATCGTCATTGAGGGTTCTCCAGATGACTGTGGTGTAGGATCAATCGGTTCGGTAGAAGGAGAGAGAGGAGTGACGAGCGAGGAGAGTTGACGGGAATGAACGGGTGAAGGAGGGTTGTTGAGAATACTTCTAAGGCTCATATCGAGGTGTCGAAGGTTGACAGACTGATGAAAACTCGATGGGGGTAGATGTGAATGAGAAGAAATTAAATTGGGGAATCGATATCGGAATCGGAAATGGAACTTGAAGCCAACGTGTTAAAAAAAAGGGAGAGAGAAGGTAATCAGGTGAGAAGGAGAGGAGGTTCGTTCAATTCGGGTGACCTTCAATTCACTCAGCACCACCGTACCTCTGCCAGTCAAACTCGCAGTCTCAAGTCTCGGTCAGTGTTCGATCGTCAAGTTGAAAGTGTATTTATGATCTTTTATCACTAGTACCCTCTCTCAACTTCAAAGCTTGAGTCAAGTGGAGTCGAGATGGGAACGAAAAGAATTATAATCCAATTTCCCCCTTCGATTCTAGTAATAACTTGACCCTGACTATCCTCACTACAACGTGTTCCTATAACTTACTATTACTCGATCGTTCAAGAGTTTCTTACGTCTATAAATATATATGGCGAGGTGAAACTAATCAATCGAAGTAGCCGCAGAGACAGCGCTTCCCCTCTCCTCATCCGCATCCAGCCGTCTTATCTCTCGCTACCAAAGAAATTAAAACTCAATCTTCCGACTCAAGCCAAGTGATGATAACTCACATGATCTTCAAAAAATATGCATGCCTCTTCCTTTTCGCCTTCTACAAGGTTCATCCTCCCCCTTCTTCGCGTCTACCGCGCTTTTGTAACCACGGACCCCCCACTGTCATCCTTCACGTTGTTAATAATGTGATACTCAGACCTAGTACTCCTTATCGTGCTCAACAAAGGAAAGGTCAGCCCAGACAACACCTCAGAGTCAGTCTCTGCCTTCCTTCCCGGCCGCTCACCTAGGTGGGGTACGATACGTTCCGACTTCTGCTGAATCACACTTAGCTCACCTGCACCGCTTAGCACTGCTTGCAACACAGCAAGCTTTCAGTCATAAAGATGGTATAACACGCAAACGAAGATGCCTGAGATATAAGGCAGTTCCCTCTGTGACACAAGTCCAAGGTGAGTGGAAGACAATTTCTGCTCGACGATGAATAACAACGCTAGCATGCGATTAAACACAACCCTCAGTAGCGCACCCAGCACAACCATAGCAAGTAGCAAGGCTCTTGTATCTTGTAAACACAGTCACCAAGCCTCGGCTTCTACGCAGATCTCCTATATATAACTCACGTCGGCGACGGTGAGAGCTTGGTTTATGAATCAGATTAGTCAATGATGGCTGAAGTGATCATGGACTCTAAAAACATCAAAAACACATGATCCAGATCACAACTGAAGCAAAAGTATTTGATCACATCTTTTTCCATTTTGACAAGTCTATCTTCAAAAACTCAACTATTCAACAATCAGAATGCATCCTTTTGGTCCTCGTAAGAGAATTCCTCAATGTCCAGTATATGCAAAATGGCTTGATTCTCTCTTTCTGGATCACTAGTGCACCTTTCTTGTTGCCAGATAAGTATCTACTCAAAGCCTCTCCATAGTCATCTGCAAAATAAAGATGGTATTTACTATACAAGCAAGCATCGTATTTCATACAAGAGGGTGGTCCAAATGATATGAAGATTGATGCACTTTTGCAAAGAAAGGATATAAAAACATTACATGCAAGCTGTTTGCAACACACATAAATAAATCTTGTTACAATCACCATCATAAGAATCCTGACTCTCAACTAAAAGTGGTAGGACCTTCAAGAATAACATTCTAAGCTCAACTTCTAGGATAGGATGAATGATCAACAAACAGGTAGGTTTAAGCTATCCAAGTACCACCCAGAAATCAAACTCCAAAAATTTTGAACTCATTGAAGGAAAAAAACATGTTCTTAATTCTAAAATTCTTCCTTGAGCTCACCTCATCTTGCTTCTACACTACATCCCTTTTTTGTCACAAATGCCTTCAACTTTGACTCATCAGTCTGGTTCATTGTTGCAAGACCTACAAAGAAGTTTGGCATTTCAATCAGCTTGTCAATGTTTTTTACACTTCAATGGTTCAGGGAAACAATGAAAAGATGTTGAATTACTAATTCAATGAGAATAAAACCAAAAAAATGATGTTCAATCATGGACCCAGAATTAAAAGATACATGGTGGAGGATTCCAACAAAAAAACACCATGTAAAGAAATTTAAAAAAATGACAAGATTGAGAGGTGATAAATCAAAGATTTGTGTCTCTTTGGCTTTCTTCACACTGTGTGTGCCTTGAGGAATACTTACACAGATCAAAGCATCAACTGAATATGTATGAATTTGACTTGGGTGGTAATTGAATCATTTTTACAAAGTACTATGATCAGTATAGATATCAATCCACTAGAAATAGCCTATCTTCTTTGCTTTCTCTATTTTTGACTTCAAAAATTACATCATGCCTGTTTCATGCAGACCATTTACAAGATACAAAGTTGAAGCCCAGACTTGTGCCCAGAATTCTGGAATCCCTTTTTGGCTGTACTTCCAGAAATCTGGTCATATGTCTGGGCCAAACAACAGCCAAAAAGCAATTCTGGAATTCTGGAGTCAACAGATGCCCAGATTTTAACTTGTTATTCTTTAAATTGTCTTCCTCTTGCCTCACAAGGCTTTGTAAGAGGCAATTATAGGTAGCGCTCAAGCTTGGGGGCAAGACCAGATTTTCTGGATTTTTCCCTCAACATCCCATTTGAAGGGATCCATATTTTGACTAACCTGACTTTGAGCTTTAAAAAGCTTCTTTCAAATGTTCTGCTTGGGAATTTCTCTTTTTGAGTTCCCATATGCCCAACTTCCCAGGTAATTGAGTTTTGGTGGTGAAAACCTCTAAATCAGCTGAAAAAAGGTTTGTTACAGGGCCCCTAAAGGGTTCTGGAGTCAGGATTGGTCAAGAAATTTCAATTGAAGCAGTTCAACCCACTGTAACCACCTGCAAGTAGTATGCAGAGATACCCAAGGTCTTGAAGATGAACTGGTGAGCAAGGAATGATGGTCTATGAGGTGTGAAGTTCTCATGGTGGTTGTTGAATCTCAAAGTGCCAACACTCCATACAGACCTTTGCCAAAATTGCCTTGCTCAAAGCCTTCTGAGGCAAGATGTGTACTTTGTTGGGTTTCACACCAGGTGTTTGTTGGTCTCTCTTGCAACATCTAATTTAATAATACAAACCAATTCATTACATCAAATTATCTGTTATTCCTACTACACATTGCTAAAGGTGAGAAGAAGCTATGACATACAAAAGAAACAACAGTCTGCCTGAAACATTGCAACCAATTATTATCAGCATGATCATACAAAAGTCCCCAAGAATCAGATGGTGACAAAGCAATCATCATCATCCTCATCACCTTATCCTTCCAGGACCCAAACCCTTGAAGAAATATCAAGTAGATCTCCTGAAAGCCCTTGAAATTTCAGTACCTATTTCTCCAAGTACATCACCGAGCTCAGACAATGCACCTTGATCAAGAGGAGAAGCATCAGGATCAAGATGAGATAAATCAAGTCCTGAGTTCGGATCAAAATCTCTACGAGCTTGTCGAACAATCTTAGCAAGATCGAATTGACGCTTAAGCCATTTAGATGCTTCTGGGGAATTCGAAGATGGAAATTTTTCACGCCAACCTGGTGCTACTGATACTACTCTTACTTCTCTTGATGGGTCTGATGAATCATCAAGATCTGGATCAGATGAAGTATTTAAGAAATCAACGGATGCTTGGAATGAAGGTAGTTGAGATGCAGCGGTAGAGGTAGATGGAGATGTTCTTGATGAATTCGATAAAGGAGGTGATCTAGTAAAAGGAATCCATTCAGATAATTTCTCAAGAGCTGTTGCAGTAGGTGGAGGTTGCTCTAATTTTGATTTAGGCTGAACTTCCAGTAAATAATCAACACTATGAATTTGTTCTAAACTTGCACCTGAATAAGTAGGATCATGTGAAAATTGAACTGAGATCGTTCGAGTTTGTAAATCGTATAAAAATTGTGGTGGTGGATGTGATGATGGATTTGGATTTGAACAGATCGGTTGTGGCGATGATAGGAACAGACCAAAGTTTGGATCAACATCAATCGTCAGACGAGAATTAGCGGCGCATAAACATCCGTGCCAATCTAAGAAAAAGAGCTGGAGGAGATCGATATGATCAACCAAAAGAATGGAAAAAAGTTCAAAAGGTGTGATGGAGTCAAATGGATAAAGTGATTTGCGTGTTTCGTCGGTATGCAATGATTATATACCATCTGATCGATGATGAAGACAGACCTGATTGTTTTTACGATGCATAAGATCTCCATCTATCAGAACAGGTCGCTTCATTTGATAAGCAATAACCTGTTAAGAAAATCATGTTTAGTATGGTGTTAGAAGATGAAATTTTGAATGTAAGCCAACCTCTGATCCAACATCTGAAGCTCCACCTCGAACGTCCAAGACCTTTTCTGAGCTTCGGTTCTTTATGATAAAGAGTCCATCGGGGAAATGGTGAGATGATTCAAAGGGGTGAGGCGAGATGGATTGAGTTGATTGGTAAGGTTGGAGGAGGTGAGCTTCAGCATATGATGGGGGAGGTGCTGAATGGATGTTATCAGATGTTGGTTGATGATTAGTTGATGAAGAAGGTTGAGGATTGATTTCTTGTTCTTCTGTTGGGTTCATGATCATGGAAGGTGACTGATTGCTGAGCTGAGGGATTATGAAATCAAACCAGACCACCTAAAATAAATTGAGTAAGCTGTATTGGTGATTACATACTGACACTCAAACCACATTTGAACTTTGAAGTCTGAAGATGACCTTCATTAGAAATTTACATGAAACACCCCAACTCGAGTTTCACTCTAATAGCTATCTACCTCTTTCGGCTCACTTCTTCAAGGCTTTGATGAATCGCGGAGGTTAAAGGAAATCCAACGTCTATACCCGTATAAATGTCATCATTCAAGAAAAAGATACCAAGTGGAAGCACCATTCCAACTGGTTTTTATCCATCACATTACAATGGTCTTCCTCTCACTTCAACAGGAATAGCTTCATTAGATGATGTACTAGGTGGTGGAATTCCAGCTTCATCCAGTTTTCTGGTAGCTGAAGATAGTGATTCATCCTATTCAAGACTAGTACTGCGATATTGGATCACTCAAGGTTTGGCGGCTGGTCAAAGATCATTGGTCATTGGTTCTTCTCTCGATGATGGTGGTGGACCTACGGCTTTGATCGATCGATTAATGGATCTTACTGATAATGAAAAATCGGCTCAAGTTCCAGTTCACGATACTGGACTAGATGATGATGATGAAGAAGAAGAATCAAATCTGGATGATAAATCAAAACAAATGAAGATCGCGTGGAGGTATGAATCTCTGGGCAAACATCAAGCTCAAACAGGTCATTAGAGAGGCTTTTACTTTCTCACTCGCAAACTCGCTGCTTCAAACGATTCGCTAAGTCTATCCTTGAACATTCTCAACAGAATTACACCAACGCGGTCAATGTCATTCCTTTGACTTGAGCAAGACTATGGTGCTTTCAGACGAACAAAGAAAACGGATCAGTTGCATAGATGTTGCCGACTGTCCTAGTTATGATGACCTTCTTAATCAAATCGATCAAATCATTAGCGCCCCTCACCCTCCTTCCCATCCATATCCACCGCTTCGGATAGCCATTCATTCCTTAGGCTCACCAGGATCACCAGCAGCATCGCATACTGTGAATACTTTGCAGATGATGTCTCTTCCACTGCCCAACTCCCCCAGTTCATCATGACTTACAAAGCCTGTTTGTTTTTCGGGACCAGATCCTTTTCAAGTTTCTTGTTAGATTGAAGTCTCTCCTGCAACCTTCTTCTTCCGTGGCCATGATCACTTTCCCTAGTACGATCTACTCAGCACAAGCGATGCCAATGCTCTGTTGGGCAACCGACGGATGTCTTGCCCTCGAAAGCTTTGCAGGCAATGATGCTTCTCAGACTGCATTTCCAAGTGAGCATTCAATCATGACAAAGAACCTCCGGCTTTCTGAACTAGAAGGAAGCCATATGTGTCGGGCTAGCTGACGTTGTTTTTGCTCAATTGGTTATCAGACCATCAAGGTGTATGTCACTTCTTACGCCTACCCTCACATGCCTCTCTCTCGCCTCCCTCGACCAAGCTTTCTGTCCTACGTGGACTTGGCGCTTCCGATTCTGCCGAAGCCGGTGGGATCGATACCAACCTAGGCTTCAAAGTCGGTAGACGAAAAGGTTTCAGAATCGAAATGATGGGCCTCGGCATCGATGCTGAACCCATAGAAGATCCAGCAAGTCACCCTTATTCAGAATCGATCGTCAATCCTGAGCCTGTTATATCCGAACCTAAAGTAGAGTCTCCGAAACCGAAAGGCAAAACAAAAGTGAAAGCCCGAGTCCGGTTCGGAGGTACTGATGATCTAGAAGATCATGCGAGCCATAAACATCCAGTCAAGCATCTTGGCAACACTGATTGGTGAAGTTCACGGGCGAGAGTATGACTAGCCTCCTCTCCTAGATCGTACTACCGAACCAATCTTCGTACATGGTTTGTATCCAGATCGGCAGCAAGAAAAGACAAATGACTGGTATCTTGCTCAAGGATGTTGGACCTGGTATCCCGCCATTCGAAACCAATTGCACCCCATCTCAAAGGTTGTATTGAGAGTCTAACCTTGTAATTTCCATACAAAATGCAGCCTCATAGACAACTCCACGTTAAAAGTATGAATTGTGTAAATATGAGATGTTAAACGTGAATTTTACAAATGTGACATGTCTGATATTAAGTTCCTCCCAGCTTATGATAAGCTTTAAAGGGTAATTGGTTTACATGAGATGGTATAATAAAGGGAGTTTCATCGCAACCAACACATCGATTTAACATCATTTGAATCAACTTTACATTCATCACTCATAAACTGGTCACTTTGAACTCATATACCCAAGACTTCAGATCCCATGAGTTTTGCTGGTAAATTCTGATATGTCCTACACTTCACCTTGACTTCACTACGTTGGTACAATGTGACTGGAAGGCTCCTGCAAGGTGGACTTTACTTTCCAGGATGGTGTGTTCATGTCACAGCAACACCCAACATTGACTCATCAAGTTGTAAAATGAGTCTAGACTTGTTTGCAGAATGGGCTGTTTGTGTGGGAGAGGGTTATCAAAATTATAACCCACATTGACGTGTTATCAATCATCAGTAAGGGCCATTGATGTGGCATGATGCATTGCGCAATTGATATATGTGTGGGAGAAAATTTAAACCCAAAACAACACCAATTCGGCATGTTAAAAAAGAGGCAAAACAGTCTTAGTTATGTAATAAATAACAACTGATGCTTACTTTTGATATTTATCATGTTCCCTGAAACTAATCTGGAATTCAGTAGCTTGAAAGTTCTGGTCTGCTCCTTCAACACTTATCCTCACTTATCATCTTTTTCTATTCACTTGAGCAAAACTACTGGCATGTATTTTAGCCATCCTTGGGATCCTTGATAAGAATTAACAAGAAGCAGAACTCAAAACTCAGTCTAATATATGATAAGCAATGCTGAAGATGTATAATGATGAGGTGTTGAGTGTTTTGTAAAACAGAATCTTCAAGTTGAATGAACAGAGAAAGTTGCCAAAGATGACAAACAAGGTATCTAAAAACAGCAATAGATATCATTGCTAGGTTTCAACCTTATGAGTAAATTGTGAGAATATTCACAACAGGTGTGGTATAACATAAGTAAGCAAACAACACTAAAACAAAATTAGAAACAAATAATGTAACCAAGTAAATGAACCCCAACAGCCAAAATGCCCATGCCTTACTTCTGTGAGACAATTCTGTGAAAAGCACAAAAAGCCTTCACTTGATTTTGAGAGGTGAGTGCACACATACCGGTATTGAGATCTGATTGTCAAGAAATTGGACATGGATTATATTGTATCTTCTCTTTCTGCAAACTTCTAACCTGTTGAAATGCCTTGTAAATAAACCCAGCAAGATAACTTCTTGGAGTGGCTCTAATGGTGATTGCACGGGGGTTCAGGGGTGTAAGACCTTTGGTCATTAAAACTGGCACTTACTACAAAAAGATACTAAACTACTTAAATATCAACACTTAGGGTTTCTAATTGGTTCCTGTGTGATTTAGGACTAGCCTTCCTACCCCATATCCTATGGAACCAGTCTCCTATACTGGTATCCCATTGATTTGAAAAAAAATAAGGTCTCTTGGGATCTAGAAAACCTTGTGCAGTGTTCTCACAGCGCCCCCCAGGAAAGTTCAGTGAAGTTTCTTTTCAAACCTTCCAAGGGGTCACAGCACAAGCCCACAGTGACCCAAGAACTCAAGTTTAGTGGTAGTGGCACAGTAGGGTTTTTCCTAAATAGATTCTTGTGCTGAGGCCAACTGTAGTTGCAGAGTGGGTCCCCAAGCCTGCACGGTGAGCTTGAGTACTGTTACATTTGACAAAGAACCTGAATAATAGTCTTCACATCATCATAGTCTCAATTCATTTATATCTTGACTTCTTATGGTTGTATGGAGAATCTTAGATTCTAAAAGGTTTTCACCAAGTCCCAAAATTGGCAATAACAATTTGCAAATGATCAGCTTTGCAACAGATATTGAACAATGGCTCAAGCTTTGATATTTTTCAGTCAGAATTGGAATTTAACCCAGTCATGACAAGAGGGCTTTGAAAACATTTCCCTAACTTCCTTTACTCCATCATCAAGGTTGTAGACACATCAAAGAGGTCATTATCTCTATGTATGCATCTCAGTTGCTTGTCAATGTAATATCCTAGACTTGTACTGATTACAGCTTACCTCACTCTGAAGACTCATGTTCATACTGTGGTATTACCTCACGGTGCAATCTAAGTTATAATACCATCACACCTCTGATCTTGTATCACAAAGCTTATATCATATTGAACTGTCTATAATCAAAACAGTGCCTCAAAGTCAGTGAAGAAAGAAGAAGACCTAAAAGAAGATCAAAGTTTAAATGAATTCAAAGCAAGAAAGAATGGAGAAGTCAAGATAAAAAATACAATTATCAAAGAAGTTTTTATTACCCCACCTTCAAACTTTATCTCAAACGTAACAACTCCTCGCAATCTCTGTTCCCATTCATCACACTCAACTCAAACTCTATTCATCATACCTGGTTTCAAAGTGTGTAATAGCCAGCCTAATAGCCCAGAAACTAGTGCCAATTTTACTTTGGCTGCATCTTCTCAATTCAACAGCATGGATAATACTTTGGGGAATATGGCAATGGCAGGTCCAGATCCACTAGCACTAATTATGGCACATCTTGAAGCCATGGATGTTAGATTATCTGAGGAAACACAAAGAATAGTGTCCTACCCAGCTACCCAGCCAACAATTGCCCACCCAAAAGCTTGACCTCCAAAAGTACCAACACCCAATAAATTCAATGGATCATGGGGTATCAAAGAGGACATCTTTGTTAATCAAGTAGAACTCTACAATTCAATGAACCCCATGCAATTTTCAGTTGACTGCACAAAAGTTGGATGGAATTTATTTTCTATGACAGGCAAAGGAGGTGAATGGATGAAGCCTTAACTCAAAAATTGATTCAGGGTGATGATGGAGAGGAATTGACATGGCAAAAGGTCCCAAGTCATTTCAAGAACACAATATTTGACTCAGAGAGGATTATGAAGGAAGACAAGGCTATTAGAGCTCAAAAATAGACAAGTACAGTATCAACATACTCCCTCAAGTTTAATAATTTAGCTCTTGATACATGTGTGTTTCTCACGTAATGGCACCTATATTATGGGGTCTGGTGCTGAGATCCAGGCCTATGTTCTTCAAAATGGCACCTACATTTTGAAATGACCATTAGGCACTGCAAAAAGTGCCTACATGCTCATTTTGTAGGTGCCATAAGAAAACACCTAAATCTCAAAATTAATATATTGGTGGATAGAAAAAAGATTTCACAGTTACAATTAGGATATCAGTGGATGGAAAATAGATCTCAAGTTATGATTACAATATTGGTGAATGGAAAAACTAATTTCAGTTGTGATCAAATTACTGCTGGACAGAATTTTTTTGAGTTGCAATTAAGGTATTGGTGGACAGAAAAAACATGTCAAGTTGCAATTATAATAGGATTTGGTTGATGGAAAAAATATTTCAAGTTACAATTAAAATATCAATGCACAGAAAGAACATCTCGAGTCATGATTAGGATATTGGTGGATGGAAAAAACATTTCAAGTCATGGGTAGAATATTGGTGGATGGAAAAAAAGTTTGACTGACATTTGAGAATCTTGGTGGACAGAAAAAACTTTCCAAGTTATGATTGAGATATTGGTGAATGGACAAATAATTCCAACAATTGGGTTATTGGTGGACGGGAAAAATGTTCCATTATTCAATGTGGTAGTTAGCTTGCATTTTATCTCATTCTGAAGATGATGCTGCCATCCACATATATCTCAAGTGTAAGCCAAAATATTTTAATTGTAAGTCAAAATGTTTTTTCTGTCCACCAATGTTCTGACCATAAGTCAAGATTTTTTTCTGTCCACAAATATCCTGATTGTAACTCAAGATATCTTTTCTGTCCACCAATACCTACATTGCAGCTCAAAATGGTTTTTCCGTCCACCAATATTTTAATCACAACTGAAATTAGATTTTCCGTCCACCAATACCTTGTTTATTTGCAACTCAAATCAGTTTTTCTGTCCATCAATACCTTCATCACAACTCAAATCAGTTTTTCTGAGGTGCTTGAGTATGTTGGCTATCTTTGGCGCCTACATATTTAGGGAGGTGTGTTGGTATTATAAGTTAGTTTGAACCATGAGGTAATTAACACAAGTATTTAGAGCATCTTCAATTGTTAGCATTAAATTTGGCTCTAGTGGGGCTAAACTTGGGATCTTACTGTTTGCCACCCACAATCTGAACTTATAGGCACTGTCAAAAATTAAGAACAAAGAATGGTGAATCATCTTTTCCGAGAATGTCTTTTGCAAGAGCAAGCGGACCAGCTAAGGAAAATGATTGAAAGTAAGTTTTGGTCAGTTGATGATTCGATGGGAAACGGTGATTTAAAAGTTTCACTGACCAAATGGCTCAGTTTCCACACTGAAAGTGATTCGAATTCCATATTTCTCTTCTGTATCTTTTAAAACTGCCACCATCACCTCAGGTCGATAATTGACAGCCAAAACAATTTCATCCACACCAGCCTAAAATAGATCAAAATCACAAGTAAGGCGAAGGTAAGAACAATGACACTTGAAAAAGTAAAAATGATATGAATGAGACTGGGACTTATGCCCACTAGAGCTTCAATTTGATGAACGATCATTGGTTTACTGCAAAACTCAACCAATGGTTTTGGTAAAGTCAAAGTCAAAAGACGAACTCTAGTGTACTCAAATTCTCATGTTAAGAGTTAAAGACTTTCAAATGTATATCGGATTCTCATGAGAACATGACCTCAGTCAGTTTATCAGATCGACTGTAAGTGAACTAGCACCCTGATTGAATCAAGATTGCCCATAGGAAGAGTAGACGAATACACTTTACATTTTCAATTTCCATTGATTCGGAACAATCAGAGTAGCAAAACGTTGAGAAACTGCCAGAGTTGAGAAACTATTGTCATAGATTCACTTGGTTTACAAATCGGCTGGTGTACAAAAAAACCCTGACCGATGAATGGCTATGATAAGGGGAAAGCGAGCTGGCTTCAAACTTTGACCAGGAGAATGCCTAGAAGGCTCTTCTGGAAAGAAATTGTTGCATGTCATAATAAGCGTTCACGCCCACATATAGCTCTCCTGAACTGCAACATACGTTGATTACATTGACATCTGCCGAATCAACAACAACCGCCTCCTTGTTCACATGGGTTGCAGGTTGGGGGCGCTTCTGTGGGGGGGAGTCCAGATCCAGGAGAAGTAGGACCAGGTCCAGGAGAAGAGTTACGAGTTTTGAGGGGTTTTGAGCTAGTGAGATTTGTTTCGTGTAGACAGGTATCATATCAATCAGTCAAACGATGTAGAGTAGAGTAACGAGAGTTGATGCTCAGAACGTTCACTTACAATCTCTTTTCGATGATCGGAGTGAACTCTGCAAATCGTCGTTGTAAGACGTCACGAGTGATACTGAGATCAAGGCATGTGTTAGGTAAAGTTCCTGAGAGCAGGTGCAAACTTGCAGCAATACAGAGAAAGAGGTCAAGGCTTTGCTCACGCTTGGTCAACTTAGACAAGGCTGGCGGAGATTGTGGCTATGAGAATAAATAGAGGATCAAGTAAGATTATGTGTGAATAGAGATATGGATCAGTGTTAATTCACTGACCAGCTGAAACAGCAGCGATGGCAACTTTGAAGAAAAGCATGGCAAATTCTTTGAGGAATGAGACAGGTCTGATGAGACAGTTCAAGATGTAAGGTCTGGAGGATATCTAGTAAGTTTGGTGTGAGAGGGAATGAAGGATATGTTAAGTCGCTCTTATAACTTTTGTGATCGTATGTACACGAAACTACTCCAACCATAAGAGCATCCACTATCACTGGGCAGATGTAGTATTTTTCCCAAGTGAAAAATGATTGACCTGAAGGACAAACAAAATTGAAAAAGGTGGAATTCTGAATTCATTTTGTGTGTGCATTAACACTGCATTTTACTGCATTGATGCTGCATTTTTCCGCATTAATGGTGCATTTTTATGCATTAACACAGCATTTTTAATCATTTTGACATTAATTTTAATCATTTTGCATGGTGGAAAAATACTACATCTGCACAGTGTATCATGATGGTGATTTATCGTAAGTTTTGCGTTCCTGACCGCGAAATTTAATCACGCGTGTTTTACCTAAGTTGGTAACCGCATGAAATCCACTACGGATTGATGTAATGTCTGATTTAACTACGATAAATCACTGTGAATCAACCAGATCCACAGTGGTTTGATTTTGCGATGATTTATCATATCTTTCTCACAAATCCCATCCGAAAAACCATCCATCAGATGCCCACTACAAGTTCCTTGAAGAGACACATCGACTGTCTTTTGAAGTCTTCAAACCACAATGATGAGGAACATCAAGAATTTGAGCAACTTGTCTAGAAATCTTGTTTTATAGGCTTCACACACCACCTTCACCATTTCAGACTCAATTCCAAACAGATTGAGCTCGAGCTCAGCCTACTCAGCAATTGACTATTGTGCACCTCAATTCTTAAGGTGTCTCACAAAAGATTAAGATATAGGGTGATGTTGTGATTGAAATCGATTCAATTCAAAGTGCAATGTTCCGAGATGTGATATCTCGAAGTTGAGATTTGAGGATGAAGTTTGAAATTTGAAGTTCGAAAGTGAGGTTTTGATGTTTGAAGTTTGAGAAATGAAGTTTCATATGCAGTTTGAAGTTTTGGGAACAGTAGTTTCGACTTGATTTCCTACGATAAATCAAGTCGTAGGCTTGCGTAGATTTGAACACACGGAGAGCAAGATTTGATGCAGTCGTACGGACCGCAAGTCTAAAACAGGTCCATAGTGGACCTGTGTATAATTTAGCGTTAAAGTTACGATAAATCACTTGGTTACCGCACCCATAGTGGATGCTCTAAATAAATCATTTGACTATGACGTTGGATGATCAATCTGTTCTATTTTTTGTTTTTAAATGAGGGAAAAGAGGGAAAAGTTGGCATTTAGGCAACCCATCAATTACAAATTTGCTTCCGGTTCGTTATTTTTAGGTTTTTTCCATAGGATTGCGGTATCCGCACCTCCCCCCCCTTAGTAACCGTACCTCCCCCCCCACTTAGCAGGCCTTAAGATACCCCTAACAACCTGTATGTATATTTGAATTTAAGGAAGGATTCAACCTGGTCTGGAAGCTACTTTTTTGAAAACCTCTCAACACCTACATCAGCTCAGTTCATCATTGCTCGTCCAACCTCTTCAGCCTTCTGGCATGGATCTCAATCTTTCAATGCTCTACCCCTCACTCCAGGATGCTGAAGATTCCCTGCGAGAATACACAAAGAGCCACGGATACTGGTTGAAAATCACTCGGACCATCTTTGCACAGAAAGGCAAGGGGCCAGCAAGGAAGAGGGTATTTGCCTGTGCTCATGGAGGTCAACCTAGAACAACTGATTCCGATGTACGCACAACCTCCACCCGCCTCCTGGGATGTTTGTGGTCTGCTCAGGCTCTACGCGACACAACTACACATCAATGGACACTTAAGATCACAAATAATGAACACCAAAACCACGAACCTTCTAAGAACTTTGAAGAAATCCCAGCCGCGAGGAGACTCACAAAGGAGCAGGCTACTGAGGTCATTCAATTGGCAAAGGCAGGCGCCGCCTCCCGAGTTATCTTGAGTACCCTTAAAGATTCAGATCCAAACAATATATCAACACCTCAAGACATTTACAATGTAGTTAAGAAACATCGTATTGAACATTTGGATGGACGTTCATCACTTGAAACTCTACTCGATGAGCTGAAGGATGAAGGTGTTTTCCACGCATACCAACTTGATTCAGACCACTTGTTACGTCGCCTTTTCTTGGTTCCAAATGTGTGTGCATCCTCTGCTCAGGATCTCTGGACTGGTGATGTATTACTGATGGACTCGACTTACAAAACCAATCGGTATTTACCATCTCTGAGTTGACTGCAATTCAACACTATTTAGGCTGATGTGGTTTATTCTGTGTCAGGTTCAATATGCCTCTATTACACATAATGGGGGTCTCTTCAACCCACAAGTCCGTCTCGCTAGCTTTTGGTTTCATGCGTCAAGAGACAGAGGAAGATTACACTTGGATTTTAGAGCAGATGAAGGCCTTCTTGGGCTCAAAGATACTACAGATAAGTGCTGTTGTGACTGATCGAGAGTTAGCCTTGATGAATAGTTTGCATCGGGTGCTCCCACATTCGCACCACCTACTCTGCAAGTGGCATATCGAAAAAAACATACAAACAAACATCAAAAAATACTTTACCGACGAAGAATGGAAGAAATTCAAGGCGAAGTGGAACCAAATATGCGACTCTCTTTCCCCTGAGATTTTCAATCAGAATATCAACACACTCAGTACACAGATTCACACAAGAGCCTTCGATTACATCACAAAGACTTGGGTTATACACAAGGAAAAATTTGTCCTCGCTTGGACAAAGGATATCAAACACTTTGGGCATACTGTCACCTCTCGCGTGGAAAGAGGACATGCCTCAATTAAACAATGGGTTTTGATGTCAACTGGAGATCTGGCTACAGTGTACCAAAAGTTAGTTTTACTTTGTCAACAACAGCGAAACAAAGTAACTTGGAAAACGAAATATGACCGCACTCATATCTTAAATCGATTGAAAGGTAATATCTGGAGTGAGGTAAATCGAAAGATCTCACACTACGCATTGCTTCAGGTGTGTTTCCATTTGCTTTTCCCTGTCACTTGTTATTCTGGAGTTTGTATAACTAATCTGTCCCTCTGCTCAGGTATATCAACAGTACAGACAAGCACTGTCGTTGAAAAACGACTCGATCTGCACACATGTAGTTTCGGGATCGAAGGGTTTACCCTGTGCACACTTTATAAAGGAGCTCATTGGATCAAGCAAAAAGCTTCTGGTTCAACACTTTGACATTCATTGGCGACTTGAATATACTGTACCACCTATTGAACCACTCCAGGACATCGAGATTGACACCATGCTCAAGAACATTCAAACCCAATATGCGACTTTACCAGCGAACCGACAAGCAGTCTTAAAGAATCAACTTGCACTGATACTATCTAATCCGACTCCATCAGTCAGTGATCCGGTTCCAATTCGTTCTCGTGGCCGACCAGTTGGTGCTTTAAACAAATCCAAGCGAGATCGAAGCGCATTTGAACATCAAGAAGCCCAAGAAACCGCACCCCAATGTAGCCAATGTCATCAAACAGGTCATAACAAACGGACCTGTCAAATGTGACCCAGTGATATGGAAAGTTCATCTCAGTTCAATTTGTGGATCATCAATGTACATTTTCAGATAGATCTAATTCCATGTGACCTGGTTTACAAAGCAATAAAGACCCCATAAAGACTTGTTCATAGATTACTTTCAAGATTCATTGAGAGACACATCCAAAGTCTGCAGGTGTAAGAACGATCACAAACAAAAGATATGTAACAATCTTTCTGGAAAACTGTTTATCGATTGTTCTGAAAATCGAGCGAGTGATGTGTGACAATGTGTGATGATGTGCACCAATGTGAAAACAAAAACAAACCAGAGAAACAAGATCTCAAAGGGTGCCAACGTCTGAATTGCTCTCAAATCACAACGGAGCGAGGAAAGGTGTGCGAAAGCGATCACACTCGCCTGCAAGGTCAAAGGATTGGAAAATTTGAAGATTAATTTCAAATATACATACAGGTTGTTAGGGGTATCTTAAGGCCTGCTAAGTGGGGGGGGAGGTACGGTTACTAAGGGGGGGGAGGTGCGGATACCGCAATCCTTTTCCATACCGTGAGCTGAATCTCAGGTTGAGCCCCGGCCTGTCGAGCTCGGAAACCGCCCATACCAACCCCCGAGCAAAAAGCTATTCAGAAAAAGGACTAATACACCTTAGAAGAACGGCCATCTAATCAAAACTTGTCTCTTTTGAATGCCTGCCCAGCACTGTTGCAAAACCACAAGAAGTGTGAGTCTAAATGACTCCATACTTACACTGAATTCTGAAAGGGTGTGCTTGCATGAAGGTGTTTATGGAGGGTCACCGCTTTCCTTTGGGTGGGCTAAAAGCAAAGTAGCACTTAAAAAAAACCCACCGGGAACAGTGGTTAATTGGGAGGTCCCTGATCACACATACATATGTCACTAGCCTCCCTCACATGACAGGCATTCCACACTTCAACTTTAACATTTCCCCTGTGCCAAAAGGAAATCAACACTTCCTCTGCCCAGCTCCATCTCCAACAGAATCCTGACAGATAATTCCATTGAGATCAGGAAGCCTTTTACCACCATGCGTCCACCACCCCTTGATACCCTCATACATACCCTCTTACCTACCTCACAACATCGTCCAGTATACTCACCAATATCTATGGACATCAAACCAGATTTTCTACTGCTCCACCCTTAACAAAGAACACTCACAATACAATCGAGGCCAAGGCACTTAGAAGCACCACAGCCTACCACAGCAGATAACTTGACATGTGTAAGAGACTATTTATGTATGGCAAACCGTTTCATAGATACGTGATTGTTGTTTGACTAAACTTAACAAAGTCCCACGCTTGCGCATCCTTGCAAGGTGTTGAGTGAGGGACTTACACCAAATGTGTGTGTTCCATAAGCTCAGATATTTGGCTTTTGCAGGGAGCTGGCTTCAAACCCTTATAGCTTTTTCCACACCAAGGATTTGCATATGGTCCAAAGGAAGAACTTGTGCGCCTGACTCTGGCGCATAAGGTACATACTTTTTTCTCAAGGAATGTGCTCCCCTCTTGCCTAAAATTCACATCAGATATTGGCTCTTAACAGAGAATTACACATGTAACCTCTCTCTTGCGTCCAAATTTACTGCTAAGCCCCAATCTTTGAAGCACATTTTTGGCAAGAAGGGATTAACTTCCTCGAAAAAAAAATTGTAGTCTCAGCGCAAGATATCAGCGCACAAGTTCTCTCTTTGGACTATATCCAAATCCTTGGTGTGGAAAAAGGTATAATTAGGACTTGAAGCAAGCTCCCTGCCAAACCCAAATCTCTGAGGTTATGGAGCGTACACATTTGGTGTAAGTCCCTTGGTCAACGTCTCGCAAGGATACGTGAGCGTGGGACTTTGTCAAGTTTATTGTTTGACGCTTTTTGGAATAGACTGATGGCACATCTAAATCAGAATAGATCTCATATTCAATAACATAAAACCAACAAGAAAAAATAGCTTGTATCACTGGTGATGGATCCTGGTGGTCATTATTGGATTATGACTTGTCCTTTCTCTATCAACACCACATTATAACATCAGACTTCCACATCAATTTTCATTATCCATGCTAATTGCACCTTCAACAAGGTAAAACAATAAGATGAAGTTACCTTCAGAAAGTCATATCACTCAAAGCCTCTTGAGCTGAACTTGTTCAGCCTAGGTTGGTAGTAGTCAACATCTTGAATAGCTTTCAATATGTATACTATTTCTTTTTATCATTCATCATTTCTTCATTTGTAATGGAACACGACAAAAAAATTCCTTTTCTTTTTTCACTTGTCATGTATCTGTAATTGAAAGAATTCATCCAAGATGTTCCCTCAGTTATAAAATCAAAAGAATCCAACTTTCTTGGAAAGATTGGGGTATTGGTAGAAGAGAGGATTGAAATATAAAAAGTCCCAAGATACTATCTTACTGCTCAAGATGGCACTTTCTTTGTTTGTCTGCTTACTGAATGTTTGGTGCAAGTGAGGGGTAAAAGGTGTGAAGTCATTGGAATATTTTAATCACAACTGAAATTAGATTTTCCATCCATCAATACCTTCATCACAACCCAGTATGTTGGCTATTTTTAGTGCCTACACATTTAGCCATTTTTTTGACAGTGCCTATAAGTTCGGATTGTGGGTGGCAAACAGTAAGATCCTAAGTTTAGCCCCACTAGAGCCAAATTTAATGCTAACAATTGAAGATGCTCTAAATACTTGTGTTAATTACCTCATGGTTCAAACTAACTTATTATACCAACGCAGGCTGTGAACCAGCCATGAAAGCTTGTGGCCGGCCCGGTGGCTCTGACCGGCCCTGGGTAGACCAGATGGTTATCAAGAATTGGACAAGGCCAAGCACGGCACGCCCTGAATCTTGAGACTTGGGGCTTGGCAGGGCCAGGCTCATTTTAAGAGGAGGAAGAGAGGGGATAAAAATTTCTTTATTTCCAAATAATGTGTCTGAGACCATGTATAAGGGCTATAAGGGCTAACTTGGGGGTTGAAACAACTATGAGAGCCTATTTGTAAATGAAGAAAACTAGTGCTAAGAGAAAAAACAATGTTTCTGTCCAAACTTCACAGGTCTGAGAACCTATACAAGAGCTATAAGGTTGAACTTGGGAAGTGAAAAAAAAAGGATAACAACTTTTTGAAAGGGATAACAATTTTTCTGATCAAATCGGCACGTCTCAAACCTGATGATATAAGACCTATGAATTAGAAACAAAGAACCAAGATATTGCTTGAACAAATGAAATAATGTGCTTACTTATTTTACCAATACTTTGTTCCAGCTCTTGAGACACACTTGAGCCTCAAGATTGGAAGGAGTGAATGATGCACAATGGTTGCTCATGATTCTCAAAGCATTTGAAAACAAGCTCTCAGATGGAGATCTGGAAGCAGGAACCACAAGCATTGCCAGCGCCATGCGGGTTAAGTTGGGCCAGTGACGTTGGTTGCTTTTCCAGTAGTGGAGAGGATCACATAACTCATCTTCTTGAGGCGTGGTCAAGTATTCTTTGACCTCATGTTCAATTGGAACACACTTGCAATGCTTAATAAAATGATTAGGTCCAGGATCAAGATTGTCTTGAGGTTCAAAAAACTCGATATTGGAGTCAGTAGCTGGTACAAAGCGTCTGGCCTTGTCAGTAAAGTACTCAACCAAGTCTTCATGTCTCCAACCAAGAGACTCCATAGTTTGGGCTTTGACAGAGGTCACCTTGAGACAAGGATTGAGGATGGAAGAACAGATGTAGACTGCCTTATTCTGGGCACTGTGTTGATATTGAATGATTTTCTTCATCATCGGCATAATAGCAACTTTCGATTCCTGGGAATGAGAGCTGTTCCAGGCCTAAATGGATCACATGAGACAAATCAGTAAGCTTGAATTTGGAAAAGAATAAACCGAAAAAACATAGAGAAGATAGAAAAAACTTACCGCTTCAAATTGATTCACTAGCCTAAAGGGATCTCAGATCCCTGATCAGATCAATAACAACGTAAGTATCAGTCAAGTTATCTTGGAGGAGAAAGAATGTCCGGAGAGATGATTGGGATGATATGATGTTGTTTGATATGGAAGTTTTCAATAAAGATGAATTCCTTTTATCCACAAACAAATAATTGAGAGAAAAGAAATTAACAACAAAGATCAAATCATACCTGATCAGATCAATAACAACGTAAGTATCAGTCAAGTTATCTTGTAGGAGAAAGAATGTCCGCAGAGATGATTGGGATGATATGATGTTGTTTGATATGGAAGTTTTCAATAAAGATGAAAAAAAAGAAAACTTCCACAGATCAGGAAAAGATAAGCTTAGTTCAGCGGTACATTTTGTGGTTAGGTTAAGCTAGACAAAAGGGTGTGAGTAATACCCTGGAACATAACTGCTAAGTGTTGTAGTGTAAATGAAAGCGCACATATGAAGCAATGAAATATAGATTAGAAAAGAGAAATAATTGTAAGCTCATGGTTTGGTTCCAACATAGCCATTGGTAGTCTGGCATGACACAAGAAAAAGTAGGGTATTGATGACCTTCAATATTTTTAATGACATGATATCAAGGCGCTAAGAAATGAACAATTGATTCTATCAACTCCCACTTGTCATTGTTGAGTTTGTAAGCTTCAAGAGATGGGTCGCAATTAAATTGATACTCTAATACCACTCTAAGGTCAGAGAATTTTTTGAGTGAAGCATGAGTTGAGGACTGCCGGGTTGAAACTTTGTGGACTAGACCAACTTTGTGTTTCAACATTGCACAGCCCTTGATAGTGTTGTCAAGGGCAGATCTAAGTTGACTGCTGTGCTTTATTTTCTTGTGGAAGGATCAGATCTGGGTCAGAATGCTGCCTATCTCAGTATGAGATGTCAGCTCAATGTATAAGGGAATCACAGGTTTTGGGATACTGGGATCAAGTGCGTTGATTGGAGGAGGAGCAGTCTTGCAATCAAAGACTGCCATTCCCGCCTTTGCTACAAGGTCGATGATGTGGGCCACGCATCCATGGAGATGTTGGGAAGAGTCAAAATGAGGGATCATTGTTGAAAGGCATTGGCCCATTGTAGTGTTGTTTGACATGTTATCAGCTGTGACGCAATAAAGCCAATTGGTGATGTGAAACTGATTGAGAATGTGCTTTAGAAGGGTAGCGAGGTTAGAGCCAGTATGAGGGCCTTTGATTACCTTCAAAGCTAGAGTGATTCCGTGAATCTTGAAGTCGTCTTTGGAAATCCAGTGTGCAGTTACACCTAGCAACACGGTATTGGAAGGTGAAGTCCAACCATTGCAGGTTATGCTGATGTTGTGGAAAGCAATTCCTAGGATTGTGTCTTAATCTCGTATCATTCTTTTATTACATTGTAGATCAACTCATCAAAGTGAAAGAAAAGATACATAGATGACTTTCTTCAACTCTTACAAGGCACAAGGGACTGGAGCAAAATTTGAAATCCTCATAACAATTCATATTATTTTCATTATGCATTTCTCTATACTTCATTATCAAGGGACTCAAATACATACAAAAGTAAATTAAAAGAATAAATTCAAAACATCAAATGAAATACAAACCTTAGAAAAGGGGTCAGAGTCAAAAATTATCAACATTGATGTGATGCAGGAATGAAGAAAGAAAAAAAAAACACTTACATATAAAATCAAGCAAGACCAAACAGTTGATCTACAAGAAAACATGTGCCAAGATTGAACATTTCAAAGTGTCAGTATGATTCAGAAGAAGGAATCAAATAAGATAACAAATTGATTTTAATTACATACCTGAATTAAAGATCATGATCAAAATTCCAATTGAATTTAAACTTCTATTTTGAGGTCCTAACTTGATACTAGATGAGAACTTGATGAATATTGAGTAAGCTATACAAACAAGAATCAAAAAACAATTAAATTCTAAATAAATAAAGAAACAATAGAAGTAGTCAGTAGTGTGTAGGAGAGCAGAGACTGAATAGGAAACTTACTTGGATATCATGAAGTTGATCATAGGCCAAGATCGAAATGATATACTTGATAAGTGGTTTGATTTTGGGGTCCTAATATCTAAACCTGATTGAGAGATGAAGGTGGAGATCGAAATTGAATTCAAGAATAAAGGTTGAAGTTGAAAGGGAAGAATTGAATTGATAAAATAAATAAATTTGTTTTTGGGGTTTGAAGTCAAAAGAAGGAAGGAGATTAAGTCAGTACTGAACGAGAACCAAAGCTCAGAAGGAGATAGAATGATAACTTACTTACATAATGATTAAAATCGAAATTAAGTGATTTGAGGTCTTGAGTGTTTGATTTAAATTGAAATGAACGGTCGGAATCGAAAGTGAGATGGGATAGAGGATGGTAGGAAGAAGTGTGAGGTGATAAGGGGATGGGATCGAAATTTAAATCTATCGGACCGATTAAAATTGAATCTAAAAATGAAAGGAATCAAAGAAGAAAGAAGAACAAACAAAAGAGGGAATGAAACTTACTTACACATCAAGAGCCAGAATCGAAATTTGAAAGATTAAAGTATGAACAAAGATAAGAAAATTGAAATATAACCTTACTTACATGAAGACCCCAAAATCGAAAATGGAATGAAGGGACATTATTGAATGAACAGTCAATATCGAGATTGATGAAGTCAAGATCTAAAGAAGAATGGTTAAGAAAAGAACATAGAGAGTTAGTACAGTGAGAAAGTGGAGAAGATAGAAGAGGAAAGCAAACTACATACCAACATCGAACACCAGAATCGAAATTGAAACAGGATTGGAGTTTGATCTTGAGGTCTGAAGTTGAAATAGCTGAAAACCTAATTAAGATCGAGTGTGAATTGGTTGAGATTTGAACCTACAGTTGAAGTGAATTAAAAACAGAAAGAAGATTAAGTTAGTATTGAAGAATGAACGAGAGAATGAATAATAAGAAATTATAAGAAATGAAAAACAAACTTACTTAAATAGAACTCAAGATTGAAATTGAGGATAGTGAAGAATGAGATAGCGGAGATCAATGAAAAGACAATTTAAAAACCTTACCTTTTGTGATTTGAAGAGAAGAAAAGTCCGATCGGAGATCGAGATGAAAATTGAGAAAGCAGGAGGGAGGGATCGAGAGAAGTTATCTATGAGTTTGTTTTTTTTGTCTCGTTTGTGTAGGAATCTGTGGTATCGTTTTTCTTTTTTTTGTGATCCATCCAAGGGATCATCAAGTGTTCTTTTCGTGTGATTCGCGTATTAGTGTGGATCAAAGAGTGTTCTAGTGTTAGTTGTTAAAGTGTTCTGATTGTTGTTATCGGCTTCGTGTCCGTGTCTAAGTGTTTTAATCGTGTGTTCAAGTGTTCTTGACATCGTATAAGGTTTTTTTTAGAGTGTTCCATCAAAGAATCAGAATATCATCGTTAGTTAGTGTGTCCGATTAAAATCAAATCATCGTTTGTAGTGGTTGATCTTGAAGAATTGTAGTGTTGTTGTTTTATTTTTTTTCTTTTATTGTAGTTTTGCTGAGCTGAGTCGTGAAACAGTTGTCAGTTGGTTGGATTCAAGCTCAGGGCCGGGTTTTTTTTATCAGGGCTTTCCATATATCATTTTTTATCATTAACTTTTTACTCATAGCAAGAATTACATTAAACTCAAAATCTACATATCTTTGCTTCAACATCTAGTATATCTTTGTGTAGGGTATTGTTGGATTCTGCCAGATCTTGCGGTTTTTTTTTAGAAATATCAGAATAGTGTTACGTGTTAGACTTGTGAAGGTAGAAAGTTGTTAGAGAGTTGCTTCCTTGCTTTTTTTATTTTTGAACTGTTATTTCAAGGTTGAGGGCAGTCTACGACAATCATAGTTTCACCCGCATCTTGTTATTCTTTCTGCGGTGATTCTTCCCCTCTCCGGCTCAGCCTACGCCACACAGCGTAGGAGTTCTACAATGTGTTTGACAGAAGAGAGAATGCTGACAATGGTGTCCCAAGTTAATCAATCGGATTCCAGAATGCCATCAGAGATACAAGTATGCTTCGATAATGATGGGAGGGCTTGCAGGTTGACCATAGTGATGAGCTCGCGGAACTCAACTGCATCCATCAAGGTGATTGGAAGCTCTCAGTTGACTACTAACCAAACTAGAAGATCCTTCAGGTTTGCTTGGTTGAGTTTTCGGACCTACATATTGAAAATTAACAATGTTTGATTAGTAATGTACTAATAATTAAACATAGATTGATGAATATGAGAGAGGTCTTACTTTTTGAATCTTTCCATCAACAAAAAACACGGCCATAGTATGTTGCTCGGTTGCAACTGGTGGTTCAGTATGGTGGCATCTGGATAAATGTCAAATCATAGATTTAGTGCTGGCGTGTTTGTCCAAAGCAAGGGGTTTGTTGCATATCACAGCTGGAGTTTTGGTGTCTTTGACAGCAGAAGAATAGATGAATCCTTCTTTTGCCTTGCAAATGTTCTTCATAATACCGTCAATATCTTCTTGGGTGAAGTACTGCCACACCCAAGAAGAGCGTGCAGTCGCCGTGAGGTCAGAAGCAACCTCTGAAATAGAATCCAATGGGGCAATACTGCTGGTAGGTGCTAGACTTGCTGGGCTTGTAGGAGTATTTGAAAGGGAAGAAGAATTTGCCGGTCAGAAAAGTTGCAATGACAAACATGTGACAGGGAGTGAAGATATAGGCATCTTTGGTGATTGCTATTTGATTTATCATGTATTACGGGATACTGATTACTGATAAGGTTGTTGATCAATTGAAAAAAACTTTATTTAGCTTTAAAGTTGCCCCACTGCAGATTTTCATGTTTGGCCTCCCGGCCGGGCCAGGGCGCCGGCGCACGACCGGGGCTTTTGTCAGTGTCACTAGTTTAGGTCTCGGTGGACCGGGTCACGCACTGTCTGCCTTTGAAATGTCGCCGGGCCGGGCCGCAGCCTGCAACCAACACACCTCTGGAGGACCCCGGAGAGCTCTTATCGAGGTGCATGATGTAAAATTTTTTCCTACAGTACACACACTTCACCACAGTTTACATTCATAAAAACTTCACCAGATCCCTTGCTTCTCCCTCAATAATGGCTAGCCAGAAGCAAAGCACTTTGTTGACTGTGAATTTCATACCTACACAATTGTGAAGAGTTTTTAACGTGGTGTGGATGCTGTGAAATACACAGCAATTCACAGCAAGCATAAGAAATTAAAATATTTTACATCACGCACCTCTACAGGAGCTCTCCGGGGTCCTACCTCTGGTCTTGCATCACAAAGCTCATAACAGTCAACTGTAGAAGTTGTTTCAAATGAGAACTCAGGGATTTGTGTCCATTGACCTTCCCAAAAACTTCAATTGATATGTTTCAATGTTAACCCCCATTAAGCACTCAAGGATTTGCGGATGTTTCTGGAAAGCAGCTTCCAGAAAATATGAAGATGAATGACTACCACAAGTACATTGGAGCAGATTCCAAAACTTGTGACAGGGGCCACATTGGCAATTGTTTTCAACACTCTTTCAAAGCAGATCATGACAAAGGATTTCACAAGTTGCCCCTGTACTAAGCTTTTGTAATTAATGAGTCCCTATTTATTGCTTGGAGAAAATTTAAGCAAAAGTTCCTTTGAAATTTTCACAAGGTCCATAGAGTCTTATTCATCCTTATTCATAATTTTAGAAACGTGGCTTCCAGTAACATGAGTTACTTGATACAGTGAACAGAGACCGATGTCTGCATTCTCTCTGATTTGCATAGATCAAATGCTTCTCAGTAGAGTTTTCTCAATTTAAAACTCTGTGTAGAACCTTCTCTGTAGACAGTTTTCATTCTGATGGGGAACAGAGTTGTTGCCTTATTTTATTTCAAATGTGATCCATGGCGGGAGCAATGTACCGCACATATTCTTGGGGAGAGCGTCGATACTACTGAGATGGCCTTCAAGACTGGACATCCGGCCAGAGGTGTTGTATAGCACAGTGGACCTGAATATGATCCATCTGTATGTGGTAATCCTTTCACCACATAATTGGGGTTGTCGTTGGATGCAAATATCCGCAAATGTATCGAAGCCTCATCTCATCAACGCAAATGGACCCAACAGATCAAGAGGTGAGTCGATATTCAGTAACGCAGCCCTGGTACATTCAACGGGTTGTGGGATTTGATTCCAAGAAGCACGAGCAGGGGTAGATATTTGGCGTAGCATAGGAACTAGATTTTCGGAGTTTGATTGACAGATCAGCAATATTCCCAACTTTGACAATATCAAGATTAACTAGCAGTTCAAACAAAAAAATCGGATCAAGTGGATCATCTAAAGTCCACAGTGCAGATTATTTTAGGGGTTGTCCTGGACAAACTTGAGAAATAAATTGGAGTCCCATTTAGCTATCAGCAGACCTATGTATCACGACGAATTGTACGAGGTGGAAAGGCCGGGACGAATTGCTACTTGATGTGTTATGGCCACCGGGAAACTAAGAGCTCTTCAGAACCAAGAACTGACTAGGTCGAAGACAAAAGGCACTGGATCGAGAGACCACGAATGTCATGAAAGAATCAAGGTTCATATGATCAAATTTCACGTCAGTAAGCTTGCACATGTAGAGCTCGAGATTAGAGATCTCATGTATCTCCACCTACAGGCTCGAAGGGTGATGACCGTGTACACAAAGCCTTCCATCGTTCGGCGAGCCTCGGCACGTGCGATTGCGATTTGTGCAGCAGAAGGAGCCGCTTGACCTGGTTCAAAAAAGGATCAACAAACATGAGCATCAAGGCCACGAACCATCATAAAGCTTTTCACCCTTTAAAATCGAATGTGCTTACCGGAGAACATTTTCTTTCAGGTTAATGGGATGTTGTCAAGGTATACAAACTGCTCAATAGGCGGCGGGACTTGACGAAAAAATGGTTCTTAAGACAAAATCGGCCCAGCCGAGGCCCGACTCATCACATGATGTATGGGATTAGAGAGGCTTTTGGTTTACACCGCTTCAAGAAAACTTCTTGATCATCCCCAAGCATCCCCCATCAATGGCAACATCATCTTGTCACCAAGATTTGATTGACTCGTTCACTCGAGCTCAAAGCTATCCTCAACAGGGCCGCCCTGGAAAACAAGAAAAGTGAACCTCATAAAGATTCTACGTGGGCTCTGTCGTAAGAAGCAAACGTTTCAAATCCCAGTGCTTTTGATATTCAGATGGACTTCTGGAAGAAGTAGAACACAAGTGAAAGTCAAGTTGTACAACTTCATAAAGGTACACTTATCTGGTCACGACCAATTTGCCGTGCTGGACAAAAGACGAGAGCGACCCGATCGTTCTTAGGCCGAATTGGTCACCGAGTCAAGCTTGCATCTTAGCGACTCAACTTCCTTGCTTGTGCAATGGACGCTGAGCCGTGAAAGAGCATATATGAAGCTTTAGCATCCACAATCTTTTTTCGACCCATCAACTACTTTTGCGGACCAATCAAGAACCTACTACTATTCATACAATCAGTCATTCCATCCACTTTTCGACCACTTTGCAACACAATCACCTTTTATTTTCATCTTCTTTTATCTTTCATTGACTCATTCAGTAGTCAGAAGCTGGTATTCCCTTTCTGCAGCGCATACTACCTTTAAAAAATCCAAAACATATATCAAAAAAAAGACTATAAAATATACACATTCGCACAAATGCTTTCCTTCAACTCTTCAATCAACGTGATATTATCTTGTTCATTGATCTTTTCTAACATTCTTCCTGGGGTTCTTGGCCATGATTACATCAAATATTGGTCTCCTGACAATGGAAAAACTTTTGAAAAAGGACACAAGCAGCCTTTAGCTAAAACTGCCCTTCGGGATGTTTCCGAGAATACGGGTTGGATCGGAAGTCAATTCCTTACTAATCCTGCAATCACCTGTGGATCTAGTTCTACACCCAGTCAAAAAATCGCTCCGCCAGGAGGTAAATTGTTTAGTGATGCTTCTCAAAGTGCCGGAAAGACTATGGCTGTTCAACCAGGTGCATCTGTTCATCTGATCGTCGCTGATGATCCAGGTAAAGGGTCAGTTGTGTTATATTTTCTCATTTCCCAGCACTTTTCACCCTCCAACATCCTCACTCACACACAACCTTTTTTCCGATGGCACATCCGATAGATTTCCTCATGACAATGGACACATTCAAACGTATCTCGCATACTGTGGTGAGAGCCCCACGGCTTGTCAGGATTTCGATGCAGCCTCAGTTCCGTACTTCAAGATACAAGCAGAGAGAGATGTTTTGTCCAACAAGAAGAAATTTCCTATGAACAAAGCTAGAGACGGAAACGAGTGGGCTATTCCAATTCCCGACAACCTTCCAAAAGGAAGTTACATTTTACGATCTGAAATGTGAGTTACCGGATTTTTACACCTTGCACTCAAGATTTTTTTCATGACCCGTTTAGCCATGTATCAGCCTATCAATTTTGCTTGAACCTCTCATCTCATCTCTATGTTTATGGATATTGACTCTTTTCACCCGACCAATCTTACTTAGCATTTGCCTCAATCAAGGGACCGAGGCAGAGGGAAAACAAGATCAATACTATATCACTTGCGGACAGATCTCGCTGTCAGATCCCACCTCGGGCCCAGTCGACTTATCCAAGTTGGAGACCGTCAAATTCCCCGGCGCATACAACAATGGAAAGCTAGACCCAGCAAGCAAAACATTACCCGGACCAGCGCTCTTCACACCGAACTCTGAGACCGAAAGTAACGTTGTTAAAGGAGCCGTAAGAGCCGTTACTCCAACAGCGCAATCACCGACGGAAGCAGCCCCAAAGACACCACCCAATGCAGCAGTGGCAGCATCACTCAATGACACTGGACCACAATGCGCCAAGTTTTGTCTTAGACAGAACTTGCAGCTCACACCCGAAACTCTTGCCCCGGCCTGTGGGTCCAACAAAGACCCCAACTGTCTTTGTGCAGATACTGGATTTGTACAAGCGTTCATCAACTGTGCGCGTGATCATTGTCAAGTAAGTGAAATCCACAAGAAACTTTCTTACATCAATCAGGAATCTCAGATCATCTTCCTTGGCTCATCTTTCATAACGTTATCCTTTGAAAATTAGGCTAAGTGTGAAGCCGAGAGCGTGATAAACGAGTTCAATTCCAAGTGCCAATTACCCTCAAGAATCCATTGTGGGCCTCAACGGGTCGATCAAAAATGAGCCAAATCAGCTCACAATTCCCTTCTTACCTTCATATTTGCTTTATTATGATACCTTTTATAAAGCGCTTTACCGATTTTTCTTAAATTATCTTCACTTGTCAGTCGTTTCAGGAAAACAAAAATATAACTGTCTAGTAGAAGTTCTATAGTCAGTGACTAGGTGTAAAAATTCAATCTTTCTAACTCTATTACTCTCTTGATGTTTCTGGAATTCAATGTTAAAGAGTCAAGTATATATGCCGGACTATTTAGTCGATCCCCCAATTTCAAGGAAACCAGTTTGCCTTCCATGCATGATTCTGCCGTACCCTTCACGTCATCATACGCGACATTGCTTGATGATTCACATTCTGCACAGACAACTTATGACGAGAAGTATGGTTCGGAGTTGTACACATGGTAACAATAACGGTATATTCAGTTCTTTTCGGCTTAAATGTGAAAATTGTGTCTTTTGAATGCTACTACGCTCTGTTTGATGGACCCCATGCAGATAAAAGTGTTATACATAACCATGGAAAAATCTCGCTAATCAAAATCGTTGAGCGATTATCTCACGCATTATGAAATAATCAGGAGTTTCACGAGCTGTGGGTTGTCCTCTTTAAAGCAAGACCCAAAGATGTTAAGCTAATCAACATAGCAATATGTCAAAAACCTCAATCGTATAAAGATTTCAAAAAACCGAGATAAGTGTATATAGGCTACAATTTTGGCCGGAAAAAGAGCTAAGAAAGTCAAAGTAAGAGTAAGATCTAAATCAAATGATACAAAGGAAAGAAATCAAAGGTACAGTAATGAAGAACAAAGTATGAAGTAGTAAGATGATGATAAAATGAAAGATTCCTCAAGGTAAGCATTCCTATCTATTTGCCTGTAGGACATCGTTGGAAGGTTCTATTGTTTCCCGCTTATGAATCGAGTTTGGGTAAAACAGTTGATGTCCCATTCTTGGTTGGAGCAGTAGATGTCCCGTTCTTGGTTGGAGTAGTAGATGTTCCATTAGTTTTTGGATCAGTTGATGTTCCGTTCTTGCCAGGAGTCGATTTATCGGCATCTTTACCAGGTTTACCATCTGGTTTAGGTTTCTTCTCATCTGAACTTTTCTTATCATCCTAATTGATTCAAACCAAAATGACAGATCGGTCAAAAACAAAACTCAATCATTCTAATAGTAAAGTTGAAGACAAACCTTTTTTCCATTACCCTCTTGTTGTTGTTTAGCCTTTAGTTTCGCTAGTTTTTCTTCTTCATGAGCGATCTCTTGTTTGTATTTTGCAATCTTGCTTTCTAATTTAGTGATCTTAGCTTGAATAGTATCTTTGGTTGGGATAGCTGTACCATTGGTATTAGAGGTACCATTGCTTGAAGGACTGCTTGAGTTAGTGATCGGGATCACTGAGCTACTGTTACCAGTACCGTTCATGGCTGGCGAACTGGTTTGCATGTCAGAAGCTTTTCGTGCCTGTGATGAAATACAAGACGTCAGCATGAGTTCTGAGGATGATGGCAGATGACTTGAATGAAAGTGGCGGATCTTTACTCACTCCGATACTGGATCCATAAGCGACTGAAGCGCTGAGCGAGACGACTAGGCTGATCAAAGCGAATCTCATCTTGAAAGGGTTTATGAAGAAGTATGTAAGAAAGATGAAGTGATGTGAAGTGAGAGGTTGATAATTTGATTGGACTATGTACAAAGTTAGAAAACTTGAATGGAATTGATGAAGATGAAGAATGAATGAAGTGAAGCAAAGAAGCGATCCATGAAGCTCTTTATACCCAACTCAAAGACGTAGCTACACGCCAAACAAATGCTGAGGACGTCGTTGATTGGCGGGAAATGAAGATTGAGTCACTCAAAGACAAAAACATTAGCAAGGGTTTGCTATTGCCATGCCCAGGTTCGGCATTTCATTCTCCATAACGATTTCAAAAGAACTGGAACGATTTATCATAGTCGAGGAATGAGGGTCCAAGTGGTTGTCAGACTCGACTTGTAAGCTCACCGTGCTTTGAATCTGAGTGATGGAGAATTTGATCTTTAAATCGTCAGGGTATATGGCGCAGAGACTGAGGTATAATATTTTTTGCTTGCAGAAGATTCCTCTTGATCACCTTTTGCCACGTCAACGTTGCTACTTAATACTATTTACCGTGTCATTTGTCTACTGGGAATGAGATCAGCTTGTTTTAGAAACCGTTTCGGATCTGACAGAAGTTGAGGATGACCAAAATGTGATTGGACTCCCCTGTAAGGCTCGATGAAGATTTTTCCAAGGCTGTGCAACAAGGCCGAACATTCCGTAGGTTTGACTACGACTTGACTTTTCTTTTCTTTCCTGCAAAACTGTTGTTTCATCTCATTCTCTACCTCTCACACATGTCTTGTTGAAATCCGATCAAGAGTTCTTGTAGGGAGGATCATCTAGAGAGCCTTTGTGAAGGAGATCGATTCTTTCTTGACTCTCAACCTGCTCTTCATTTCTGTAAAAAAAAAACTTTGAAGGAGATCACTTCCAAGTTCCTGAGCCTGCGCATGTGGTAGATTTGATTCAATTTTGGAACTCACTCCATGATTCCAGTCTTTAAACTTACACCCAAAATCCCTTCCCCGAGATCAACGGATCAGTCCACTCAGTCCACTCTCCGGCTCCCACTGTCCTCCACTCATCCAACCATGCGGTGATGATTGCATTTATCATGATTCAATCACCCAACCTCTTTCCGCAAAAAAGTTCAAATTTGAATAATTCTGATTTTCAAAATTTCGCATTCACCCAAGTTCAAGACGGAGGAAACTTGGTATGTTTGTAGTATGACGTATGAAACGTTTTGTATTGATTTTCAAGCAAAGCTTGTGAAATCAAGTGACTGGAATGATTTGATGAAATGTAAGTTGATGAAAATCATCTTTTTGTAATTCCTCTTGATCATTTGTAAGATTATGATTCAAGATCAAGATAGATTTTGATACACTAGCACGATGGGAAGATTGATTCTTTTAGAGCTTTAAACCCAGATTTGATTAAAATGATAAACTCTCGAATCACCGAGTGAATAAAATTGTGAAACTGATTCTGATCAGGCTGAGGAATGAGAATGAGAATGAGAATGAGAATGAGAAGATAGATTTGAGTTGTCGTCGTTGAATTGATCCATAAAGGAAACTCTTGAGTCTCTTGACTCTGAGCCAGTGATCCAACTTTGATAGTTTCCATTTTCTATTCTATTCTCGCTTAACCCACTTTACATCACATCACATCACATCGCATCACGTCACATCACATCACATCATACATATCGCCTCAGCTTACCTTACTTCAGATCTCTACCTACTCGTTTTAATATCATCATCATCATCATCATCAAATCAATCTCTCTTGATAATCCAAATCATTGATTGTATCTTAATAAATCATCATCCTGTTTGTTTAAAATCTCAAACTTCAACAGATCAAATCAAATCACAATCAACTAAATCACGAATCATTATCATCAAATCAACGTAGTCTTCAGTTCATTCAAGATTTTTGTCTGAAGTCGAATCAAGTTGAATTCTTCTACAACCAATCATGTCTTCTGCTTCAGATCATGAATTATATGAATCATACAATACACTTATAGCTACTTCTAGAAGAATAGCCAAAGAAAGAAGAGGAAGTGAACAATCTAATCTAATCAATCAACCACTTTCAACCAATCAAACCAATCATTCTAATACTATTTCTACTGAATCTTCTAAATATCAATCAAAGTCAAGTTATCAAACTACAAAAAGATTAACACCTATCATAATCACTGAGAGTCATATAAACAAATCAATAGATCATCAAGAGAATGATGATAACAATTTAATCAGCACTCCTATTCGAAAATCAAATTTAGAAATCAACCATTCATTCGATCTCAGTTCGCCAACATCACCCTCACCATCAACACCTCCGTCTATCACTTATCTACCACAACCAAGATCTCCAACACCCTCAATCTTTACCAAATCATTACCACCACCCACATGTGCCTTACCACCTACACCAGATCGGACTAGCACTTCAAAACTAGAGAAGAGGATCATCAGAAAAGAAGAAGACTTGACTAAACCATCGATCAAAGAAACCAATCTGGTGAGCCGAAGACGAAGTTCTAATACGAATTCATCTGTCATTACACCCAAGAAGACTTTAATTCCAGCTCCATCGATCAGAACAGCCAATCCAACATCAAATCCGAATCCATCCATCAGTAGAACAAGAGTCAGATTAGCATCAATGGGAGTAGGAATCCGACCTAAAACTGCTCCATTACAAATCGCAGCAGCATTAGAAAACAATCAAGCTTCTTCTGCTTCTTCCACTTCTACTACTACTAATACTACTACTACTACTAATGATTCAATGAATAGTATTAGAATATCCAAACTACCGACTGTTACTCATCGAATCCATAGTATAAACAAAACAGTCAAGCTTAAACATCAAAGTTCATTACAACAAATCACGAATTTGACACCTACAAGTGCTTCTTCAAGCAGTGTGAAACAGATCATCACCACTAAAAGGAGTGTGAGTGATTTAGTTGCAAAGATTGAAAGAGATCATCAACCTCAGAAAGCACCGTTAAATCATCAAACTTTCATCAATTTAAATCAAAGGAATAGAAAGATTTCTTTGGCTAGTTTACAAAGTGATGCTGGATCTGGTACTGGATTGGTTAAAAACATTGAAAATGATGAGAATAAAGAATCGATGACCAAAATCATTGAAAGTTTGTGATTTCTGTTTTTTTTTCGATCGATCGATCGTTTTTTTTTGATTTTTACTGATGAAACTTTTTTCTGTATTTCTCTTGTTGATATTTCTTTTCTGTTGACCGTTTTACCCTTTACCCTTGTTTCTGTTGAATTGATTTGATTTTTTTTTTGGTTACGTGTTATGTTACATGTGTGTGACTGTGAAATGTGTTGTGATTGTTTGATTTGATTTCTAAATTTTCACTTTTAATTTTGATTTTTGATTTTGATTTTTAATTTTGTTCGATTTCATTCGATTGATTTGTTGATCACACCAATTCACCAATACTACTTACTTAATTAATAACAGAATCGAAGAAACCTATTGTAACTCATCAAACCACTACTTCATCACAATCACAATTACCTTCAAGTTCAAGTTCAGGTTGAGTCTTTTACTACTTTTTCAATCTTCATTCATCAAACTAACTTCAACTTGTTTTTCTTGGTAAATTCCAATTCAGATCGATGGATTGAAGAATCAAAAAATGATCCAAATCCTCCACCATCATCATCATCATCATCAATAATCAATTGTAAAAATCTAGATCATCATCATCATCATCATCATTCATTTAGTTTATCATCATCATCATCATCATCATCTAATTCAACTAATCATTCAAAACATAATCATCAAACTAATCAAAACATCCTTCAAAGTCCATCAAACCAAAGCTTTTCAATGGCCATCTCTTCACCTTCTCATCAATCAACCTCTTCTCAATCACAATCAAAACAATCTCAATCTCAATCTCAATCACAACCACAATCACAACCATCACAATCCTCTTCTCTACTTAATACTTCACATCAACCAATCAATTCTAATGTCAATCACAACTCCAATCGAGCCGTTCGACCCAGAAGATCAGCTGCTTCTTTACATTCGATTCCTGAACGTAGATCAAAAGAACTCGATCAACCTCCACTTCCAGTGCCTCCTACTCCTTGGGTAGAACCTGCTACTCCAATCCTCAATCCTCCTTCTCGTCAAGCTTCGTCTTCTAATTCAGTTTCAGATCAATCACCTCACCCTTCTCATTCATCCTTCAACATTCATCCTTCACATTTACTCTCACCAAACGATTCCAATCCTGACACTGATTTCGTTCCACTAGATAGTCCTTTACCTTGGGGTACTCAAGACACTAACTTTCCTACCACTCCACCGGCTACCACTAACACGCCTGGCTTACGCGATCAACGTCTCTTGAGTAGGTACCGTGCCACTTCTCAATCCCTTTCTACCCGACATTCAGAAGGTAGTCAATATGCTACTTCCTCATCAGTTTGGACTCCTTCCTCAGTCGCTGGTTCTCGACTAGGCTTCGATTCCGTCGATAATGGCGCTCGTACGTCCGTTGCAAGTCGGGATTCACGCTTCACGGCTGAAACAGATTATGAAGACTATTGTCCAAAGGGTTCACAACATCCAACTCCAAGTGCATCTGCTCGATCAATTCATTTGGCCATGTCTGCATCTTGGCATGGTCAACAACCTGAACATCTTTTCAATCGGCCTTCTTCCTCTCCGTTCATTGCACAAGCTGTCCCTTTGGTTCCTAATCCTGCATCTGAGCATCTACAGACGCCTACGATCGCCTCTTTGATGAATGTGGAAGAACAGTCTGAGATGGTCGGACTCGGTATCACCTCTGATGAGATGGTTAGTGTCAGTAGAAACTCTCGTAGTCCATCTCTCACTGGTCGTCTACCCGAAAGCTGGCGTCCTAGCTCTCAAAATCTGAATCCCTCTAACAAGCTATCAGCACCAGCTTCTAATCCTCATACAAACACATCATCGTCGTCTCTTTCTTCTCCTGGTCTTGACTCACCTCGCTCTCGTTCCGCCACTCCTATCATGGAGCCTCCATCCTCAGCCCCTCTGAGTAACATCTCCATCAAAACTCATTCCCTGGGCATGGCTGTCAATCGACCACAGTCGAGTACTAGCCCTAGCACGCCTGAAGGAAACACTCTAAGTCGAGCACCTAGTTTTCATCAAAAACAACAACATGAACCTGATCACGAGAAATCAAATCTAGGCTCTGGCTTCAATGATCCTACTGATGCTTCTAAAGCACGCTTTTATGAACGTCATCATCAAGCTCATTGGGACGATCTGGATGATGGATCACCTGTCTTGGCTTCGAGCGCTGAAATACCTAGTAAGGCTGTCGTTTTGGCGGAAGAAGGAGGTCGGATCATTGATTTTTCAACCATGAAATGTCCATTAGAAGAATTGCATGTACCCGATGGTAAGTCTGCTTCCTTTGGTTGATCATTGCTATATTTACTCATTCTGATTTGGATCCTTTCTTTGACGTTTGCTTCTATATAGATACTACTCACCTTCTGATCACCAAGACACAGGGGCCCTTCATACTCAATTCTTTGCTTACTTCCTCTTTACCCAGGTCGACGTCTACCTTGGTGGTATTAGATATTAGTGATTCTTACTTGGCATCTTTACCATCCGTGATCGCCTCTTGTACTGCTCTTGAAGAACTTAACATCAGTGGTAACATATGCGCAAGTGGTGATCTTCCTGCTTGGATTGCTCATCTGGTCTCTCTGAAGGTTCTAGCTGCCGATCGATGTGGTCTCATCCATTTAATCAACCCTCTCGGCAGTCTTCTTCATGTTCACGATCTCTCACTTCGCTCTAACCATCTGAAGAGTCTACCCTCTTGGCTTTGTCACCTTCAAGCTCTCGAGGTTCTCCTGGTAGATGACAATGAGTTTGAACCACCTTGGCTTGAACTTGCTGAACCGTTGCTTTCGTGCAACTATCGTTCAAATGAAAGTGACGCAAACTTACCAACCGGCTCCAGTGCTTCTGAAAACGGATCGCTTTCTAGTTCATTGGCCCATGGTCTACAACCCCCTCGATCAGCGCTTAGTGAAGCTATAACTTCATCACATCTCAACACCAATCCGACTGCCGATTCTGCTGGCTATCATGGTCGAGCCTCGCGTCCAACTAATGGAAGCGTGGATTATTCACGTGCCTCTCAGACTGGCTCTTTGCGGCTCTCACCTAGTCAAAACGAACGTAGGCTAGAGGGTGTTGAATCATTGAGTCGTCGGAATAGTTCCATCCGTCGATTGCGTAGTTCTTCAAACGAAATGAGAGCCACGGTTGCTCGGCCTAATTCTTATCACGATCATAGTCCCTCCTTGGCATCCTTTATGGAAGCTGAAGATCCTTATCAACCTGGCCTTGGGCCTGCTGGTGTTTATACACAACCTCAAGTTCAATCGCAACTGGACGTACATCATTCACTTCGATCAGCGCCAGTAAGTTCAATGGAAAGGGTGAATCTCTCAGTCTTGGATCGATTTCCATCCAAAGGAGTTCCACAAGGTATCCATATCCCTCCTCCTCAACCGCCTCAACCCAAAGATCACAAAAAGTCATTTGGATTCTTGAAGAAAATGAGCCTGGGTAAACTGCGGCGTGAGGTGACAACAGGCAGGGAACGTACCAACACCTTGGAGGCACGTGGTGGTTCTGCAGTCCCACTCACGGTTTACGAAGTTGATCCGCCCATTCGACCTCATGCGAACCCTCTGATGGAATCACCAAGGGCAATCAGTGAAGATGCTGTGATGTTGATGTCACATCGGGAACCACTAACTTCCCCTATCAGACCTGTGATGGCAGCCACACAATCTGCAGACGCTGGTCGCTGGAATAGTCAAACTACTCAACGTGAAGTGGTTAACAATCGACGTCGGAGTTTTCTCAAAATCGAACCTTTTGTTGGTATCAGAAAGTTTGAACCACTTCCGATGATTCCTACTACTTGGACCCATTCTATGAGTGATGCGGAAGGGATGGTAGAAGACTTGATGTTGTCCACTTCGATCAATCAAGAACCGAATACCCATCATCACAGGGCTTCAAGCGAATCACCTTCACAACAATATCGTGAACCTCCATCACCTGCCTTATCACACGCTACACCATCTCAATTTCCTCAAACCAATCGATCCTCTACTATTGACCCACGTACAGGACTTCGTTCAATTATGATGTATTTACGTGATGTTCATGATCTTTCGGGAGAGCCAGCTGCACCTGCAGGAGTGAATGCTAGACCAGGTTTAGTGTCACGAGCTTCAAGTATAAGACAACCTTCATCGAAATCGGTCAATCATCCTGATTTCCAATCCTTGAATGGTAGAATGTATAGTATGGCCGGTATGAGTGCGATGGCATCTTCACTTGAGATTGATACAGAATTAGACAATGCACATTCTGCTTCCATCCATCAATCTCAAACTTGCTCACCTGTATTACCTTCAACCAACTCTGTACCTACTGAACCTCCTCGACCAAAGGTCAAGGATAATCCAGGTCGAAGTTTAAAAGTGATTGAAGAGATCATTTCGACTGAAAAATCATATATCAGAGGGTTAAGAGAATTACAAGATATCTACATTGCAAGTGCAACAGCCGTGTCAACAAGTGGGATTGGAAATAATAAAGAATCGACTGTACCTAGTTCAGAACGAAAAGTGGTGTTTAATAATGTAGAAGCGATCATTGGATTTCATGTAGAAGTACTTTTACCTGATCTACAAGAAGTAGTAGATCGATTATCTAAAAAACAATTAACGATTTTAGCACCTAATGAGATTCGATCGATTGCAGCGATCAAAAAGAGAAAAGAACAAGAAGCCAATTCGATGAATTCAAGATTATCAGCTGGAGAAGATTTAACCAGTTCAACGATCTCTACAACCAATGAAGAAAATGAAGAAGAGTTTTTGGAAAGACAACGAAATGAGATTAATGGAGAATTGATTAAAGCAGCAGCCGAAGAATTGGCTAAAGTGTTTATTAGACATGCAGCCTTTTTGAAATTGTATTCAACTTATATTACTCAATTTGATCTTGCATTAGAAAGGTTAAGAGAATGGACTGTCACCGTTTCACATCCACCTACGATCACCAATAATGGAATGTCAAGCGGTAGTGGAGGAGGGGGAGGAGCTTCATCTTCTTCTTCATGGGCACCAGGATTGAATGCACCAGCAGGGATTCCATTGACTACTAACCAAAAGAAAAAATTAAAAACTTACTTGAAACGATGTAGAGCTAATCCATCACACAGTCAATTGAATTTAGAATCCTATCTCTTGATGCCTGTACAACGATTACCTAGGTATAAATTACTTTTAGAAAACCTTCAGTCTTGTACGCCTGATCGACAAACGCCTACTACTGAACCATCTTCATCAGTTTCTTCTTCGGTTGGATTAGTAGAAGAAACCGGACTCTTGCCTAATCAGATGGTTAGTGAAGCTTTGAGTTTGATTAGTGCAGTGACGGCTGAGATGAATGAAAGGAAACGAGATTCAGAAGGTAGACAAAGATTGGTAAGTGAAGTTTTTGGAAAAAGTTGAAAATTAGATACCAGAACCAGAAGTTGAGAACTGATCTTTGGAATCGGTTTGCGGTTTCGAATCAAAAAATAGTTGTATTGGCAACAAAGGTTTGGAAACAAGTTTAGATCACCTTTGGTACAACCACATCGAACATTAATTAAAGAAGGAAGAGTAGTTAAGTCGTCTTGTCATCATTTTCTTGATGATGATGTTTTTTTGGGGGTTGTCAGACATTAATATATGCATTCGGTTTCCGTTTTTTTTTTCTTTTTCTTTTTGTAGACATTGATGCGTACCGTGAAATTAACGACTAAAGATGTTGTTTCTTCTACTGGACAGAATATTAAAGTTAGAGTTTCGGCTCTTAGTACTGATTCTCAAGCTGTTACAATGGTACGGGGTTTTTTTTTCAACAAACTTACAAAGATTTTCTCGAAATCGAAATTTGTGAAACTAAGATTATCTTTTTTTTGGGGGGTTTTCGATTAGATCTTGTTACTTTGTACCGATTTACTTGTTTTGGCTAAAGAGTAAGTGTGATGATCAAAGACCCTCCCCCCACAAAAAAAAGACTGATGAACTTTGTCTTTTCTTCTTCTTCTTTGGTTTAGTCCTGGAGATGGAGGATCAGGACCGGCTTCTTCACCTGCTTCTTTACATCAAGCCTTGAGACTTGCACAACATACAAGGAATTTGTTGAGTACACCTGCTACGGTTTTTGGAGCTGAACAGACTAGTTGAGTTTATTTATTTTTGGTTTTCTGAGTTTGAGATTCTTTGGAAGAGTGTAACTTTTGAAAATCGAAAAAGAAAACTGATGAATTGTTTATTTTTTTTTCTTGTGGTTGGGGATGGAAATCTAGTGGTTAGATTTGTAGATTCAAAAGCGATTTTTTATTTTCAATGTGATAGTCAAAGAATTGCTTCTGAATGGGCAGTGGCTGTAAATCAACAAGTTCCATTACTTTAGATCAAATCAAAAAAAAAACTTATTAAACTCAAACCAAGCCAAGAAAAAAAAATTGAAGAAGTATGGAAGATTGGAATTATAAAAAAGTTTTTTTTTCTTTTTCATTTTTTTTTGATCTTGATCAATTTTGAGTTTGTAAACAGGAGAGAGACAGGGAGTTCTTTTTGGATAGATTTTATTTATTTTTATTTTATTCTTTTTTTTGCTTTTTTTTTTTCGTTGTCTGTCGTTATTTTTTGGGTTAAAATCAAAGTGTGTGGGATGGGTTATGGTTTTTGAGTGAAGTGGGTTTTTTTTATTTTTTGGGAATTTTTTTTTTTGATAGATTGAAACAAAAAAAAACAGTATAGAATAAGAGAATTGGGTTGATTCTTTTTTGAAAAAAAAAGACACCTGTTTTTCCATAAATATATAAGTGTTGTATTTGATTTTTTTTTTAATTTTCTTTTTTTGGTTTTTGGTTTTTGGTTTTCTTTTTTTTTTACTTTACACTATCACATTCTTTTTATATGTTTTTTTTTCTTTTCTATTTTGCATTTATTTATGATCAAGAAGTTATATAGATAAGATATATATGGTTTTTGTTTTCTGTTTTCTGTTTTTTTTTAAAAAAAAAGATGTCTATTTCTCTAGATGAGAATGAAAACATTTTTGAATGATTTTTTTTATGGTCTTTTAGACTCTTTTTTTTACTGATTAGTTTGATTGGTTGATTTTTGAATCGTTCTTTTTTTTTAATATTTATTTTACAACTTGTTTTTTTTTTCGGCTTTGATTTCTTTTTTTCCTTGATTTTCTATAAAGTGGTACAGAAATAAATAGAGAAAGTGTTATAAAATTGGGTGATTTGAAGTTTTTGCAAGGTTGTGATTTTTTTGATTATGATTAAGGGTTTGGAGAATGGGTGTTGCTATGGCCAATTAACAGGAGTACTGGATATATACAATAAAACCTGTGAATAGGAACTGGGATTCCCTCCACTGAGTATGACTGAAATCAATTGATTTCTTTTGATCCTTGAAGTTGATTTGGAATTGAATCTGTTTTATGAGCTTTGGTGTTGAGACTCTAGAGTGTCAATCCATTTGAAGGTGATTTTGATTTTTATGAAGTGGCTGTGTTTGATAAGATTTCATATTTGTTAAGTCCTTTTAAGATAGTTTGGTTAATAAACTGTTTTATATTTTAATCTGTTTGTTTTAATTGAAATCTAAAATGAATTTCTCATAATCCCTTTGGTTTCCAAATCGACTCTTTTCGTCTCAATTCAATTCACTCACTCTACTTCAAACCATCCAATTCCATCATCTTATCAATCCTCTATAACTCTTCAATTCATCCATCCAATCAAATAACCTCAGTTTTATCATTACAATGGCCGACTCATCGGCAACTCCTAATAAACCTCAAGTCGATAGTCGTCCGGTTCAGGTGAAATTGGTTTTATTGGGTGAAGCTGCTGTTGGTAAATCTTCAGTTGTACTTCGATTTGTTCAAAACGACTTTCAAGAAAATAAAGAACCTACAATTGGTAAGTTTGAGATAGTAGAAAAACCCATGAAATTGAACGACTTCGCCTCTTTAACACTTGATTTCCTTTTGATTACTTTAAATTTCAAAATTAGGTGCTGCTTTCTTAACTCAGAAATGTAGGTTAGAAGATAAAGTGATCAAATTTGAGATTTGGGATACGGCAGGTCAAGAACGATTTCATAGTCTTGCACCTATGTATTATCGTAATGCTCAAGCTGCTGTAGTAGCATATGATGTGACTAAGAGTGTAAGTAATCTAATCTTTTACATCTAATCGATTCCAGATTAGGTTTCTTTTGGTTTCTCTAATCTTGATTTTTCCTTTAAATAGTCTTCTTTGGATAAAGCTAAATCATGGGTTAAAGAACTTCAACGTCAAGGTAACCCTAATATTGTGATTGCCCTTATCGGTTGGTTTAATTTCATTTGATCAGATCAAGATACGTTTGATTAGAGTGTTGAAGATTTCTGATTCTTAATCATAGGAAACAAGATCGATCTCGTTCAACAAGGTTCCGGTTCTTCTAGTTCTGGTTCCTCAAATGGTGATGATGAAGCAGATGATGCTACGGCTACCCCTGATAATGCTGCACCTGCTGCTGGTTCTTCTGATTCAAACACAAACCCTTCTGCATCTTCTTCTAAACGACAAGTTTCAAAAGATGAAGCTGAAGCCTATGCTAAAGATGCTGGCTTACTCTTCTTTGAGACTAGTGCCAAGACAGGTGAAGGAGTTGTAGAGGTCTTTACTCAGATCGGTAAGTCTTTGTTTCAATAGTTGACTCCTTCAAATTACCGATCTAATTCATTGAACGTCTATCTCTTTTCTCTCTTTGCGATCAACACAGCTGCTAAAATTCCTTTAGAGCATATCTTATCTTCTACTCGTGGTGCGGCGGGTGGAGCAGGTGGTCGAGCTGGGGCTGCAGGTCGTGGTACAACAGGTTCGGGTAATGATGATGGAAGAGTGAATCTTTCAAAGAATGATGAACAGAAGAAAGATGCATGTGGATGTTAAAGTGAAGAATTATGTTACGAGTTGGTTCCTTATCGCAAGGCTTTAACATCTATCAGCCTATTTAATTGAGTTTTAAGACTTTTGAACTTCATTTCAATCTACTTTGTGTTAGAACTTAAGCTTTTTGGTTTTCTTTTTTGTTTTGTTTTGTGACGGACATGCATTAGATAAGCCTTAGCTTATAATGAATGGTCCATTCCATTCCATTACTATTAGAAATCTATATTGTATTTTTAAAAGTTTTTTTTTTTCTTTTTTTTGGTTCAACTTCTTCAGAATAACAAATCTTCTTTTCTTTTCCTTCTTATTCTCTTATACTAAAGATTTAAGTGTTTTTGCTTTGCTTTGATACTCTTGAGAATTTGATTAAAGTTGATCATCTGTTTTTTTGGTGATGCTATGGAAAAATATCTTTGTGATTTTTACTATATATATAGTCTGTTTCTTGACTTTTTTATACTTGATGTGAAGGATGAGTGGTTTTGAGATTCACCATACAAAGTGTGCATATGGAGGAAGTTCTAGCTAGTTTCATCATACATAATCCTTTGGAGAGTTGGAAAAGATTCTATGACATTGTTTGTATCCAGTTCTGGTTTGTTTCTTCATTAATGTGAAGACTCACAAGCAGAGACTGGAAGGATGTCAGTTTATGTAATTTGACCAATGTTGAGACAACTCTGCAGTACCAGATACTTAGCATAGAGTGTAGCTGTGCACCACTGTCTCATATGATTTCTCCAATAGTATAGCTTGCTAAGCTATGCCAGCAGCCACAGTCCATGCTGCTGTAGCTGGGTTTTGCACCTCTGTTCTACACTACTAGGTCAAAATTCATGTAGCAAAAGATCTTCTATGACCATGTATAGCATAGCAGCCTACTATTAGCTATGCTACAAGGTACAGGTAATGTGGTTGTCTCATTGATGGCTTCACAGATTGAGTTTAAAAAATGGATAGTTGATGAGCATCATTTTTAACTATACACTAGAAATATTAACCTTTGGTGTTGAAAAAAATAGTCTTTTGAATTTTATAGTCCCTTGGATCTTACTAATGATTGGTTCTTGATAAATCTTGAGTTGGTTTCTAATTTTGTTAAGTTAAGATAATCATCAAAGATGAATCACCCTTGAGTTTTCCTGAGTTTGTTTTGGTAGTATCATGATCTGAGTGATAAGCCAAATGGAAAACCAAAGGAGATAATGAATCATTTTAACTTGATCAATTTAAGTAGAAAATTTGAGAGGATTCAAGATCACTTCTGCTGGACAAGTGGGAAACAGGGGGTAGCTGAAAGTTGAATGTGTGCCAAAGGAAATGTGAGTGTTGGAAGTCTTTCAACAGGTTTGTAAAGCTTGGGAAAGGGTAGTAAAAGAGTTGAATTTGACATCACTCTCACTGTCCTTACAATTCTCTCTTCTTCTCAATCTCTGCCCCCAGCCTTGGCATTCCAGGGTAAGTCCTGCAGCCAGAGTAGGGTCCCTATTGTGGGCCTTGAGCTTGGCTGAAAGCTATCATCTGATGGGATCTGCTTTTATAAAGAGGATTTGTTTTGCCCCAGAGTTCCCCTCACACCAAAACTTGTGTCAAAGTTGAATAATCCCACTTGCTAGTCCTCTTTGAAAAGGAACCAAATACAGTCAACTCTTGATGGATGTATCTAGTATATAATCTCACACTATAGACATTGAAAAATGTGCACTGATCTTTTCTCCTACTAGCCAAGTATTTTACAATGTATGTTTATCACCTGATTAACAAGGGGTAGATTACACCAATCTCTATGCTTACATTATAGGTTGACTGTAGTTATGTGTTTCCAGTAGCTGTAAATCAATGTCAACAATGGGCAACTGTGAAGTGTAATTTCTCCGTGTCCTTGTGGCAGTCTCTCGACAACAAGTGCACATGGACTGCCTTTGAGGCACAAAGGCGACTTGTGTGCGCTTGTCAACGGGCAAACAGCACATGGCCATGGTGGCTGGTTTGCAAACAACGCAGTGATTTTTGAAGGGTCTTATAGGTGAAACACAGTTGGAAACTGCAACACTATCCAGTCAAGCTCTGACAGGCAAACTTTTGGTGTGAGATATGGGTGAGGATGCTCTGTTGTGGTGATATATTGTTTGCATTATCTATTTATGTGTATTGTAACCCCAAAGACCTGGGGCCATTGGACTGCAACAACTTGAGCTTTACCCATCCTGCTGTGATGAGTTGCAATACTGGTTGCCATTGTGTTGCACACTTTTTGTAATACAGTGTGCCATTCTTATAGTCATGAAACCACAGCATTAGTTTTGCATGATTTGTAGGGTAGAAAATTCAGTGTTGTAGTTGTCTTGTGGTAAACTTTTCAACTTGAGATAACCTATTGAGACTAAAGAAAATCATGTGAACATAGTAAATGCAGGAATGTCAAATCCAAGAAGAATATCAAAAATAAAACACTAAACTCAAAAAGAATAACATTTGAATGAGCTCTGTGACCAATAAATTCAACAACTCTTGTGTGATGGAATTGACCAGACCACTCATTGGCTTGTACCATCACATGGATCAAACTTGAGTTTGTTGAGTTTATTTACATGATACTCATTTGTGTTACCATGTTAAGACCTCTTCTCTGAGGTCATAGGGAGTTCACCAGGTATTACTTATGACAGATTGACTGTTCAAGTGCTTAAGTAAGCTTAGGGAGATGTTCTGCTTTTCTTCCATTGCCAAGTTATTTCAGAACACTTGAGAGAAGTTTCATGTAAGTGGATCATCAATATTCTTTTGATAGAAGAGTTAAGTAAAATGACAACTATAAGCTCATCCATTGTGATAATGTGAAGTTCTGATAGGATTGTTTGGATTTCTTAGACCAGAACACTATCTTTTATTTCTTCTACTCAACAAATTTCTCAAAGTTGAAACAATAAGGGTACACAAACATTACAACCCATTTGAAAAACCCATTTGAGAAAAAATAGAAAAACCCATTTAAAAAATTATTTTTTTGAACAGAAAAATAAATTGGGTTTCTCTGGAATTTTTTGTTCAAAAAAATATTTTTTTGAATGGGTTTTTATATTTTTTCTTAAATGGGTTTTTCAAATGGGTTGTAATGTTTGTGTACCCTAAATATTCAATCCTTGAATAAATATTTCAAATCTCTTGTTTAATTATGCCAAGGGGATATGTGATTCACTTGTTGAATGCTTGACCACATGATGTATGACTTCAAGGGACATCAGGTATATGTTTGGGTCAGGGATAGGGATAGAGAATACTTACTATCTTATCATGAGAACACCAGACTCTACATGAGTCTTTAAAATATTTTTCACTTCAGAAATTGATTTGATCATCAAAACTTATATCAAACTTGGACACATCTTGTGAACTTTGCTGAAGAAACATTCCTAGTAGTTTGGGTTCAGTGATTGTGTATTAGGGGTACACAAACATCTCAACCCGACCTTAAAAACCCATCCAAAAAAACCCGTGCCAACCCGATTGATTTTGAGTTTTTAGTGCTAAAAAGTCCAAAAATCAATCGGGTTGCCATGGGTTTTATTAGGGCGGGTTGAGATGTTTGTGTACCGCTATTGTCTTTGATGACAAATGTCTATGACCACTGGTAAAAGAATGAGGACTTAATAAGTAGGTATCTGATGAGTGAGGATCTGTTCAATTAGAATTCTACTCTACCACTCAAGTTTCACCCACATTTTCCAAATGACGTGCTCTTAACCAAGGTGGTACTTATCTTGAGATGATGCTGGTTCTTTGTTTTACCCCATGTAAAGCTAATTGTTTCAAGGAAGGATGAATGAAAGATTCAATAAGCTTCAGGATCAGCATTTAAGCATAAAATGTCTATTTCTCTAGAGTTAAAAAGTCTTCAAATATTTCCTGAACGGCCTTTCCTATGAGTGTTTTAAAGATGTCAATAGTCTAGACCACTTGAGGGAGAATTAAGATGAGCATAAGAATCAATACAATCTTCAGCTTGAAAATAGAAAAGTGGTAAATATTTGAAAAGAATTATAATCAGTTTGAATCAATTCCAAGAATTCTTCAAAGATTCCCTTGTATCATTATCATAACTCAAGAGATAGATAATAACTGCCTTGGAAAACATTCCCACAAAGTTACATCTAATCATGTAAAAGTTCATCTTCATGAATAATGACATTCAATCTCACTCTTTAATTTCTGTATGAGAAATATGTATGTATATACATTTTCCTTGTATCATCATGTGATTCAAACAATCTGATTCTTGAAAAACTTTGTTCTAATTCCTGCAGTCAAAGAAGAAATCCATCTTCATTGAATTTGAGATCATTTGATGCAAACTTGTTTATCTTTTCAAGAACCTTGAAAATTCAAAACCAATGATCATCATTTTCCTTTTGTCTTTTTTCAATTATCTCTTTATTACTTATTTAATTTGTTTTTTTTTCTTTTTGACAATTTCTCTGCTTATTTCAAAAAAAAGAACAAAACAACAACAACAAAAATCAAATTCATTCATTCATTTTCTTTCTCTTTCTTTCTTTTTCTTATCTTTCTTTGATTCCTTTTTTTTTCATGAAATTCAAACAAATTCAAACAAATTCAACACTTGAAAAAGAAAAAGTATCAAAAACAAAAAAAGAAAAATCATAAAACATATAAAAATTCATCATCAGGAAAAAAACAATTTTTGGAAATCAAAAATAATAAAAAACAATTCCATTGATCAAATCAAATCAAATCAAAAAGCACCCCAGCCTCTCTATAAAAACCCCGCATGTAAACCTCTCATCTTTTTTTTCTTAATAAAACAAACCTCATCCCCTCCACCACCACCATTACCACTCCTTCACATCACACACAAGATAACCGTATAATCAAACCTACCAACCACTTTTCGATCCATCCATTAGTTGTGCTAAAGTACTAAAAACAGAAGGAGAAATTAAATTCGATTGAGAAAAGATTTCGATTAAAGTTTGACGGTTTCCCATCAAACTTGAAGGGACCATTGATTGATCATCATCATGATGATGATGTTCAGCAATCCCATTCAAATCCTTTGTCTTTCGGTCCAAGACCTCTTCAAGTTTAATCTCATCTGTTTCTTTCATCTTGGTTAAACCTTCTTCTGGATGAACGGTCAGATTCGAATTTTCAATCGACCAAAGCTTAGGTTGATTTAAATTAGGTTTCGAATTCATTTGGTTTTGATTAGTTTGATGATCAAATCCTCCACCAAACCATTGGATTCGATGGTTAATCGAATTATCCAATGATCCACCCAACTCAGTTTCTTCATCAATCAACTTCACAATCTCTACTAATCTTTCAATAAACACTTGCATCATCGGTTGACATTTCATCATGATACTTCCTACTCCATCTTCTATTCCTCCGCCTCCTCCTCCTCCTCCTCCTATTGTGGGTAATAAGATCCGATTTAGAATCTTGATTAATACTTTTAAAACTATTAATCTTGATCCTGATCTTAATTCGGATTTGGTTTCTTTGGATTGTAAACAAATTATATTAAAGAGTGACATTGAAATCAATTCTAATCTAGTTCTAGATTCTTCATCTGTACAAGCCAATAAGAGTTCTTCATCACTGATCGGTAAGAGTTTGGTTAAGGTTTCAAGTAGTTCAATTAAAATGGAATTCGATTTAGTTTGATGAATTGAAATCCTTAAATTCAATCGATTCGAATCCAAGGTGGCGATTCTTGAAATCAAACAAAGTGCTGAATCTACATGACTCGGTACCATTGAAAGTGATCGAATCCTAAGTTGACTAGCAAATGAAACTTCAGGTCCATGGGTAGGTACTTTAGCTTGACCATTCTGAAGTACTTCAATCGGACTCCTATCGATCTGTTGTGGTGCATCAATTAAGAAAAACAAACATAATTCCATAATCAAAGGTGCGATTGAAAGGGTGGATTGTTTTAATTGGATCCCAGATGCAATCTCAGATAAGATTTGTAAAACTTCTCGTCTGATTTGTAATCTTTCTAATGTACTAAGGTTTAACGTTTTTCGAATCGATCGATGTGATCTTGTTAAATTTAAATCACAAAGACTGATTAAGATCATCGCTGTTCTATCATTCCTACCCATAAAGATTGCACTATCTTCTGACATTGCAAAATATCTTAAAATGTTTAGGATACTTAAAATTAATTCCACTTGACCTAAATCTGGTCTGAGATCATGATTTGACAAATCTCCTGCCTCTCGTACTAATCCACTTCGACGTGTTAGACTACTAGAAGGTTGTGTTGACTCATCTATTGCTCGAACCATCATATTTTGAAAAGAGTCGAAAGGTGCATGACCCTTGGTTGTCTCCTGACTTGTAGTTCCTTCCTGAGAATCCTTATCACTAGGATGAGGGCGAGTGGATGGACCACCTTCTGTTGAATCTTCGTTTGGACACAAAGCCACTTCTTCCAAGATATCTAGTAGTTCTTCCAGTAGATCTTCGCACATACTCAATGGCAAGGGTAAGATCCCATGGTTCGAAGTATTGTCATCTCGATATAGCCGAATATGAGGACCGATCATCGTGAGCGTGTTAAGCGCATGGGCAACCTCACTCGCAAGTCGTGATTTGAGTGACATCACCAATGAGCGTATATCGATCAACCCTAGTGAGATGTATGATGGTCAGCTTCTTATTGGAAAAATCTTCTACGCGTTTGTTTATGAGAAATACAAGAAACACTCACCCAGATCATCAAGATTCCTTCTAGGTTTCGCTAAAAAGGATTTTTGAAAAACTTCATCTACCTCTCTCAGATCCCAACCGCCAGTATTATCCATAGGTTTCACAATAGGAGTATATCGGACCACCTTTTTCATTTTCGGATTTTGATTTGCATTTTGAGGTGGTCCATTGACATTGGCATCTGCTTGATGAGGGTTGCTTAAAGGCGTGCCTTTCAAAGGCGAACTGGAAGGCCGAGGTTGCGAATTTGACAATCGAGCGGTGGGTAATGCCGATGGGGTGGTAGCACGTGGACCAGGCGGTAGATGATATGGAGCGTTGTTGTAGGGCGTTGGACCTGACTGGTTGTGGGCATAGTGATTGTTTTCCAAACTTTGCTGAGTGTTGGGCGGTTGCAATTGTATGGGTTTTTGCGGCGGCAGCTGGATGATCGAACCACCAGAGGGAGATTGATGGGGAAACTGAGATGAAGGATCATTGTGTTTCTGATGTTCTCGTTCCATCGAGTTAGGCTTCGGTGGACCTTGGGAGCCGACAAGATTTTCAGGATTTCGATCGATTGGCGAGGGAAATGGTTGACTTTGAGGCTGAGGTATCTGAGATGGATTTGGCGGCTGTTGAGTAGGGTTCATAGAAGGAACCAATGGAACTTCGTTGTTCATATTGCCCTGATTCAAAGTCCCATTCTGGGTTCCCATGGGAGGTAAGGGGGTCGTTAAGAGGCCAGGCGAAGGCGAAGATTCGTGGTCTGAGAAAGATGAAGGTGGGTGTTACTTGATTGACACATTATGAGGACAATCAATGTAGCAGACACGCTTACCTTGTTTCAATCGTTTCTTTTTCTCAGCGGCGCTCACCGATTTAGCATTCTTGTTGGTTCCCTTCTTTGTATACGCGCGTTTCCCGGTTCCGGTAGTACTGTGAGGTAGGACAGGTGTTGCCGATAACTAAAGAGGTGAGAGAAGATTAAGACATTTGGAATAGCGGGTTTCATTGAGCCTACCGTGGACATATGTTATATAGACTGAATCACTCACACTCTCAGTTGGGCCACCAGCTACGCTACCTGGACTTCCAGCTCGACTTTCCGCTGGTGTGCCAGTGACTGTTCCTGCACCCGTGTTCAGACCGACGTACGATAACGTGGGTGTGGGTGGGATACTGTTATTTGGGATGGTCCCATGACCGCCGGGTGGGCTAGCTTGGTTCAGAGGCGTAGAAGCTGAGGCGTATGGTTGTGAGTGTGAGTTGGGAAAAGACTGCTGCATCTGGTTGTTGTTGATCATATTAGGATGATTGTGCATGGATGCAACCGGTGAGGTCATGTATGGATTAGGGTTGGTCCAATTGGGCTGGTTTTGTGGTGGCAATGTCGATCCCATCGCCGATGGTTGTTGTTGCTGTTGTTGATTGTTATGAGCTTGTAGGAGTTGTTGCTGATGAGCTTGTTGTTGTTGTTGTTGTTGCGCGTGCTTTCTCCTCATCATCTGCATAAGCTCAAATTGATACAAGTATTGGCCATAGAGATTCTGTAGGGCTTGAAGTTGTTCTTGACTGTAACCGGCGTTACTTTCGCCTCCCATCGATCCGGATAGCCTCCTATTATGTGGAATGAACTCCATGGCGGTAGCAATCTGTGACCACATACCAAGTCGGTTGACGTTTTGAGACCCACCAGCAGAATGTACAACGTTGAATAATTTGTATAGATCCACCACCTGGCCATCCAGCGTAGCGGGAAACGGGACTGGCATTCCACCTTTGATGAGGTATTCGGACAACTGATTCGAGAACCGTTGCGAGTTAGAGGGCGACGGTGGCTGGTTTGAATGTGCTGGAGTAGAGGATGTTGATTGAGAAGGAATCGGATGTGAGTTAAAGTTGCCAAGCGGGTTGGGAAGAGATGGATTCGAAGAGGTAGATGAATTCAGTTGATTTGGTGGGGCCGGCGCTTGAGGATGTTGAGGTGGATGAGGTGAAGTTTGATGCTGATGTGCGACAGGATGTGTGGTATTCATCATACCTATCAGATTAGCATTATTCATGTTTGAAGTTAGCGACGGCTGTGAGGGTAAGGGAGGTGGGCCAAGTGAACGTTGATTGGAATGACGTGGACTTGGAAAGTCTGAAGGAGGTTGTTGTGGAGAGAATAAAGCTCCATAATTGTTCATTGCTGCTCCATTCATGTTGCTTGTAAGCCCGGAAGTCGCTGAGCTCATTTGCATCATGGGACTATTTGAAGGCTGAGAGAATCGCTGATGAGATGGATTGAGCATTGATTGTTGAGGTTGTGAATTTGGAGTGATCGGTCGATACTGAAGACCAGCCGAATTCATCGCTCCTTGTCCTACTCCACCAGGATTGACAGAATTACCAACAGGAGCAAGCGAATCATTGAAGTGCTTTGGTTGCTCTGATGTCTTGAGGTGACGTTGATTCAAAAGGTATTCTTTGTAAAGTTTGAGCTCAGTCAATCCACAATTCCCATACAAGTAAGTCTGCTCGATAGCTGCCATGGTACTATCGGATAATCTTAAGCCAGTACGAGGGTCGATAGGCATTGTTCGAGGATCATAACGTCGAATCGGATGAGATGGATTAGATCGATCTGCGTCAGCATTCAAACTGATGGCAGTGATCACCTGACTGAGAGCTTGTTGCATAAGTTGTTGATGATTCATTTCGTCCATCGTACGTAGACCTTGAGCATTTTGATTGGAAGGACCTGGTTGAATTGAGTTCTGCCATGTGTTGGGTAAGGTTGCAGTACTATTATTCGTCGAAAGTCCTTGATTGTTGGTATGTAGCTGATGTTGAGAGTTAAGAGTGATGGATGGATTCGAAGGATTGTTGTAAAGATTGTATCCATTAGATATCTGAGGTGTGTACTGCAGTGATGAATTCGAGAGAGCGGGAGAGGCCGGCAAAGTTGCAGTTTGATTCGAATGTGGGTATGAATTAGGTCCCGCGTTCGGAATAGATTGTGGAAGAGCTGGAGGATGGTAAGAGTTGGGAAGTGTGGCTGAAGCAATATTACTATAACGTTGATGCTGCTGTTGTTGATGTAACTGCTGTTGTAGTTGTTGCTGTTGTTGTTGATTGTGCAGCTGTTGCTGTTGTTGCTGTTGCTGTTGTTGCAACTGGGATTGATGATTGTTGTAAATCCCGTTATTCATCATGCGCCAATTTGGTTCCGGATACAAGTGAGAAGGAGATTGCACTGAGATCGATAATAATTAGCTTTGAAGATTTGAAGGAACCGCTCGTAGAGAAATAGGATCACCAAACTCTTGAATGAGACTGATCAAGTGATAAGAGGCATCAAGAAACAAAATTCAACAATTAGTGATCTTGATCGATTTCTCAATTGAATGAATGAAATTTTAAATCATCATGGACTCAACAGTTACAATATAATGATGTATTGATGATATCCTCTTAAAACCCTTAACTTGACGAAGAGAGAAAGTCCTCAAGCTGAATCTGAATGATCCAACGCGGTTTAAAGTGATGAGCTGATTAAGAATGATTTGAAGATTAAAATCCAAAAGAATCGCGCTTTTGACGTTGATGAAGTTGTAAGTGGTAATACTTTGAAATATGATCGATAGTTTTTAAGTCATACGTTATAGTCGCGTGATGATGAATTCTTTCTTTCTTTCTTTGATAATTCTTCTTTCGATTGATTATGTATGATTTTCGATTATTTTAAATTATTTGAAGTTGTTTCGTTTGAAGATAAATGTTGATCGATTGATTGATTGATTAGTTTTTCATTGACTTTCTTCAAGTAGAGTAATGGTTTGTGGGTTGGTCCAATGAGGAGTTGATAGAGTCAGACTCTGAAGCACAACAGTAGACAGCAGTGAAAGCGATCATGGACTTAATCCTAAGACAACTTAACCCACAACTCAAATCGCTGGATTAAACTAGATTAAACCGTACTTTAACTGCATTTTAACTGCATTTTACATAGCTGCATTCAACTCAAAACTCAAATCTTTCTGTTCTCAAATTTGATGGTGAAATATCAATCGCATTCCTTGAGTTCATGAAACCCATTGCAAGTTTCATGAAAACTTGTTTAATCTCTTCTATCACAACATTCTGAAAAATGAAACATCAATGACTCCTATTCCTTAATTTATATTTCAGATAACCAGTTGATCACTCCTTTCTCCAATCTATCAATCATATCATCAAAAGATAAAAAGTTTATAAAAACATAATCAAATACAACAAAACCCTCCATGTCATCTATATTTCAAAAAGAAAAATCATCACCCTACTATTAACTAAACAAAACCAATCTTCCAAAAAAGAAATTCTATATATATATACCAGATCATTTCATAGCTTTAAATGATTCTTCTGTTGGTATACTTTCTTTTGTATGTTTAGCTTCATAATGTGTTACAAGTAATTTATAAGAAGGAGTTGGAGCTTTACAAATCTGACATGCAACCTACATATCCAAAAAAAAAACCATCAAAAAAAAATCAAAATCAGTAAATTGATTTTTTTTTCAAGAATTCGGTTTGGATGAATGGAAATTCACTTTGGTAACTGCTTGTTGTGCTCCTAATTGAGATCCTTTTTGTGATCCTTGTTTAGCTGCATTCCTTTGTCTGATCAAATTCATTTAAACATAAATTGGAAAAAAATTCATCAGTTTCTTGAAATTATCAAAAACTCCGGTTTATTGATCATGAAAAGATAGATGTTCTTTTGTAACTTTATTGTTTTTGATTTTTGATTTAATGAATGATACTTACTGTGCTTGTGCCTATAGATGTGAAAAAATTATCAACGAATCAGTAAGTGATAAACACATTTTTGGTGATACAAAGGGCATCAGATTTTCGAAAGTATTGATCTTACTAACTTTGGCATGACCTCTAACCATCTTGAGAAATTTCTTTCAAAGGCTCAAAATTCGAGTTGATAGAAAATCGTCTAATCCAAAAAGATAGTCCTTGATTTGTATTTCGGTTCGATGTAAGTTGAGTATAATTGATTCGTTAAAAGGGTTGATGGGTAGTTTAGGTATTCGCAAAAGAAGGCTTGATCACTAGAATTTCGTCCTGTTGGAGTTTTCTTATCACTTGTTTTGGTTCTTGAATGAATGAAACTTTCATGACAGATATCGGATATCAGGGTTTGATCAAGTCCGAAACGTTGCCCGATGTATGTGGTACATCTGAGACAACATCAAATTGGACACCCTTTATTTATCACAAATTCATACTCTGTGTTCTGAATATGATGATCAATAGATTATCAATACCTTCAAACCAAATTGTGTTTTGGTTATATTCAAGTAGGTTCAACAAACATCAAAAGCTCAATGAAGGAAAGTACTCTAGTGTTGCGTCAACAGTAATTGTTCTATGAGGAGTGGAAAGTGTCACTTCAATTGTGAATAGGATTCAGTCTTGCAGGTCACAGACAATTCAAGAAAAAAAGATGCAGTGTTGCATTGTGATCATTGATGGCATTTGTTCAGGGAGAAAAGATAAGTACATAGCCGAACGGATTAAGAGAGTGAGAGCTAGCAGAAAGAAATCAACGGCAAGACATATACATACATTGATATCACAAAGGAACTTATCACAAATCCTATTGAAACTCAGTGATCTGTGCATCTATTCTGTAGCTAAGACTGAGTTCCTGCATGTCCAAGATTCACTGGCAAAAAATTCAAGATAATTACGTTTTTTCTTCCTCAAGCACATTCTGGAGGTATTGAAGACAACAAGAGTCTATCTAGCTATCTATGTATGTAGACATTTTCATCAAAAAGCATTCTTCCCAAGAAGTGTTATTACATTTTCCACAAGTCTCTTCATCTTCAAAATAGATTTATAACAAGTTTTATTGTAAGAGAAGAGTTCAAACAAATCATCCCACTAAGATCCACAAAGGAAAATGATCATAAACAAACAAGTGCATTAACTTCAAACATAGATTCTTTCAAGATTTCAAGTGACGAGTTCTGATGATCTTCATTCAACAAATACCAACCTAATCCTTGTGCCAACTTTTGAGAATCGATTGGTAAACGAGAATAAGGTCCAAGAATAGATCTTTGATGTGTAGGATGTTTAATAGCAAAGAAAGGTGTAAGTAAAGGAGCTAAATCTGGTAAGACGGTTTGGAAAAATGATAATGATCTCGTAGTGATATGATGCAAGAATGATAAGATCGTCTACAAAAACCAAACGGATGGTCTAGTTAGCGATACAGTCAAACAGCGTTGGGCCTATCAGAGAGGTTACTTACTTTTGATGTCATAGGGTTCTTGTTGTCTAGCGCCCACAAGACTTTTGGTAAACTCAGAATCCATTTTCTAAGCTTCTCCTGAGTTTCCGATGAAGCAGACTCCAATCGGAATGGAGAGCTACATCCTGGAAGGTCATCGATCTACAAGTATACAATTCAATTTGTCAGCAGAACGAATTTGTCACCAATGAATCATATGTATGCTCAACATGAGAGAAAGATGAATCACAATGATAATCCTGCCTAGAAAACTTATTCCCAAGGCTTTGAGTTCAGAGCTTGGACGGAGGTGGTCTAGATGATCGATGAAAGCATTCATGATTTGATCAGACCAGTTATGAGATGCTGGTTGATCGATGTCAGATGTATGTTGTCGACGACCAAGCAGAGACCATATAGTAGGTAGCATCGCAACGTATGAATCGGGTGGTAATACTGGCATGCCGGGGTTCATTGTGATGGCATCACTCTAAGATCACGATTAGTCCAGCTGAGGGAACATAGCACAGGAATATAACATGAATTTGAAACAGAAGCGCACCTCAACAAGAAGTAACTGTGATATATAACTTGCGACTCTCTCGAGTTGAATGAGAAGCTTGGTGTCTGCTTTCTTCGAAGATAGCACAAGGAACGATACAAGTTCACAATAAACAAGATTGAGGTCCTGTAGAAGCTGTGTAGTCTAATCCAAGAAAAATCATCGTGCCAGGTAGGTATCTCGTCAGTAAGTACCTCGTCAGATCTAATAAAAGTCAGAGAACTTTACCTTGGTGTTCTTGCTATTGAGCTCATCAGCTCCAAAGATGAAATATGTTGACATTTTCTCCATGATATGTGCCAAGTTCTTGGAATCAGTCGGAATGATATTGGAGTTGGACGTCACACTCGCACGCCATAAGTCACACAAAATTCTTCCGACACACCAGACCAATCCAAGATGAGTACTAGGTTCTTTACTAGCCAATTGAACAGTTTCATTAGATGCCATTTCTGAATGAAAAGCTGTTGGTGCTGAGTCTAAAAAGATTGACAGCAAAACTGGATTCATCACCCTGAATAGTTTCAGAGGCGAGTCCGGAAAAGCGTCTTCGCCAGATTTTTTAATATCCTTTGTATTGTTGTCGACTTGGTAAGAAGGTACATCATGACGAGCTTGAGGGTTAGTGGTGATTCGATCCATAAAGACTTCTGCAAATGGTTCATAACAGTGCGTGTTCTGATCATCAATACATTCAAAACCGAATTGTGATTTCGGTGTCTGGGAGCTGACTGATTGATGTTGATCTGGAAGGATGTTTCTGAATTGTTCAAAGTCACGTGGGTTATTGAACGCAACCTGAAAGAACCACAGCGGAAGTGTCGTCTTTTCCGATTCTGAAGCTTCTAGACGAGTAGCAGCATGGATGAACCGACTCAAGGATTTCAACACCATTAATTTAGACTGAAATTCATAGAAAAATGGGTCAGATATATTGTACTGATGAGTTTGGCCGAGGAATGTGGTACAAAAAGTACACTGAAAAATTGATGTACCGTGTCAGTGAGTCGATTTGAAGAGGTAGATGCTACCCCAGAGGTAGCAGCATCTGGTCCGATCGAAAGCATAGAGAGATAAAGTTGAAGTAATCGTCTTCCATGCTGTCCTTGTGCTTTACCACTACTTGAGTTTGTAGGCGATGTTGTATCAGACCACCAGCCACCGATCACCGTATTAGGAGAGATTTCAAGAAGCAAATCGATAATTTGAACAGCATCCACTCTAATTTCGGCAAAGATGTGAGCAAGTGCTGAGCTCGCGAAGAAGACGATTGCCGAGCAAAAGGGTGTTACTAAGTCCTAATCACCCAGAGTCATGCAAAGTATCAGATTTCAGAGATTGACATTTCAATTATGAGATTAGATCAACATAAAATGCTGGACATGTTTGACTCACAGTGGGAATCTGTGGAAGAAACCAGGCGAAAAAGGCTATTAAAGCCTTGCGAACCGATGCATTCTCGTCCGGGATCAATCGAGCAGCTCCATGTATGATTGGACCTAGGTTAGACCGCCAAAGTTCATGATGAGCCCCAAGTAGCTCTCGAAGGCCGATCAGTGCATCTATAAAAAGAAGCAATTCCGTCAGACGAAGGCTTAAAAACGCATGTAAACAAATGTGATCAGGAACTGTAAGGTTGACCTTTGCGAGTAGCATGGCTGTAATGGCGTAGATGAACTAGCAAATCATCCAAGGTCAAATTACGCCTAGTCGTCGGAGCTTCACCCTTCTCAGCTCCAATGTTCTGGTTAGGTAGTGCAATGACTGTTCAAAGAAAAAAAAGGCATTGTCAATCAGTTTTACAGTCAATCGACTAACATAAAAAAATGCGTACCTTTGGTGGAATAAGAAGTGTTGGTAGCATTGCTAGCGATTTGTTTTCCTTTCCCGAGCTTGAGCTTTGCTTTGCTGAAGTCAGCTGTTGCTGCTTTTTTCTGCTTCTGGCTTTTTGGCATCCTGCGAAAGTTTTCGTTGTGTTTGGAAAAAGATCGATGGCTCAAAATAATTTTGGATGCACATGAAAATTACATACTCGGTACCGCTCGTAGAAGCCCGAGGCCATTTTTGTCCTCCAGGCTCCGACCCCGGTGAGCGTTGCAAAATGTGTCTCAACTTCTCAATGGGCCAATCCGAATTATTCTCAATTCTCATTAGAGTGAAAAATGCCATTTGGCCAGATCCTTGGATGCACTTCATAGAGTCATTCGGTTTAACAATCAAGTCTTGCCTAATTTTTGAGTGTTTGCTTAACTGGAAAAAAAGTGAAAACTGCATTAAGAGACACTTGTTTTTCGGCAAATGCTTTGCAGCTGAGCAAGGCTATTTTTTTTTGATTCCAAGTGCTGGTTACAAAGTACACAGTGACAAAGTCTGTCGTGCTCTGTCGTGATTCAATCTGATGATTTTTTCTCCTTTGGAGATATTGTGATTGTTGCTGATTTTCTTTGGCTCACTGATCACAATTATGCAGAATGTCAAAGATTCAAGGGGTATTTTGGCATCAAAAGCTTTCAGTGAGAAATTTGATATGGTTAGAAATTAAAGTATCAATGAAGTGAATATGATTAATATACTGGTTCAAGTTTTTTTATTCAACTCAAACTCTCTGTTTTCATGTGCAAACCGTGTTGCACTATTTTTGATTCTTATGTACTCATCATTGAAATAGTCTTGATGGTATTTGAGCAATTCTTTCCTCAAGAATAATGTACCAGTCTACAAAAGAATTGAATTAATCCCTGGGGATCAATTCATACCAACTTTTCTAGTATTCTCATCTGATTGGAGTACTATTTGCGCTGGCCTCAGTCAGAGTGGCTGAGTGGTCTCGAGGGTAGGATCCGGATGAGTGAAAGTACCTCTCTGTGAAGTGGAGCAAATGAGAACACACCACCAGATTGAAGGTATTGAATGGATGTAGGATGTCCATATAGTGCTGGTCATGATTTGAGTGGTGTTTCGATGTGATTTGAAACTTGAAAAGGATTGAGTTTGGATGTACAGAACAAAACTGATTAAAACTTGTGGTACAGTTGGATAGGTGTTAGGTTTAAGTGTGACTCAGAACTCAAATAATTGACAACGTGCCTCTGGAGTCTGAGTCAAGGAGAAATCGAAAAAAAAAAGAAAACACACACACCACTTTCACTTTCAACAAGACTTCAACCACTTTTACTAAAACCACATCAAACAAAAACACACTCAACATATCATTTGACTGATTCCGAACAGTCTAAAGAAAATGTCAACCAACGGGCGAAATCCCAATGATTTTTCAGATGAAGAAGAAATAGATGAATCAGAGCTAGACTTAAATTATGGAGATATAGAAGAAAAGTTTAGACCAAAGTTTCAAGATACATTTGATAATTTGATTGTAGTACATGGAGCACCGATCGTAGATCAAAGTAAACGTGATCGTTTGATTAAAGCAATCGTAGCTACTTTTGCTAAGAAAAAAATTCATATTTCGGATACTAAGATTGAAATGCCACAAGATGAAGATGGTTTGAGTAAAGGGTTCGTTATCTTTCTTCTTTTTTTTTTCTTTTCAAATTGATATATGATATTCACTTTTGATACTAATCTATTTTATTTTTATTTTTTGTATAGATATTTGTTTATTGAACTTGATCATCCAGAAGATGCTGATCGAGCAGTTCGTAATTTACACGATTATCCATTCGATAAGAAACATCGATTTACCGTTATTCGTTTTACTGAAGTCGAACGTTACTCTCATGTACCTGATGTCTTTGTTCCACCTGTACTCGAAGAATATAAACCACGTGGTCACCTTAAGAGTTGGCTTGCTGATCCACAAACTCGTGATCAAATGATTTTATATCAAGGTGAAGATGTTAAAGTTGCATGGCATGGTAGGAATGGTGTACCCGAAGTGGCTCATAAACGAACGGTTCGTAGAATTCCATTTCTGATGCATTACAGAGTTTCTGATTTGAAGACTTTTTGCGGGCATAGAAATGGACTGAAGCTTACACCGCCTGGTCTCATGAGGGTACTATCCTTGCTACTGTTCATACTCAAGGAGTAGCACTTTGGGGTGGACATAATTTCGATCGAATCCATCGACTATACCATCCAAAGGTCAAACTGATCGACTTTTCTCCGATGGAAAATTATCTCGTGACTTGGTCCGATCAACCCATCGAACTTTCTAACGATCCTCAAGTTCCACAAGTTTTTACAGAAGATGATCAAGGTCATAGTATTGCTGTTTGGGAAGTCATGACTGGAAAGTTACTTCGTACATTTCCTGTCTTGAACGACCAACCTACCGAAGATGGAGCCCGTATCAAGTTCCAGTGGCCTATGTTCAAATGGAGCGGAGATGATCGTTATTTGGCGCGTATCACACCAGGACAAGCCATCAGTGTCTACGAGACTCCAGGTATGGGATTATTGGAGAAGAAGAGTATCAAGATTGAAGGTGTGGTCGACTTTGAATGGTGTCCTTTGGGTGAAAAGGAGCGTGAAGCTGTACTAGAAGCGCAAAAGCTAGTAGAACAATCGGCTGGACAGAAGAATGGAGCTTCTGAAGTAGCTCCTAAGAAGAAGGGTACTGAACAGCCCAGCATGATGGCCTACTGGACCCCTGAAGTAGCTAACCAGCCCGCTCGAGTCTCTCTTATGGCGCTACCGAGTCGTGATACCTTGCGATCGAAAAACTTATTCAACGTTCACGATGTACGTGATCATCTCATCTCTTCCTGTCTCGCTTTTAACTGATGTTGTTCATATGTATCTCTACAGGCTAAGATCCACTGGCAATCCAATGGCGACTATCTATGTGTCAAGGTTGACCGACACACGAAGACCAAGAAGACCACATATTGTAATCTTGAACTCTTTCGAGTACGCGACAAATCATTCCCTGTTGATGTCATTGAGATCAAAGGTAAGCCACATCAGTTTCGTCCTCATAATCTGTTGACCATGTTGACTTGGAAATTCTCTTCCAGATACCGTTACTGCATTTGCATGGGAGCCGAAAGGAAATCGATTTGTGTTGATTACAACTAGTGACCCTAGTGTCTCACAAGGTCCTATCCCCGGTCAAGCTATCAAAACTAGCGTCCATTTCTATGGCATAGATTCTAAAAAAGGAGAATTCCGTCTGTTGAGTAAGTGTTTGAGATCATCCTGAGTCGTATTGAACAACTACTCATGATTCACTTTTATACTATCTAGAATCATTCGATGGAAAGTCATGCAATTCGGTTTATTGGTCCCCTAAAGGAAGACATGTGATTACTGCTACAATGGAATCCACTTCGAAATTCGATCTCGAATTTTGGGATACTGATTTAGATGAAAGTGAAAAAGAACCTGGATCGGGGATTCAATTATTGGCATCGGTTGAACATTATGGAATGACTGAAATTCAATGGGATCCAAGTGGTCGATACGTTGCCACATTGGGAAGTATTTGGGTCAATTCAGTAAGTCATCTTGTTTATTTTCTTTCGGTCTTTCTTCAATCATAAGGTCCTGAATTGACTGTTTGATCAATAGATGGAAGCTGGTTATGCTATTTGGGATTTCAAAGGTGAACAATTACATAAAGCTCAATTAGAAAGGTTTAAACAATTATTATGGAGACCAAGACCTAGAACATTATTAAGTAAAGAAGCTCAACGTAAGATTCGAAAGAATTTCCGAGAATATAGTAAAGTCTTTGAAGAAGAAGATCAACTTGAAGCTAGTAATGTAAGTGCTGAATTGATTGCACATAGACGTAGATTGTTAGATGAATGGGATGCTTGGAGATTATCATCTAAACGTCAATTATTATTGGATCAAGAAGAGATGGGTAAACTTCCGATGGATAAACCGGTTGATCGAAAAGATGATGTGGAACAGATACAAGAATGGATCGAAGAAGTTATTGAAGAAACTGAAACTGTGATTGGTTAGATTAATTATGTCTTTGGATCATCTTTATTCTTGCCTTATCCAACAAAAAAAAAGCTTGTATTGTGACCCTCAAAGGTAGACTAGAGAAAATGGAAAAAACGTTATAATTGTCATCTTTGTGCTTGCTCATTGAGCCCTCTCAACGTGATCACGACTATCAAAAGTTGGTTTGTATGACTCCCTGATCCCCATATATATATTTGACTTGACTTACATAGAATTTTGATACATACTCTTGTTGACAAATACGTTGAGTTGAGATCAATGCATGAATCTATCCCAGGATGGGCGCTCTGAGGGTTGTTCAGCCCTCATTGTCTCAAACAGAGGCTATTATAAATTTGTTCCGTAATCATGCCTTACAAAAGCAGATCCTGATGGCAGATGAGGTGGGCCTCATGAAGAGTCAACATGTACCCTTCGGACGCTCAAGTCTCATACTGCGAAGTTTCTTTCGGCCCTGGGACTGCGGAACTTAACTATGCAATATGAAGAGCACTGCACAAGGGTCACTTCACGGCGCTTTTCTCATTCATACTTTCTGGGATGGACATCCGACCCTGTTACTAATGAATATGCATCCTACAGTTAAGAAATCACATCGCACTGACTAGATGGCCTGTTTTCTTATGATTCCAAAATGCACTTTAAAAAAAAAAATTGAAGCAAGTGGGATTCTCCGTCCCGCTGTCTTAAATTTTAATTGAGAAAGATGTGCGCCGGGGTTCGTGATGTCGGCTGAAAAGGCTCAAGGTGGTTCATAGCATAAACGATAGGATAGCTTGCATACAGTTTTACATGGCAGTTTACAATAAAGACAGTGTTGTACTGTGAGCAAGAATGGAATTTACATCAAGTTACATAGAGCCATTTTACATCATGTGACCTCCGCGCAATCGCAATACCAAGTGAAGAGTAGACTCCTTTTGAATGTTGTAATCAGCAAGTGTTCGGCCATCTTCCAATTGTTTGCCTGCAAAGATTAGTCGCTGTTGGTCTGGTGGGATGCCTTCCTTATCTTGGATCTTGGCTTTGACGTTGTCAATCGTGTCCGAAGATTCGACTTCAAGGGTGATGGTTTTACCAGTCAGACTGAAACGTGCAGATGTCAGCAATGGAACAGTCGGTTAGGGCATAGAGAACTTAACGCACGTTTTCACAAAGATTTGCATTCCACCACGTAAACGGAGTACAAGGTGGAGGGTAGATTCCTTCTGGATGTTGTAATCTGCCAGTGTGCGACCATCCTCCAGCTGCTTTCCAGCAAAGATCAATCGTTGTTGGTCGGGAGGAATACCTTCCTTATCCTGGATCTTAGCCTTCACGTTGTCAATAGTGTCTGAGGATTCGACTTCCAGTGTGATCGTTTTACCAGTCAGTCTGGAAAAAATGCAGTGTAAGCATCTAACAATGACTTCAAGATGACGTTGAAATGACGTACGTCTTCACAAAAATTTGCATACCACCACGAAGACGCAACACCAAATGAAGGGTGGACTCTTTCTGGATGTTGTAGTCAGCCAACGTACGCCCATCCTCCAACTGTTTCCCAGCAAAAATGAGACGCTGTTGGTCAGGTGGGATACCTTCCTTGTCTTGAATTTTTGTCTTGACATTGTCGATAGTGTCAGACGATTCAACTTCCAAGGTGATGGTCTTTCCAGTGAGACTAAAGAAATATAAAGATGAGTCAGAGTTTAAGAGTTTTCGAGAGTATGCAAGACGTACGTCTTGACGAAGATTTGCATTCCACCCCGCAACCTAAGCACCAAATGAAGAGTTGATTCTTTCTGAATGTTGTAATCGGCGAGTGTGCGGCCATCTTCTAGTTGTTTACCAGCAAAGATAAGGCGTTGCTGATCTGGGGGAATGCCTTCCTTGTCCTGAATTTTGGCCTTGACGTTGTCGATTGTGTCAGAAGATTCAACCTCCAAAGTGATCGTTTTGCCGGTAAGACTGCCAAAGGATCGAGTAAGTAAAGGAAGCTTATCTAAGTATGCGGACCAGATGGGAAAGCTCACGTCTTTACAAAGATCTGCATACCACCACGGAGACGCAAAACTAAATGAAGGGTCGACTCTTTCTGGATATTGTAGTCAGCAAGAGTGCGGCCATCCTCAAGTTGCTTGCCGGCAAAGATAAGACGTTGTTGATCAGGGGGGATACCCTCTTTGTCCTGGATCTTGGCCTTGACATTGTCAATCGTGTCGGAGGATTCGACTTCAAGGGTAATGGTCTTTCCAGTCAAACTACATTAAGAGATCGTGTCAGTACACAATCAACAGATCGCCGGTAACTTGGACTAGAGACATACGTCTTGACGAAGATCTGCATACCACCACGAAGACGAAGTACCAAATGAAGAGTAGATTCCTTTTGGATGTTGTAATCGGCAAGAGTACGTCCATCTTCAAGTTGTTTTCCGGCGAAGATAAGACGTTGTTGATCCGGTGGAATACCTTCCTTGTCTTGGATCTTGGCCTTGACATTGTCAATAGTATCGGAAGATTCGACCTCGAGAGTGATAGTCTTACCAGTAAGACTACAATGGAAAATAAGTAAAAGGTTCTACAAGTACGAGTAAGAGTAGAACGCTTACGTCTTCACGAAGATCTGCATACCACCACGTAATCGCAGGACCAAGTGGAGAGTTGATTCCTTCTGGATATTGTAGTCGGCAAGGGTGCGGCCATCTTCAAGTTGCTTACCAGCGACTAAGGAGAGACATGGAGTGTGAGACAAGTTGAAGTGAAAAGGCGTAGTGTTAACGACTTACAAATCAAACGTTGTTGATCTGGTGGAATACCTTCCTTGTCCTGAATCTTGGCTTTGACGTTGTCGATGGTGTCGGAAGATTCAACCTCGAGAGTGATGGTTTTACCGGTGAGGCTAGATAATACAGACAAACGCACATGGAGAACATCAGAAAACGGTAATTAAGACGAGTCAAGGAAAGTACGCACGTTTTGACAAAGATCTGCATGATGGTAGAATGCTAAAGGTGAGGTGTACAGATAAGTGAGTAAAAAGGGAATTCGGTTGATTTCGAGAGAGAAGGATGAATGGATGGATGAGATGAGGTAGTTTGGGAGGAAGTTGGACTGATGAAGGGGAGATCGATGGATTGCGTGATTGAGTGACGTATTATATACCCTTGCTTTTCCGGCCGAGCCGGTCTTGCACATACAGTTCGTGGCGGGTATGAACTTTGAAGAACACAGCTTTTGTCTCGGTATTAGCATGCTGCGAGGACTTCTATAAACATATGCTAGCCAATTGGTGTGAACAAAACTCAAAAAGGCTCCATTTTGTTCCATGGGTTTCCATGACATCAACTCTTCAGCTGATCGAACGTCTACAAAGACGGGTAACATCGATTACCGACATCTTGACATAGTCAGGGAACGCAGAACCGGATGAGACTTGATTACCAAATCATCCGCTTGTCTTCCTCCAAGTTGAGATTGACGATGAATCAAAAAAGACTCCGGGTACAGTGGGTCTCATCAAAGCCCAACTACCCCCCCGTAGGGGGGGTTCGAAATTTTGGCCTCTGAGGACCTCGAAAATCAGTGAAAAAAGTCATTTTCACCGTGCGATTTGACTGATCTGGGGTTGGATTCCGCTTCGGGAACCCACTTTTACCAAGTTTAAAGCCATATATTACCCTCTGGTACCCATATAGTAAGCCTAAGGATGTGTTTAAATGTGCTTGGTTCGAAATATTGCCCAAATGTCTAAAAAAAAAATTTTTTTGCCTTGCACGCATCCATCCTCATAGGATTAGAATGAGATAGGTCCTCCGAGCCCATTAAGCTTATTAAAATGTGTGCTATGTAATTATGAGGTGTGTATAATTCATCTCGAACTTGAAATTTTGCTTTGCGGGCGCGGGGTAGTTGGGCTTTGATGAGACCCACTGTACAATTACAAGGGATCACGCAGTGAATTTGAAACGTCGGGGTCCTATCGCCTCCTTCAACTTAGCACGGGCCACAGTCACTTATCGTCCATAATGAAGTTTGTTTATCTCCATGTAGATGGGCTGCTTGCCCATGGATCTCATGCGAGGTTCTACCCAAGCGCTGATCAAGAAGTTCTGACTTGTGGTCATCAATTGCACAAGAATGACGTCATACCATGTGTGCCCGCCTTAGGCTCTGGGGAAGGGAAGCAAGAGTCTCTCAACGGTGTTTCAGCTGATGGATGAGGTTGCGGCAAGAAACAGATGGTGCGCTAGCTGTCCCTCCATAACCCTCACACTGTCCCACGTACGCCTGCGCTCTCACAGGCTGTGTATCTGACCAGGTGGCCATGAAAAAGGTGATCATTAAGTGATCAGCGGACTCAAGTACAATTCAAAGTGCTACCGCAATTTGAGCAAATTTTTTGTTAAACAAATAGCCAAAATTTGTGCTTCAACTTTTGAGGTGTTTTACTGGTCAGCGTTCACCTCAACATAACTCGAGTTCCACGGCAGCTGTCACATCCACATCACTTCTTGCGTTCTACTGATCGCAGGCGGAAGAAGTAAACTGACAAAAATGCATTCATGAGTTCTTGATATTGGTGATTATAGCAAACATAGTGAGTCAACTTGGACTCGCAATAGTATGCTGGTTCCAAGTCGATTTGGGTCTGACTCCAGGTTCATCTCCGGATGGTTCACTCAATGAGGATGTGTCAAAAGCACTTCTTGCTATCATCACATGAGTTTTGCAAATATGTACAAAGAATAACTTCTCATTTTAATGTCGATTATAACTTGTAAATACAACCAGACAAGAGACAATATTTCAAGGCTTCACTCAAGACTTTGAGCAATGAACTCATCATTTATAGAAGATTTTGACAAAACTGAGAGCTTACACAAGAAATCAAACCAGAAAAAGAAGACGTGTTTTTGGGCATCAGAGGCTTTCAGAATTCACCCTAAATCCAATTCTTGATAAATCAGTAGTACGGATTAGAGAAAACTGCACATCCAATAAATTAAAGAGACACAAACAGAAAGAGACAGATTGTAACTTTTTGCGCCCTTTGGACTGGATGGCCACAATTTCACCTGGTGAGTTTCAATATTCTAGCTTTCTTTTACCTTGATGGTATCCGCATCATTGATCGTAACATATTTAATCTCTTCAGCTTCCTTTAATGAGGTCCTATCCTGTGATCCATTCTGTCCGAGATCCATTGTGGTTATAGAGTTGGTGAATTATCTCGTAAAGCTGAAGTGTTACTGATCTGTTTACTACCTTATTGACCATATTTAAAATCTAATGCAGAGAGGTTTTGATCATGTGCAGGAGAAATTGCACGAATGTAAAGATCGGTCATATCAGGTAGATGGTGCATCTTGTTTACTTTGCCTGTCCGGAAAAAGGAGTTATGATTTGACCACTCCTCCGGCGTATTACTATCATGGGGGACGGTGGTTATACAATTCCAGAGTACTGGGATCTATTCAACATGCGGTTTGATTATTAAACCCTAGAAGGCGTACAACAAAATGAGAACATCTTGTGATGTAGTTATCAGTTCGATATTGACCACCCTCACATATGACTTGTATGAGAGATTGACTGATAGAGCGTCCTACCGTCACCTCCCTCAATCTCGCTGAATTCAAGTAAAAAAGCACTTTGTTCCAATTCACATTTTTTGCATTTATAAACATTTTTTTGTCCCGTCTATGTAGACTTCTTATCACTCGAGAACTTTGATTAATCATTTTTGGACTATGATTTCAAGCGACATCAAAGTCTAAAGAATGAGTAGGTCCACTGATTCAGATATAAAGATATACTATCTTTGACTGCTCATCTGCTCTTAAGAGGTCAACACCATTTTCTCATCAACTTGATCAATAAAATAAAACGCTATACATTTTCATTAACTTGAGAATCCAATCTAAGGATGTACAAACTTGCGTAAATAATTTTTTCGAAAACAGAGATTTACAACATTTTCATCTTAGTTAACAGAAACACAAAAACACTTCAAAACAAAATCAATATTCAATATAACAATTTCACAATAACATACTGATTTTATTCATCATTTTTTATATCGTCACATCTTTCAATAAAGATTTACTCGTTAAAATCACACAAGACAAAGTATGGAAACAATCAACGCAAAACACACACACACTGAGAGTTTAATTGACTTCTTCAATCTTGATATCATCATCCTCCAATCCATCAATCTCTTCATCGATATCCATTGAAGTCGCTTCGTGGTTAGGTCTGATTAAGATTCGATTAGCTCTCCAATCAGCTGTCACCGCAGCTACTTCTCCATCCCTAATTCTTTCTTCTAAGATCATACGGGATAAGGGATGCAACAATTCATTCTGAATGGTTCGATTCAATGGTCTTGCGCCGTACTGAGGATTGAATCCAGCTTGACCTAACCAATCTCTCGCCTTATCGTCGACTTCCAATGTGATGTTCTTTCCGTTGATATATAATCGTTTTTGAATTTCAGCCAATCGGACATTCACAATTGATCGGATTTGTGCTGATCCTAGCTTGTTGAAAATCTGTTCAAATGAAAAAATCATGATTCTCTCAGCAACCTTTCCCCTGACAGTGATGATCGCCACGCTTGATGAAAAAGGCTAAGAAACTTACGATAGTCGCATCAATCCGATTGATGAACTCGGGAGCAAAGTGAGCACGAATGGCACTATGGACTAACATCTTCGCAGATTCAGGTACCGGTTCATCTTCAGGCGTCTCATTGAGGTAAACAGCTCCCAAATTACTCGTCATCACAATCACACAATTTCTGAAGCTAACCACTCGTCCTTGACTGTCGGTCAATCGACCATCATCCAAAACTTGTAAGAATAATTGAGTAAACTCTCTTGAGGCTTTCTCGATTTCATCAATCAACACGATGCTGTATGGTTTCCTTCGCACCCATTCCGTCAAGGTCCCTCCTTCTTCGTGACCCACGTAACCGGGTGGAGAGCCAATCAAGCGACTGACACTGTGCTTCTCACTGAGATAACAAATCGCAAGAAAAGAAATGGTGTGCGGTTGGTCAGTATGTTGTTCAACTGCAACATTTAACAATCAATGTGCTACTCACGAGTATTCACTCCCATCGATCCGGCAGATTGCATCTTCACTATCGAACAAGAACTTGGCCAAAGCCTTTGTAAGTAAAGTCTTTCCCGTTCCCGAAGGCCCACCTAGTACGAAGAATAACATAAGCTCAATCTTCTGAACCGCTGTCCATACTAAAAAGATGGAAGCAAAAACTTACAGAACAAAAAGGATGCAATCGGTCTTGACTCATTAGACAAACCGCTCCTACTCAATCGAATCGCATCCGCTACGGCCTTCACAGCTTCAGGTTGACCGACAACTTGTTTCATCAGACCTTGTTCCATCATTCTCAACTTCATCTTCTCAGTAGCTTTGAGTCGAGAGACAGGAACACCAGTCCAGCGCGCGACGATTTCTGCGATTCCATCAGAAGTCACAATGTCATCTTCGAGTTCCGAAGGTCCTCGTTTGGCATCCTCTGCACGCTTGTGAGCTTCGAGTTGACCGAGTTGTTCTTCAAGATCAGGTATGGCATAATGTCGAAGATCAGCAGCCCTGTGAATCAAAAGTAGCTCAAAGTCAGTCATGTGGCCTCCTAAAATATAGAAACAGATATAGAAACAGATACCAATTAAGACTGCAAAAACTCACGTTGAGACATCGTAACGTCTTTCGGCATCTTCTGCTTTGGCTTTCAAAGTTTCAATCTTTTCTCGCACTGCACGAATTTTATCACCTCTGGACTTGGCAGCTTCCCATGCGGCCTTCAATGGCTGTAATTCGTCATTCAGACCTGCAATCTCTTGTTTCAGTGTCTCGAGTCTCGCTTTGGAATCTTGATCCTATTAAATCAGAAGCAGCGAATTTTTAGCTACTGTCCACGCGCACGTCTCAAGAAACAGAGAAAATGAATGTATGGTGAGTATACTAACCTTTTCCTTTCCGAGCGCATGGGCTTCGACTTCCAATTGCAGTTTCTTACGCTCTAATCTATCAACAGCTTCAGGTTGACTATCACGCGTAACTCTTACTGACGCGGCGGCTTCATCAACCAGATCAATGGCGCTATCAGGAAGTCTACGTGTGGTGAGATAACGATGGGCAAGAGTGGCGGCTGTGACCAAAGCGCCGTCCAAGATGCTTGAGTAGAAATTCAAGAGCGAATGTCAGCAAGCTCTGCTGTGAGTACGCAGATAAAAAGAGAGAAGGAAACATATGATGATTGTACTCACGAGACACCATGGTGAGTTTCATACTTCTCTTTCAAGCCTCTCAAAATCGAAACTGTCTCGACCACTGAAGGCTCATTGACAAGTACTTGCTGAAATCTACGTTCAAATGCAGCATCCTAAAAGCCGGATAAAGCCATATGATCAGTTGATTATATTCAACAGAAAGGGAATGCAAAAAGACGACATACCTTTTCAATGTATTTACGATACTCGGCCAAAGTTGTAGCACCGATACAGCGTAGCTTGCCACGAGCTAACACGGGTTTTACTGATGATAAGAGTATCAAGATTTGTTCAAGTCAGATGCTATGATATGGACGTCTACATTAAAATCACTTACTTAAATTGGCCGCATCCATACCACCACCTTGACCCTGGCCGGCCATGATCTGTGATAGAATTGCATAAACCGTCTCAGTGACATTGCTTACGAAGCCAGATTGAGAAAAGACTTACGAGATGCATTTCGTCAATGAAAAGGATGATGTTTTCACCCTTCTCAGTAGCTTGTTCCACTTCGTTCAAGATTGATTTGATTCTTTCTTCAAATTGACCCTTGTAACTTGCACCAGCTTGTACTGCTCCCAAGTCGAGTGAGAATAGTCGACCAATCAGGGAGGCTGGTACATCCCTGTTGACCATCCGTTGAGCAAGACCTTCGGCGATAGCTGTCTTTCCCACTCCAGGTTCACCAATCAACACTGGATTGTTCTTAGTTCGACGGCAAAGTATTCTGGACAAAAAATGGTAATGTTAGGGCCGAGAAGAACTTAAACTAGTCGGGGGAATCACTTACCGAATACACCTTCGGACTTCATTATCCCTTCCAATCACCGGGTCTAATAGATTTTCTCGAGCTTTTTCAGTCAAATCAACCGCATATTTTCTCAATGCATCAAAACCTAAAAGCAAAGTGTATCGATGGTAAGTATGACGCTCAACCTCATGACCTAATATAAGGAAGATGAGTGATTTTTACCTTCTTCAGCATTTTTACTATCGACTTTCTTGCCGGCTCGAACTGCGTTGACAGCTTTACGAAGCGAAGGTTCTGAGACATTTGCATCTTTGAAGATTTGTTTAATAACCGAATCATCGAGAAGAGCCAAGATGAGATGATCTTGAGCAATGTATGCGTCATTCTACATCAATTCCAAAGCAAACATGTTAGTTTTATAACCTCCAAGAATACGAACATCAAAAAACACTAACTTGTTGACGCATTAATTTTTGAGCTTCTTTCAAGACTTTTGAAGCTGAACTTGAGAATCCCACATTATCAGGTGGTGGATCTTGACTTGGTTCACGTACTAATCTTTTGTTGAGAGCTCTTGTAAGTTCTTTAGGATCTGCACCGGCCTTATCTAATATGTTTGAGAATAAACAATCCGAACTGGCTGATCCAACGTGACCGTTTGAACCTGAAACTGAAGGATCGAGTAAAGCTAAAGCAATATGAATTGGTTGAACATTAACATGCGATCGCTCAGTAGCTAGAGCGATAGCAGATGCAAGTGCTTCTTGAGTCTTATCGGTGAAAGCAAAACCGGAAGCCATCTGAAAGTTGATGTATTGTTTCGAGGTGTAAGAGTTGGTTTGATTTGGTCGAGGTTATGATATGATGATGTGGTTTTTGAGGATATTTTCGATATTGCTTTTTGTTGATCGATCAAAAAGGTCAAGAGATGAGGTCAAGAAGAAAGTTGTATTTATATGCGTCTTTGATCAGAATCAGAATCACTCCAGATGAAACTCATTCATTCTGGAACCTTCTACAACAACCTTTTCGTAAACTTCACTATTTGCTCGATGCTTTGGGGCTGTTGCGAGCGACAGCGTGGGACATGGTTAAGTTTCAATGCTTTATTTGCAACTTTCTAGAACTTACTCGATACGATCACTTTGTATCACTCACTTCTTCATCACATTCCACGACGCGAAATATTTACCTTTCATGATTCCCAGCATTTTATCTTTACAAGTGCCCAGGCGTCTTCAGCAGTCTTGTGTGTGTGTACCTGACCATGCATGGCTTTCTTGCAGGTTTCGTAAAACTGAAGTAGCTTTCAGACAAGGAGTACCTGCTAGCATATCTTAGGGAGTATGAGGATTGGGAACTTGAGGAGGCTTGAGGACCGTTGTAAAACCGCACGAGCTTCCCCGCTTGTTTGCCTTTGAGAAATTCTTCTTGTCACTCTCATTTGGCCAAAAACTTTTTTGTCGGTCACTCTCCGGCTGACAGCTCCTCCGGGAACCGGCAATGATCACATCGACAATGAGCCCGGTCCACTGCGAACGTTCAGCTACGTCATCGACTCTCACCAGCCTCACCGTTGGTTGGATGACTAAAAGCGCTGTTGACCATCCGATCAATGGTAAACAGCTTTGAAGTGATCACTCTGGACTCATTTCTCTTCTTTCTGTCTCCCATCCAGCCCAACATCCTCTTGTCAAACAAAAACAAAAACTTGTGCTGACGAAATTGCCATCATGGATCAAGGTGCCCTTGTTCGGCAAAGGCATCGTCGTCGCCAAGTCATCATATTTCATCAATTAAAATTACATCTTCTTGGTAGATTCTTTCATTATCATTTCATCAACAAAATGAGAACCAAGACACCTAGAAGTCCTTCTATAGTTTCAGGTCAGATGTGGGTAGATCAGTTACTTAACGGACCTGATACTGTCTTTTACAAAAATATGGGGATGAAGAAATTTGTATTTGTGGAACTAAGAGGAACACTTCAGATTCATAAAGCTCTTGCTGATACTAGATGGGTCTCAAGTACAGAGCAACTTGCTCTTTTACTTCACTTTCTCGTTACTGGTTTTTCTAATTCTAAACTCAAACATCGATTTCAAAGGTCTCCTTCTACTGTCTCAAAGTAAGCTTATCCTCAAAACTTGTTCTTTCGCTCGTTTTTCCAAAATGTTAAATTTTATCTTGATAGTATCATCAACCACTTGACAACTGAAATTATCAACAATACGCCATTCATCAAGTCCCAAATCTCTCTTCCTCAACAAGAGCTTTCGCCAATCATATCTAAAAATGCTGATTGGTATCCTTATTTTAAAAACTGCGTTGGTGCAATTGGTTGCACTCATATTCCTGTTACTGTCCCACCTCAAGAAACTTTACCATTCTTGAATCATCAGGGTGACACATCTCAAAAAGTATTCATAGCTTGTGACTTTGATCTCTCATTCACCTTTGTTTTAGCAGGATGTGAAGGAAGTGTGGAAGATAATGAGCTTTGGGATTATGCAGAACAAAATGAATTTATAGTTCCTGATGGTAAATATGTTCTTGGTGATACTGGATTTGATTTGGATATAAATCTTCACACTCCTTTCAAAGGAATCAGATATAATCTTAGAGAATTTTCGGGTGATCATGCTGAGTATGAAGCCTTTTCTCTTACCATTCTTTGTCCTTTCTATATTAATCACTGACATGGGTTTTGCTTTACAGACCACGGAATCATCAAGAGATTTACAACAAAAGACATGCTGCTTTGAGGGATCATGTTGAAATGATCAATAGAGCGGTCAAAAAAAGGTTCAAAGTCATGGAAAAAGGTTCGAAATGTTCGATTGAGATTCAAGTGAAATTGATCATATTAATGGTTTACCTACACAACTTTATCAGAAGAAAAGATCAAGATGATGAACATCTCAAGGATAACGTTGATGAGAATGATCAACTTGAAGTACAACAGGCTGAAGTAGATGAAGTTGAAAAGATGTATGAGGAAATTACTGAAGCAGGCGAATCGAGGAGGAAGATAGCTAAAGCTATGTGGACTTCATATTGTTTGCAAAGAAATCAAGATTGATTGTATCTGTTCATTATCTAACCTCCAATTTTTCGAATTTTCTATCTGGCTTTCATTCTTATATCTTATTTGATCAATCTACAAAGAATGATCATACTAATGATATCCTTGAATTGCTTGAACCAAATACACACGGGTTACAAAAAGGGAAACCATCAGAAATGTAATGAAAAGTCACATGTTTGTGATTCGTTGATTTCAGAAAAACTTTTTGGCTACTATTCTTTGGAGACTTGAACATTTACACACAAATGATATGTACGTTTTTTGAATCGAACTCGGTTTTAACATCGAAACACAAAGGTTGAGTTTTCGGATATTTTTGAGATTACACTTTGAATTTACATCAACATACCGCTCGGAGTTTCTCAACGTGATTTCAAAACACCAGTTCCAACCAACTTGCAATCGAAATCGACTTTTCACAATCGAAAACGGAGCCATCATGAAAGAAGATACGAATCAAGAAACCATTGAATTCGAAACCTTAATCAATCAATCCACTTTAATCAAACAAGGAGCAGAAGCAGTTTAGTCAATCTTATCACAACCTTCTTTCCTACAAACCACTGGGAAGAAAATTAACCCTACTTTTGCCCATTCCGATCCTCGAACGAAAAAAAATACCAGAGAGTTTATAAAACGAATTTAATCACAACCGAAGGACCAGTGATACTAAAACATAGATTCCCAAAAAAATATCGACATTCAACTTTAGATTTGAATTTAAATAAACAAAGATTAACCTATGAATCTAGATCATTGATTAGAGCCTTAAAGTTTGGGATTAATGTACCTTTACTTAGATCAGTGAATGTGGTAAATAATTATCTTTTAATTGAATTTATTAAGGGACCTACTGTTAAGGAATTTCTTTTGGATCCTAATTCATTTGGTTATGATATAAGTAAGTTCTTTTCTTCTCTTTGTGATGATGAATACTTTCTTGATCGACATTTTATTCATTGATGGTCTTTTTTTTCCTTTTTCTTTTTCTTCTTTTTTATAGATCAGATTTTAAGTCAGATTGGTTATGAATTATTTAAATTACATAAAGCTGATTTGATTCATGGAGATTTAACAACATCAAATATGATGATAAACCTACAAAATGGGATTCCAAAGATAGTAAGTTATCAAAAACCCAATAGTTCTTCCGATCCAACGTTCAAAAAACATATCTTACAAAAGCTTTATAAACTGATGATAACTTTGATTGATGATTTTTGGTAACACTCTCTGGATAAAGTTCCTTATAGACTTTGGACTTTCATATGTTTCGAATTTATTAGAAGACAAATCAGTAGATCTTTATGTTTTAGAAAGATCTTTTTTATCAACTCATTCTAAACTAAGCTTACCATTCTCTGAGTCTTGCTCTGAAACAAATCCTTTGAAATCCGATTCTTCTCAAACCGTTTCGGATGGCTTTCAAATCATTTTAGAAACTTATAAATCTCATTTATCTAATCAGGAATCTAAATTGTTTTTTAATCGATTTGAAGTTGTTAGAGCTAGAGGTAGAAAAAGATGTATGACAGGTTAACTTATATCATTTTTTTTTTGGTTTGATTTGTTTGTGTTTCTAACCGAATTTGGAGTTTGAAAACCTCATGATTTATATATATACCTGTAAATGTGTATAAACTGTTCAACATTGTCTTTGTCTTTCTTTTACTTGTAATTAATCTTGGTTTGATCTCACAATAAACAATGTCTCAGGAAATCAATCTTTAATATCAAATTACATGATTTCAATAAAACAAAAAAAATCAAAAAAATAATACTTTAATTTTTTTATATTGTTTAAAAAAAACTTATGAAAGACAAATACTACAACAAAAGTTTTTGGAAAAAATTCATCTGTTTTTGGTAAAAACAAAAAAGAAGAAAGTTACAAAACTAAGATAAAAAAAACGACAAGAGTTCAACGATTTTTTTTAAAAAAAAATGAATCATAAAGATTGTTCGCATGTTTCGAAATATATAAGACAATAAGAATAACAAGATAAAGTTCGGTCCTATTTTCTTGTTGGGTTGGGGTTTTATGATTTGAATTAAATTGTTTTACAAAGACTTTTTCAAAGACCAAGAAAAAGTTCAATTTAAATGATACTTGAATGCCCTTACTCAAAACTCGTCTTCATCAAGAACCCAAGCTCAAGATCACAACAAAGTTTCAATCATCAATCAAATCCAACAAATTCGCATCTTCATCTTCTTCTTTAACTTCGATCCTCGTCTGAGTCGCTTCCATTTCATCATCCGAATCTTCAATTTCAAAATCACCCACCATATATTTTCCTTTACTAGGATCATATACCACCATACAACCATCTGCCGGATCTTTGATTCTCTTCATCGTCACACCTAAGACTATATCGGGTGGTTGATCAGCTTGGAGAGGTCGTCTGAATGAATCAGTTGTTTCATCCGTTGAGATTTCGGGTATGATTTCTCCTTCTTCTCCTTCCATCAAGGGTGGGTCTCTAAATAACGGTGTCTTGTTTTTGTCTGGTTGTAATGATCCTTTTAATGCTTGATCTTCCTCTTCATCATCATCATCATCATCTTCCATCATCATCTTGATATCTCTTAACATTTGAGGATCCTCATAGTAATCATCATCATCAGAATCATCATCATCACCAATAGGTGATGATCTTCTACTAGAAGACTTATCTTCTTCATGAAATTCAGATCTTAATGGAGAATTAAGAGCCGGCGGTGAAAGTGCAATTGATGAAGAGGTCAAACAGATAGGTGAAGCAAGAGTAAGATTCCTCTTCGGTCTTGGTGGTGAACTCAATAAATCTTCTTCAAGTTGAGATTGACTAGATCCAGGTGTCTTTTCTCTATTCACGATTATATCACCAACTTGGGTGCTAGAAGACATGACTGTGTCCATATCGATTTCATCAGTAGATCGACTTTGTTCTACTTCAAGTTGATCGCTGGAAAGAGTCTGGTCTAGAGCCGCTTCGGGTTGATTGTTGGAATCATTCTGGTCTGCTACGTTTCGATGGGTAAGACGACTCTGGACAAGCTCAGCTTCGGTTTCCTCGTCATCTTCCTCTTCGATCAATGACTTGGACTTCGCAAGGGTATCCATCAGATCTTGGATCGTATTGTCATTTGTGAAAGTCAGTTGATCTGAAATATCAGATCCATCATCTGATTCACTAGAGCAATGTGGTTGGGGTAAAGGATCCGCAGGCTTATAGGGGGTCGAAGTGGAAGTAGTCCTATCGCTATTAGTGGGATTGGTTTGGGGATGGCTTGAAGTGTTGATGTTAGAGGTAGGACGGTCTAGGGTATTAGTCTGAGGACTTGAAGAGGTGTTGATAGAAGACTTGACGATGTTTGGAAGAACGACCCCGTCAAGTTGGGATTGAAATTGATTAGGCTCGACGATCGTTGGTTTTTTACGGAATGAGATGGATTTTAATACGTTTCCAACTTGTGCACCATCCATTCCATTCCAACCGAATGCGATATTAGGAATTTGTGCCTTGTTGTGCTCTTTAGAAATCGGACGTTTAGCTTGTTGAGTAGATGATACATTGGTTCGATGGTTGGAGGTCGAAGAAATTGGTTGAGTACGACTTTGAGTTGATTGGGGTACGCGTTCCGGACTTTTTGGGGTATAAAAAGGTCAGCAAATGCCACAGCCAAAGGATTTTTGAAAGATCTAACCCACCAAGAATAACGAGGTTTAGCGGTTGGTAAAGTTGATGAAGAATCTTGACGTTTGTGATTTGTTGTTGGATCTTCACGTTTGTATCGTTTTGAAGTACCAGGATGAGAGAAACCTGATGATCTTTTAGAAGATTGATCAGTTTCTCGTAAAGATTTCGCCAGGTTTTCTTGATCTTCTTGTTCTTTCTTTAAGATTCCTAAACGTGCTCTTTCTTTTGCAATCGAATTTTGACCTGATCTAATCGGAATTTTGTAATGAGGTACATCAGGATCATGGATTCTTTCCATTCTCCAAACGTAACATATATAATCAGTTTGATGACTAGGATCGACGGTATTGATTTGATTAGTGACTCGATAAAGACCGTCGTATCGGTATCCCTCGAGAGGTGCCCAAGGAGAATCACTAGCATGAGGACCACGGATGACTCGAACAGGTAGTCGAGATCGAAGTGATTTGACCATGGCTTTATTACCTACCCCATCCAAAGTTTGATCAGTTTGCATAATACTAGTCTTCTTATTAGTCTCGGGATTTGTCATGCCACCAGCACCCATGTACCTAGAATGATACAAAATTAATCCGATGTGAAGTTTGAGTACGTAAGGTTCGAATCAAGGTTTGGAGTTGGAATAGATTTCGAAATGACTGACCAAATGATATCTCCACTATCACCATAAGGATAACCTCCGTTGAGAACTACACTCTCAGCACCACCACGATTTTCATGACCTGAGATCCCGGCTTGAATCGGAGCATGAACACCAGCTTGACTGATAGCAATTCGATTAGGCCAAACCGCACCAGGTAAGACGTTAGGGATATGACCATGGCGTTGAGGATCAGGTCGGACTGCACGGGTGAGAGTTTCGTAACGAGGTGAAGAAGATGGTATAGGAGTAGTAGAAGGAGATGGATAAGTAGGATAAGTAGTAAAAGAAGGTCTAGAAGTAGGAGTTGAAGATGAAGACATTTTAGAGGTTTGATTAGATGATGAAGTTAATTTGATGTGAATCTTTGGTATTGGTAGTCGAATGATAGGAAGAGGAGAATGTTCTGAAGTTGAAGATAATGAAGTTAAAGGTGAGGATGATCTTGATCTTGAATGGTGATGGTCTGAAATCGAATCTTGAAGAGTCAGATCGATTTGTAATACCATAGTTTTGAATTTAAATTTTGAGATTTCAAGTGAGTTCCTTTATATGGTCAGTTGGATTGGTGTGTATACTTAAAATGTGCCTTTGTCTTTGAATCTTTTGTGTGTTGGACCAGTTTAATCGACTAGATCGATCGATGAGTTGATGGAACTTGAAGTGCTTCTTATGTAATCAACAGACTGCTATATCAAATCAAATCAAATGATAACAAAATCTCAATATAAGAAGGATTTCACCAATTCAACAAATCAACAAACATACAAATCTAAACAGGGTCTTAGCTCAGCTTAGCGCTTTATCAATTCATCAAGGAAATCTTCAAAATTTCAAAAACATATCAAATCATAATCCGGATCTGAAAATCTTCTCTCATTTCCAATCAAAAAACCCTTTTTGCTAAAGCTTATCAATCTTCTTTGTTCTCCGGCTTGAAACCTCTCTATCATCAGCCATATCATATCCCAAACCTCATCACCTATCCTTGAAAAAAAAGGATGTCAAGCTCAACCGAGTACGTACTCAGATTGATTAGGATTTGAAGTAACTAAACACCAATCAGCCTTTTTACTTAGTGCATCTTGATCCAGATTGATATCACTAGAACAAGCTAGAGCATCATCATTTCTTGGCCTAACTGTTCTCCTACACTACGGATCAAAAGATTTGTAATCGTGACATGTTTTCCATCACCTGTTTCCAGCATGTTGTCCTCATATGTTGAAAACATCCCCAGTAAAAATGTAACGTAAACATACGTGATTAAGTTTCAAATATGGACGTTGTACATCAGGGAATCGTCGTGGAAATGTTTTTCTTATATTATAAAACCTTGACTGAACATACACTCAGTTCAAAAAGGAGTCGATCCAATGGGGTTATTTTTTTGAAAAATTGGTTACTGCACCCGCCTGCACGTTGGGGAACTGGGCTCGTCACGAGTTTGGGCTCAAGAACTCATCAAGGTGAGATGGTGATGAGGATGCATTACATCTTTGCATGCAAGGGAAGTGAGTGTACATACAACTTGTGGAGATCACAAACGAGACAAGAAATGAACCACAGCTTTTTATGGATCGGTGTATATAAAGGAGGCAGACTGAAAGGGTATCAATGAATGGAAGCTTGATTCGCTAGCAATTGCGACGCGATTGATCGATTGATCCGATTCTAGGTGACTAAAAAATCAAAAATTGAAGTGATACTTAGAACTTCTATGTATGAGGTCGAGCTGAAGCAGGAGACAAGGTTTATTGACCAAAAGCGAACCAAATGCTGCAAACGAGAGCGATGGAAATGATTGAGCGAGATGGGAAATGCGAAATGGGGGACATGTCAGCATCCAATATTTCATGACTTCATCGACTTAACACAGGTCTGAATATGTGGAGAATGGTGATGAAGAGAAAGAGAGGTCTTACCTGAAGTCGTATAGAAAGAAAAAGGAGTCAAAGAGTGAACAGATGTGAAAAGCAAGCTATGACTTTGCTGAAAGGTTAGTGATGCGAATTCAGCAAAGGTTTTCATCACTTGGTTTTTCAAAGTCAAGCCTCAGGTCTTGGTGCAGGCTTTTCAATCCGTTGGGGCAGTTTATGTTCTGGTGAGGTATTGAGATACCTCAAGAATTAGGGTGTTCAAACCTGTGCAAGAAATGTGCAAGACCGACGTGCAAGATCCGTGCAAGATCCGTGCAAGATTTTTTGCACTAATCTTGCACAGTAATTTTTTTGACAACCCGAGTTATTGTGTTCCAAACCGTGCAAAAACCGTGCGAGACCGACTCTTGCAAGTTTTGTGCAAGATCCGTGCAAGTTCTATTCATATCTTGCACAGAACTTGCACAAAACTTGCATGAATTGATTTTGAGGTTTGAACACCCTAAATATATGTTTTCAAATTATGATAAGAAATACATCAGCCTTACATATTTTCTACAAAAACACAAAATCCACATCACGATTACAAAACAGATTTGTCACTGCTAAGTACAGTCATTTAAGAAAAGCTTGCCCCAAATTCCCCGCCAATTCGCTCGAGTTTTGCGGGCGATTTAGGGCAAGCTTTTCTTAAATGACTGTAAGTCCCATGTTTCTCAAATGTCATTACTGGAGCTGTTTTGAAGACATATTTGCCCTTAAAGTTTGGACCGTAGTGTACATATCATTCCTCAGCTAACTTAAATAAGTCCCCTCAGTGCCCGAGCCTCGAGGGGAAGAAACTCAACAAACCCGGGAGGCACGGAGGGGACTTGAAAAACCATGTTGATATGTAGAGGAAAAAGGCTTTGGGTGATCAAAAAGGGTCCGCAAATAACTTTGAAAGTTTGCGTGCCTCAGTCTGATATGCTGAGCGCCTGCCCTTGAGCTTCTTTCCCCCGAATCGGAAAACTCTTTATCTTTCCAGAGTGACGAATTTTATTGGAAAAAATCCTCTTTTGGAGGTTTCAAAGTTGCGACTTCGGCTCAGCTGATAGGTCGTACGTCTTCTGGAACAAATCAGTCTGCACCGCCAACAAAGTTTTACTGACAGTCAAATTTCCTCATGCTGTGTTCGTGTATGTCTTTCTACAATCAACGTACATACCAATTTTTCACCATTATAAAGATCCTTGAAGATCCCAATAATCTTTCCTCAATTTTCCATCACAAAATTCTCACATTTCCACTTATCAATTTCTCTGCATAAACTTCTTAGATTTCCAGTTATCAATTCATCATCATAAAAGTATCAGAATTCCAGTTGTCAATTTACAGTCATCATTGTGCTTGATGTATTGATTAAGTGAGTGGGATATGCAACAGTAGATATCACAGACAAGATATGGGTGTTGCAGGTTCCAAAGCTGATGTCTCCTTCTTATCTAGCACAGCAACCACAAGGTGAGCACTCAGCACCACTGTGGTCTGGATCTACAACCACCCTTGTCAGATATTGGTGGATCTGTTTCCTTCACAAAATTTTGGCTCTTTAGGGTCCGTTTGGCTGTGCCATCTCATCTGACATCCAACTGGGCCTTCTGCCCAGTCGGGGTCGGGCAAAGAGATTGTCATCCTGATTTTTGGTGACAGATGATGGTCAGATGGTCTCCAGATGTGCAGCCGAACGGACCCTTAGCTTTCAGGTGGCCCAGAAACCTGCAAACACTCAGGATTGTCTATCTCTTTCACCATATGTGGTGTCACATCCCTGGATAAATCTTATATTTGGCAAATCTCAAAAGCAACCACCTGCCCAAGCTCAGTCTTGCTGATTCCTCAAACATTGGTCACAAGTCTGCCTCCATTTTTTTGCTTGATCACCTTCACAGCCAGAATATTTGGCTGATCAGAGGCAAAAATCCAAAGGAATCTCCACCCAATGATCTGATCCAAGGCAATGGTAAGGGCCAGACTTTGCCACAGAGGTATCCTTTGCATGCCCTTATCCTTGGGGGGCCATCCAAGGACTCCTCAAATGTTTGTCTCCAAGGTAACTATGCTGAAAGTGCTTGAGTGGCTGTTTTGTTCATTTTTCTTTCTCTTTTCAACAAGTCAAAATAATTGAATAAGCTGACCCAAGTTACCAACCTGCCACAGGGACATTGGACATAAGAATGTGAATTATTTCTGGCTTCCCCACTTATTTCTCTACTTGTGATTTCTTTCTACTTGTGATTTTGCTACTATTATAAAGCACATCTTCTCATTTAATTTTATAGATCAATAGTATGTTCCCTTCTGATTTTTTTCTTTGTTAGTCTCAACTCTCTTGTTCCTCAGTCTCAAGTTTTTTGTGTGATGCATCAAAATGTGTTTTTCCTCTTCTAGTGTTCTTTTTCTCTTGGCTGGAATACCACCTTCTGGCGCGGCCTTGCCTAAAAACCATCACAAGTGCTTTGTGCTTGGGAGCAGTGAGATTTCTTAGTTGAGTAAGAGAGCATAAACCTGATGGTATCATGACAGCACATTCCAAATCTTACATTTCCAGTTATAATTTTTTCATCCATTATACAAGTCTCAGATTTCCAGTAACAATTTTGTTCCATAAAATTCTCAATCATTTTCAGTCATTGTATGAAAAGACATCTGTGTCACCAATTTGTTCTTGAGTTAATTGTGAGAAGAATGTCAAGATCTCCAAAATCATGGATGTTGTTTTATCAATCCCAACCTTGAAGATTGAAACTTTGAGAGAACCACCATAACACAGGTGGTTTGTAGGTCCATGACAGACTTGCGGCAACCACAGGAGGTAAGGAGTAGGAATACCCACACCACAGTTGGCCCCGATGCCAACCTGAGATTCTCAGCCGTGCGCCACGGACAAGTTTTCACTCTTGAACTTTTTCTCTCTTCAACTCCTTGATCTAGTCACCAAGGTGCTAGAGCCTTTTGCTGCAAGCTAATGTCTTTAGAGCTCAAGACGCTAACTGGTCTGAGCTATCAGTTTTCTGTTGAGCACCCACCCGTCAAAGAAAGTGATACAAAAAATTTAACCTGGAGGTAATAAGCATAAAGAAAGAGGTGACAAGATGAGTAATAAGCATAAGGAAAGAGGTGACAAGATAAGTAATAAGAATAAGGAAAGAGGTAACAAGAAGATGTCCCACCCTCTGACCCAATGGAGGACCCCAGCCAGGTGAGTTTGGTTCCCAAAAACCAAATTTCAGGGCCTTCTTGGTTTTAGAAAACCAAGGCCCCGGCCGGGGCCCCGCTACCCCCAACCCGCATGATCTTGACTTGAATGTAAGGATCATGCTTTAAGTGCAGACATTAGTTTTACCTTTAGTCTGAGAGTATGCAATACACATAAAAACACATTAGACTCTCTAACAATTGCCAAAGGTAGCAAGTTAGAGAATGGACTAACACTCACTAAAAAACTCTTGAAATCCAGCACATTGGAGCAGCAACAAGAACTTTCTCTCTACTTCAGAGAGAAATATGCTAATCAAGAACTAAAGAAGATTCAGATTGACAATATAGTCAGCCTTGTAAATGATAATGGCATATTTATTTTGGCTGGAACATGCCATGGAAAAAGCTGATCAGGTTTGGAATTAAGCTTTCTCATGTTTCCCAAGGAAAAGGAACCAGTGGTCTTGGTCTTGAAGGCATTGGATGTACTTGCAAAAAATCATGTCAGTACATACTAGCTCAAGAATACATCTGATTCATGATTGATCACAGGTCTTGGAGGAGAGTCAAATTGTAATTCAGGCAATTGATCTTACAAAGACCACACTTCGTTCAGAAGTATTGGCAAAATTGAAAGAAGGGGTTGCAAGTTTTGATAGACTTCAAATTTCAAGATTGCAAATGACCACAACAGCTGTAAAATATTAGCAATGCAAATGTGTTTGAAAATCTAAAAAGATAACTTTTTGAGCCCAATCAAAACTTTTGCTCTCCAATGTAAAAAGATGTTTCTGAGTCAGGGAGAAAATGTACAAAAAACAGGTGCTCAACATATCCAAGGCACACAAAAGTTCATGATTATATCAAAAAGAAATTATAGACCTTTTTGAACCACCAAAAGGCTGTTTCCTTTGTCACCAGGGTTTCCAATATAACATGTAAAGATTCCCCTCCATGCCTCTGGGGTTTGTAAGTTAGCCAATTCAAGAGAGTATTCACCCTGACTAGACTTCAAATGATCTTTCTGTATGAGGATCTTGAATCTGCTTGGTAAGCCAAATTGATGATGTGAAACCCACTGTGGCTTCAACCAGAAACAATGTGAAAAACTGAGGTCATCATCCCAATGATCAAGTTTTCTTGGCTCAAAACAGAGAGTTTGGCAAGCCCTCCCATTTGACATAAGCTCTTGAAGTCAATTTATGCAGCTTTGTAGCCCATCACAGTAGATACAGGCTACTGTGTGCTACCAATCACCATCAGCTGTGGGAATGGTCCCAAAGGTTGAGCATTTTTTCAACCTTACTGCCAGATGGATAATTAACACTGTAGGGTACCTGAAGCCTTAGTCTGAGTACCTAAATCCCTAAGGTAGCATACCTAGGGTCTTAGGTACCCAAAACAGAAGCTGCCAAGTGACTAAGTGGTAGGGCTGTGGCCCGGACCTGCGAGCTCAGGGCCAGCCTCGCGACCAGACCCGGACCTGATGTGACCCGATGGCTTCCAAAAACAGCTCGGCTCACTCAGGGCAGGGCCAGAAGTCGAGCCCAGAGGCTTGGCAGGGGCAATGGGTGATGATCAGCTGGCAGGTAAGTTGTATGTCACCTGTTTTTTCATTCGAACATTGTTTTTTGATAGGCTTAGTCACCAGAAAAGCAGTGGCGACCCGGTCGGGTTGGGCACCCGAGACGCCCGCAGGGCCTTTCGGAGCATTGCCAGGCTAGGTCTCGTGGCCCCGGGCCCGGCCATGTGGACCATTGAGATGTGGTCGGGCAAAGCCGGTCGGTCAGGGTCGGGCCCGGGCCACAGCCCTACAGTAAGTGGGGGGTTTAGGTACCCAGCCTGTGTGATGTTTCTCTTTAGCTACTGTACTCAAATCCCTTCATGAGCCTGATCAACCTCAATTGCTACATAGCCATTCAGTTCCAAGTTCACCCAGAAAAGAACAATTTCTTTGGATCAATGTATTTCTAAGACTTGGTAGCATCAGTATCTCAGCTGATCTTGATTAAAATCAAGTAACATATATCAAAGGTCAACATCATGTCAATTACACTATGTTTCTTGTAATTTAGTTATCATCATGATGTGTGAATATCACTTGAGCAATCCTGAGAATCTCAATATTTATAATCCTTTCTTCACCTTGAATTCACTTTAGCTTTCCTTCCAACATTTTCTTGCATCCAATCTGGCCATCAAAACGTTTTTCTGTAGATTCACAGATCTTGTAAACCAAGGCTTTTGCAAAAAAAGATGTGATGGTGTTTGAGATTTTTGACACCCATTTGAGACGTGTAACTTCATCAAACAGGTGACTGTATCATGTACTGGTATCCTTTGAACATATCAATTTTCTAACATCATACAAGATTAAGATCAGAACTTTTTTATTAGATTTTCAATCACTTTATATTCTGTGTGAATCAATATCAACATAGCTTCTTTTGAATTGTTCCATGGAATAAACAATCTCATTTGAAGAGTCAAGGGTGAAATTTTCAAAATCAATAAAGATTTCCAGGTAGAAAAATTAAGATCTTTGAAATTTGACTGTGAATGAAGAAAGAACTTTTGATGATGAGACATTATTTGAATTATTCATCAATCCATAACTTCAGATCAACATGATGATTTCTTCAAATCCGTTGAAAAACATTTGATTGAAATGTGTGTTTTGTAATGACAGGATTTCAATTCTTTTGACTATGCTTGGTGAATGATCTTAATCATTCAGGGTAATTAGATTCAAATAAATCATGCATATAATGATACTCATCTTGATGAATGCACTCATCACCCTTAGTATGTTGTGTAGCATAACCAAGCTTATAAAATACAACTAGAAGTAAGCCAAAAGATCATTTAATTCAACTTAAAGGCAGCACGGTACCATAGGGACATGTGATAGATTCAGATCCTCAATCATTAAAAAATTCTAGTTGACTTGGATTGAATCTTTCAAACAATTGGGTTTGAGATTGATATTTAACATCAGGACATATGAGTTAGATTCAATTTCCATCAGATTTGAAGAAAGATGACTCTAAGCTCCTATATGTTTGTATATAAGCTCCTGGAAGTGTTTCACTGATCCTTGTAAGCTTATTGAGAGTATCTTCAATATACCCAAAACTGAACACTTTGTACAAGTGTCTAAAGTAAGTTCACCAATAGGTATAACAAGCCGTGTTCAGCATTCAGCTGAAAAAAACTGTTTGAGAGGAGAAGAAATTGAAGTAGGGCGAGCATAGAGAAATAGTTTTGCTTCAGCTATCTTTCAACGTAAACAAAAGGCTTTAAGTACATATGATGAAATGTGAAGCACCTTGGAGAAAATATAAGATTGGAAGGGTTTCTCAGTTGTGAAACTACTTTTTCCATTCAATCAACACTCGTAGTGTTTGAAGTTTGCTTTCTACTCAACTCAGACAGGGCATGAAAGACGTTCGAGGATGAACTCAAATATGTGCCAAGATCATGAATGCGAACCTGCGTACATTCACCTTCATGATTAATTTCAATCAAGACAATGCAGGGTAATTGAAGATCGGTCGGCACACGCAATCGCATGGTAAGCTGTTAGCTTAACAAAGCTCTATCTGCGCGGCCGCGTAAGCTAAGGTCTGGTGGTAAGAGAAGATTGTGCACGCTGGAAGATGATTTATTGTTATTGTTGTACAAGAACCCTGGAATGCCTTGGTCCCTATAAATACGGCACGGAAGTACATCTTGTTTTCCTCAGAACTATTTCCGCATGAAAAAAACCCTCAGATTTCTGCGGTTTTGTTCATTGGAAGGGCCGTCCCTGTTTGTGTTCTTGAACATCAGGAGCGTCTGCCTCATGTTTTAAAGTTACGCAGTGGTTCATTCTTTAGGTTTCTTACTTCTCGGCAAGATAGGCAAAAATATCAACTTATTTGGTTAATCATATTACTTAACCTTGGATTCCTAACTGTGGAACTGTGTTTAGTATTTACCAAGGTTCCAGATTTCCCTACGACCTTGGCCTGTTACCTTGGCTGAGGGTTTGTTTTGGTGGACCCAGAGCGGGGGATCGCCAGGCTGCCTTTGCGTCACGGTACTATAAATCCCGCTGACGTCAGGCCGATCTCTTGCTCATCTGGGTGACCTTGGTTCGGCGGAATTTAGAAATAAACTCTATTACGTACCACTTTGGAGAATGGATAATGGGATGAAAAAGTTCCGGTAATGTACAGAGTATGTGGTGAGGATTGCGGAATGCACTCATTTCTCAAGTTCTCACGGTGTAAAAACTCTGACTAAGAGTTATGGCCCATGGGTCATATCGAAATTGGATCATGGAATTATGCCGCGCCTTGGTTAAGACTGGCAATCGGTGTTGATAGAGAAAGACGAAGAGATCACTCCTGATCCAGGAACAAAGTATCATTTCAGAACACCTTACCTAAGATGAAGATACCAGGGGTTTCTAATGAGCTCTCATGTGATTTGTGATTCGTGATTTGCTCATGAGTGGGATGAGACGTGATCAAGTGAGTCAGCCTTTTATGCTTACCAATTTCTTTGAATCAATCTCAAGAGAAGGGTCAGTTGTCTTATGCAACATGAGCATTTGACTAGAAGTCACAGAATTCAGTCAAGATTATCTAATCTTTGGCTTGGAGAGTCTTGGAGTAAGACCATATGATTTTTTTTGATTTCAAGGTGTTTATGATTGTAAAGTCTACTTTGAGAAATCCATTTCGGAGAAGTACCGATGAAGATGATTAGTTCAAGTCGAATAAGGAGTATGTATTAGAAGAAGATTGATTAGAAATTGAGTCAAGATAAGAGAGGATGGATTGAATCGATTGATTTGATTGGAAAGTGTTTTAGAAATCCAGATGAGTACCTGAATCGGGAAGTGAGTTTAGATTTGTCGGTACTGAGTTTATTTTATGAAGTTGAAATCAAATTTTCAAACCCCAGAGCACTTCATCGGATGCGGCGTGAAGTCAGCCTAGAGCCGCATCTCACCCCTGTTTTAAGTCAAGAGTCATGACTAGGACTTCCGACTGCTGATGAAGATGAAACATCAGATAAGAGGAAGAGAGGCAGTCGAAGTGATAGAGAAAGAGCAGAGCCAAGCCGAAAAAAGTAAAACTTTAAAGATAAGGAACTGGTTTGATTTGGATGAGGTAATGTTTTGAAGATGGTAAGTACACTTTCGTTCGGCTCAAAGTACGAAATGCCAAGTCAAAGTCAAGAGTATCAATCTTCAATCGATGAAGAGTTGAGACGACTCTGCGGATCGTTTAGAAATTCTTGAAGCTTACAACTTTTAACAAACTTGGCTGTCTTCTGTTTTCTGATTTCTCTTGGAAAACATCCAAATCACTGATCAAGTCTTCATCATCAGACAGAGACTCACTTTGAATATCTTTGACATTTACCCTTTACAATAGAATATAGATCTCATCTTTAAATTAAACCATCATCACCCTCTAGAGCCTTGGCGCCAAGGGAATCTACAGTCTTCTATATACAAATAATTTAAAACACCGTCAGTGACTGCGATCATCACCACCAACGAGCTACACCTGCTACACTTTTAACTGAAACCTTTCCATAGCTTTCAATACAAATCTCAATCAGTGATTCTGAAAAATAGTTTTGATTTCCTACATATTCATCTCAGTTATTCTAAACTCATCATCATCATCCATCATCCATCATCCATCATCCATCATCCATCATCCATCATCATTATCAACATATCATCATCGCAGTTATTATTATTCGTATTCCTATTATCTTTCAAATCTTTTTAATGCCAAGAGTTTTATAGATTAAACTACTCTCTTAAAATCATTATAGTAATACAACACATTTTATTATACGTCCATTCTAGATAGAAATCAAGACTAGTCGATTTTCTCACCATTCTTATTGAAATTTGAATTCAAACTACTTTGGGAGTTTAATTAAATAACTATTCTCTTCAGTCTAAAATCAAACTCATCCAAGCCATCTTTTGAAGGAAATCTCAGCAACTCCATCTTCGTGAAAACCCTTCAAGTTTTCCCCCTTCACTCTTGATCATCTGACCATTTTTACCTATCAACAGTTGTTCTTCTTTTCACCCTCACAACCTCAACTCGCTCGAGAAAAGGATCAAGTTTCAACTTCAATTCGATTCATTCAATCTAAACTTTCATCCTCATCACCTTGACCTTCTCTGTTCATCCATCAAACTGATTTCCAACAAATGGAGTCATCATCTTCTCTTCAATTTACATCTTGTTCTAATCCTAACATGTCTTTAGATTTCATGACTTGTCTTTCTCCTATAAACCAATCAGATTCAACTTCGAATTCAAATCTCAACAACCAAAACTTGGATTCTCAATCAAATCAAAACAAATTAGATTCATTACATCAAGAGTTGGGTTTAAGTCATCAATCAAAACTTACCTTCTTAACAACCAGCAACCTACCAACCACTCCATCAGCATCATCACCAAGAACAACTTCGCCATCTTCATCATCTTCATCACCTACAAACTCAAATAACAAACCATCAATTGTAAATCTTAAAACCAAAGCTCAAGTCAACAAACCATCTCGTCTTCGTCAAAAATCAATCATCAACTTCTTCAAATCTCGTCCATCTACTCCTGAACCTTTACCGTTCAGCCCCGAACCTTTACCAACCAATCTTGAACCCAAGACTTTACCCATCAATCTTGAACCTACACCCTTGACCCCTAATCCACAAAGTCCAAAAACACTCAATACTTCAGCTGATGTATCCTCAAACTCTTCTACTCCAAAATCAATCACCACCAAATCATCTTCGCATCCAACCTTACCTCAGTTTGTATTTGAACAAGCTGAACAAATTCGTGCTAGACTTGATGCTGAAAATGCACAACATGAAGCTCAAATCAAGCGTAAGCTTACAACACCATTACAATCCAAATCAACCCCTTCGCTTGGTGACCTGAAAAGGCTGCTTTCTCGTCGTACCACTCGAGTCAACAATTTCAACAATGAGATGCATAAGCCTAATGGTCTCAATCTATCAAGTAGTTTGAATCGTAGTGGATTCTTTGGTAAACAGTCATTCAAGACTTCCTCCAATCAAACTGTCACCCCGCAATCATCACCGGCAAAGGCTGCTGCTAGCTCTCCTGGCACCCCATTATGCCAATCTAATTTAAATCTCCAACAAAAGTATGGGAAATGGGGTAAAGTTTTGGGAAGCGGAGCTGGTGGTACTGTTCGTTTGGTTCAACAGGATCGAGATGCACCAATTTATGCAGTCAAACAATTCAGACCTCGACGGAAAGGGGAGAATGAGAAGGAATACCTTAAGAAAGTGACTGCTGAGTTTTGCGTAGGCAGTGCATTGCAGTACGTTTTGTCTCTGATTTTGAACACCTTTGTTTCACCAAACTGATTTGGTTCTTTTCCCTCTAGTCATCCTAACGTCATTGAAACCATTGAAATCATTTCTGAACGTGGTCATTATTATGAAGTGATGGAATATGCTCAATACGATCTTTTTGCAATTGTCATGTCGGGTAAGATGGCTTTACCGGAGATTTATTGCGTTTTCAAACAAATCGTCAATGGAGTCGAGTACCTTCATTCCATGGGTTTAGCTCATCGTGATCTCAAATTAGATAATTGCGTAGTCAGTTCTGAGAGTTGTGTAAAGATCATTGACTTTGGTACAGCTACTGTCTTTCAATACCCTGGCCAAAGCTCCATACCTACTTCCGGAGTGGTCGGTAGTGATCCTTATTTAGCACCGGAAGTTCTCAATTCTAAAGAGTATGATCCTCGCTTAACGGACGTTTGGAGTGTGGCCATCATGTTTATGTGTATGGCGCTTCGTCGGTTCCCTTGGAAATTACCCGATGCAGCTAAAGATCTTAGTTACCGAGCCTTTTCTCGTTCGCAAGCTAGTCTCACTCTAACTGAACCTAAACCTCAACCTACACTTCAAACTCCTCGGGCCAAGTCATCTAAAACGTTACCTATCAATCGTCAAAGCGATCAATCTCAAGATTCTAGGAAGATTGCTATACCTCAGAACCTATCTGTTCGTCTTAGTCAATCATCGAGTCAAACTACTTCCAGTACCGTTCACGATTCAGGTTATGGAACTTGTGGTAGTGTTTCAGAGTCCGATTCTTCACGACCGACCATGTCATTTTACCCAGAATCGAATTCAATGGTCTCAACGAGTCAATCATATAGTGCATCACCCACTGAATCACTCTATCATCCCGAAAGCCATCCTGATGATAGTGGTAATGAGTTTCCATTCACAACCAATTTTGATGGTAAGAATCCTACAATAGCTCGTTGTTCATCAACCACAGATGATACAGATTTCAGTGAAGCCATTAGACCACCGTATTTGATGACGACACAATCATCACCCAACTTACTCACCTTTGCTCCGACATCCATTGCGATCCCACCTCTTCCTACGGAATCATCTTGGATTGGAGTTGCGATGACATCCGAGATGGTCAGTCCTGGTTCACGTGGTAAGACTCGATCATCAATCACACCAGGAGGTCGAAGAATAGCCAGCGGTGAAATTCCAACACTTAGTCCAATTGAACCGATCAAACCAAGCATGAAATTGATTTCAAATACAAGAAAAGTATCGGTTCAAGAAAAGTTTAAAGAAACACAAGAATTATTTAAATCATTACCGATCGAATGTACTTCTGCCATGGAAAGGATGTTAACGATTTCAACCGAGAAGAGATGTACGTTAACTGATTTATTGGAAGAAGATCAATGGCTTAGATCGATTGAGACTTGTGTGGATAAAGAAACTGGGAAAAGGTGTAGAGGTTCAGAAGGTCATTTTCATTTCTTGATCGGACCTGAAGTTGAAGTTGGAAAGAAGAAGTAAAGATTCGAATCTGTTTTCAGGTAGAAGAGAGGTGATGAGAGAAGAAGAAAAAGGCGGATGTGTTGTATTGTACGATGAAATCAAAGAGGGATTTGTAGGATTTTTTTTTCCATGTCTTGTTGTGTTGTTGTGTATAAAATATCAACTGTTTTTCATTTTTAATTTTTCTTCAATTTTCCTTTTAGACTTGTCATTCTTTTTCTATTATTTTTTTCAAATCTTATATTTTTTTCTTTTCGTATTTCAATTAAACTCTTTCTTACATTCATTTTAGAATCGAAACAGTTTATACATTTTTTTTTCTCGTACGTTTTTTTTTTCGATATGAAGAAATTTGTGTGTATAATTCTTTTTTTTCTTCGTTTGTTTGATCATGTGTGTGTGTGTGATTTTTTTGTGTTTGATTTTTATAATTAGTTGAAAAGAAATCAAATTTTTAAAGGAAAGTTTGAAATTATTTTGAGATGATTTTGGTACGGGTTTTTTCCTTGTGACATACATAATGGATGAAGATCATCTTTGTCTTGTTTGTTACTTTTTTAAAAGATTCTTTGGTTCAATGATTGGATTTTTTGGTTTTGTGAGGATCCTAGTGATTGATTGATTGATTGTAGTTTGTTTTTTTTGGTTTGAAATTGGACTTCTTGAGCTTCTTGAGGTTTTGATTATGGGTTTTTTTTGTATGGACTTGATTGATTTTAATGGTGAACTTGAAAAGGATCTTTGGGTTTGGCAAAATGTTGGATTTGTTCTGTTTTTTTTTGGTTTTGCAATAAATTAATTTTGTTAGATTTATGTATGTATGTGATGGAAAATGAAACCTAAAGAAAAACTTTTGGTTTTACAAAAAACTTTTTTGATTTCTATTTGAGCAATTTGAAGTTTTATTTACTTCTTTAAATTCAGTCATGAATTCATGGGATCATCAATGTCTTGAGCCATTCTCAAGTTTTCATTGTTCTCTAAATTCTTTCTTTTCAAATCTGAGATACAATTGTGTGATTTGTGTACAGATTGTTCCCCCCTATTACTAACTTGAGATTTTTGAAAACCAAGAATCTACTTTTTGAGCATTAAGGGGAACTTAAAGAACATCTAAAAATATGGTGGATCTGATTCATGGGTGCTACTCTGAAGCAGTGGGACTTGAATTTCCCCAAGGCAACTTTTGGCTGCTGTGACAAAAGTGTTTCTTTGGGTCTGTCTTTTCCCCTACTATAAGCCAAACCCATGACTTTCTTATAATTCTCAGTATAGTATAGTTGAAAGATACTATACCCACAGTATAATATGTTGGTATAGGATAGTGGCAGCCTTGCACCTACTCCTTCTGAATAGTTTTGTTGATGTCCATTATTATAGTTCTTCAAGAACGGATTCCTCATATTCCACCATTAATTATTATTGGAGAATCAAAGGCTGACAATGGGTTTGACTTATCTCTTCTTGTTTTTCCAACCTTGATCTGAAGCTCCTCTCTTCTGTCTGGTGTGAGTGTGAGTTGTTGTTTCTGTGCCCGTTACTTGAGACTGACTAGCTAATTTTGACTCTGAAGCATTTAAATTTCTGTTGCTCAGGAGCATACAGATTGGTGTCTTGATAAACAAGGTCACCTACTTGATCTGCTACTTGCTTTGCTTGTTTTTCTACATTAGATTGTCTCCCATCTGCTAATATCACTCTCTGTCAACCATCAGTATCTCCCACTATCTCTTGAACTTAAGTAAAGGAAACTCAAATATGACTTACATATTTCTTTACTCTTTTAACATTCACTTTTTTTTTCATCAATTTCTGTCTGCTAAAGATTACTGTGCTTATAGCAAGGTGGTACCTCAATCTAACTAACCAACAATTGTACAGCCCTTCTTAGAAATAATGTTTTTTTTTTTTTTTTTTTCACTCCCAGATTTTACTCGGTTTCTGCCGTCTCATTCCTTGAGACTTTTAGACTGAGGAGTGGGTGGTGATCTCATATTTCTCCTGCACATCCATCTTTTAACCACTATTCCTAATCGCAAATCCCTCGTTCGACAATCACGACCTCACCACCCACTGCACTCGTGATGAACTCACCTGCCGGACGGAGTCACGGCAGCCGAAAGTGCCATGACTCCGTTTTTCTTTGGAGCCCTTCGACCACCACGAAATCGACCAAGATATCACTTCATCCCCTTTCACCTCGAGTTCTTTCATTCCACTTGTTTATCACCACGCCTTCAACTTGGTACTCTTTTTCTTTTGTTAAAAGTTTTCAATTCTTTCCGAGCCTATCATCTCACGTTTGATTCTCCCATTTTCTTTAGTGTTTTTCGTCGTCTTAGTGCGTCCATCGTCAACTACCATTTGAAAACGCCCTTTCGATTCAAAGCTCCAATCGGTCAGTGAGCCCATATTGTTGTGGATTGTTCACATGCTTATCTTTCATTCATCTGGGTCAGAAATGCCTCGCGAAGCAATCAACAATTTGATCCATGAAGGCAAAAATCCCGACGAAGGTCTGTTCATCGATCCTAATGTTTCCCTTTTTCTAATTTCCCATCTTCATCCAACTGAGTCATTTCTCTGGTAGTTTTCGATCCGCCCTACCTGCTCACCGACGGTAACGACGCTCCAGCGCGGCATCCCACTCTTGAGCGCCTCTGGCGCCAAGGCACGGAAAGCCGTCGCTTGATGGAAGAAAGCCAATCTTTCACCATCGCCGTCGCTTTCAAGATTCACACCAACAATACTGTTGATGTGATGCCCGGAATGGCCAATGCTCAATCTCCTTCGAAGGTCACCGCCGGCAAAAAGAAACCACCGCCAGCTCCTACAGGCGCCATCATTGATTCAACCGATTTCAAAGACGGGCGCCTCTTAGACTTCAAAGTCTTCTTGTATGGCAAGTCTTTGAACGAATTCAAAGACTTGATCGGCGATGTTTGTGACGAGTATTTTCCAGGAATCAAGAAAGTGGTTCTTGAAAGTGCGTTAGCACCACTGTTGACGTGGAATGCGAGTGTTGGTTCCAAAAAAACCAAATTGGTAGATTACGAAAGTTATCAAGAGTTGGTTAACAATTTGGACAAAAGTCGTACCTCAAAAGGTACAATCAACATAGTACTTCCAAAAGCGCAAGTCAAAGAAAAACGGAATGCTCAGGTGTGTAATTTTCAGGTTCTCAGGTGTTCTCTTTAATCTCGGTGATCTGATTACCACTTTTCCCCGGTTGCTTCCATTCAGGCCATCGGGGCAGTGGCGTATATCAAAGGGACCGCTGGACCTACTTCAATCGAAGCTGAACTGGCCGCTTCCAAGGAGGAAACAGCTTCGGCCAAAGAGGAAACAAAGGTACGATTCCTCTTAAATCTCGTGTGACTTCCAGATAGCTTCGGTCTCTGATTCTTTTGGTCATGCCTTTGTAGAAGGTCAAAGCGGCCAAAGAGTTAGAACTCGAAGTGGCGACTATCTACAATGAACACCTCGAAAGGGCTCTGGGTGGCGATGGTGCCATCTTGTCAGCCCCATGGGACCCGAACTACTTATATTGGTTTTCCCAACGATGTGCCTTCATATGGGCCAAGTCGATTGTAAGTGCCCAGTTCATTACATGTTAGGTTCCTAAGCTGATCATCTGGTTGTTTCAGCGTGATGGGTACACCAGTCGCGCTATGCCTCCTAGCACGACTGAATACAAGAGAGAGATGGCCCGAAACTCCGTCGAACACCCCGAGACGAGTGTGGACAACCGCGTCAAAAAACGTTACCCAGTGGCTGTACCAAGTTCAAAGAGTTCCTCATCGAAAAATCAAAAGCACCGCACCTTCTTTATGCAAGCTCCTGACGATGAAGTCAAGATCAAACAAGAACCCAAAAGCCCTTCAGGCTCAAAACGTAACCTGGAAGCCACCTCGTCTCTATCCAGCTTGTCTTTCAACAAGAAGATTAAACAAGAATCTCGTCAGTTCTTTATTCAGTTCTCCGATAAGTAACCTTCTTATAACTGACAAGGCTTCTCTTGATAACTTCGCTTGGCAGCTTCCGGTTTCACTTCCGAGAAGGTGATTTCCCTTCTCACCTCCGACGATGTTATTCCGGAGACCGTCTTCGGCGACTCCGACTCAGATGGCGAATCTGAGGTCACGCATTCCACCCTCCTGGAAGAGTTTTTGGCGGCGTGCGACATCCCCGGCGATGACCAAGCCACTCGAACCATTCTGCGCAAGGCGAATGTTTTATCTTGGACTGACTTAGTCCCGAGTGTGCAAATGACCACTAACGTCTTGACCGGGCATGGGATGCCTTTTGACACGGCCAGACGCCTCATGGATGGGGCAAAAGAAGCCGATGACCTACAAAAAAAAGCCTCTTCCTCCAAATGAATGTTTCAGCTATTCTAAAGGCCCAAGTAGATGATCCCCGAGTTGTAGTTTGCACATCTTCCCACCGCCTCCCACCCCAAAAGTTTGAGACTTAAAATTCCCCAGTTGTTTTCCAATGTCCGACGAGTTGTTTTCAAATGTCCAACGAGTTGTTTTCAAATGTCCACTCATAAATGAATCAGTGGTGCTTGTCTGTCTGTGTTATCCTTAAGCGTTGAATCGCAAAAAATATTCAATCTGAAAGAGCCTCTTTGAAAGTGAATCTAACCTTTAGACTTCTTCTTAGAATCTCTAAACGAGTTGAGCCTGTGCCAAGAATAAAGGTAATAAAGGTCCAAGTGACCTTTAAAACTTTTGACCTTTCGATGCAAAGATCATAATGACTTTGAATCATTATGATCTTTGCATAACCTTTCGAATAAAGGTCATTCAACCATTGCCCAAATGAACGTGTGCTCAATGCTAGATGTTAGTTGGACTCATCCGCGAGTGCCCAAGAAAACTTGGTTTTATTTTTGGCTTTCACGCGTAAGGATCTCACAAGAAATATTCAATTGAAACATTAAAGTCATAATGATGTTTCGAATACGATCAAAACATTGTCGTTTTCAAATCTTTCGGAATCAGTAGTTTTGTCAAATGAGACTAAGATTCGAGGGTTGTTATATTGAATCAAATCACGCTAACAACATCATGGGCAATCAACATAAGATACAAGACTTCTACAAATAACCACTCCCTTTGAATAACTTGTCGCACAATCCCTCGGTAAAGACCTCCATCATGGAGACCCAAATCACAGCTCTCTCCCCTTTGGCATCAATCGCTCCTTGAAGATCCTGGCTTCTTCGGAGGTTGGCTTTGACCGGTGAGAACCCCTTCTCAATCGGGTTGAAGTCCGGGCTATATGCCGGTAAGTAAATCAACCTTACCCCTCGCGCATGACACAAATCGGCTATTGAGCCCCCGTGGTGAATGGGGGCGTTGTCCAAAACTAGTACCGAGTTTCGCGCCGGCCATGGGTTCATGGCCGGTAACTACAATAAAGTCCCAAGACTTTAGAACACGAAATCTCTTGAACAAATCGAGACTGAAAGACGGAGTGATGACTCACCAAGTCGTTTTCCAAGAAATCTTCAAAATTCAAACGGGAATAACCTCCACGCTTGATAGTAATCGCCAAAATACCGTCAAGTGAAATAGCAGGTAATGCAGACCATCGGCCAGCTTGAGTGGGCCTTGGAAGTTGAGGTGTACGTTCTCCAATGGGAGAACGTGCATAATCGCGAAACAAACGCCTTTTCGAAATCGCCGTTTCGTCTAAAAGGTCAACAAGAATAAACGTTAAGTCAGAATGACATGCAGAATCCCAAACAGGCAAAAGTCAGTGCTTACCTGCAAACACCAGACAATAAGGGTCAATCTCAATTACAGATGCCATGTACGCACCTCGCGCGGCCAAACTTTGGTTTGGATGTACCGTGCGGGCTTTCTTACGAGTCCAACACAGCCTGTCTCGTAGCTCGGTAGAAAGGGTTTTGAAACCTTTCCAAGATCTTGGATTGAAGCTCATCTAGATACAAGGTCGGATCGAGGCGGAGACAGTCCAGGACAAACAGCCTTTCGGGGCCTCCTAAGACCAAAGGCGCACCACGAACCATGTGATCCATGGGGTTTGTGACCACCGCCCGGGTTCGCCGATAGAGGTTCAACCAGCGTCGTACCGAGGTGAGGGCCAAATCCATTCCGAGGGTCCTTGATATGTCCTGAACCCGGACGCCGTTGAGGGCCAATCGAACCACGGCAAGTTTGATCTCAGGGCTATGATGGGGATTTCGAACCTGAAAATGAAGGATATCAGCATTTCAAGTGATGAGAATCATAAAGAAAAGAATGGAAATCACCGGCGGCATTGGGGTGAAAGTCAGGGAAATTAGTCGATGTGATGTTGAGGTGGAAATCCAATTTGATTTGGAAGGACTCGCAGAGGTGGTCTGCCCTGCGATGTGCCACCTCTACATCTCGGATAAGAACCTACCAGATGATCCACCACCCGCCGGGTTATCTCCATCCTATCCGCTATCTGATTCACAGATAGACGGACTCGTGACCAGCACGTACGATGCGCCCTTGCATATAATTCGTGGGAAACTGTCAATATCATTCCACAGTTTCCCACTGGGAAAAAAATAAATCCATTTTTTTCGACAAGTCAGAAAGTGAGTAAAATCTGGGAGTGAAAAAAAACAAAACAAAAAAAACCATTATTTCTAACAAGGGCTGTACTTCTTCTTCAAGTCAGATCCTATCACTTTATGTTTCCCAATTTAGTCTGCATACTGAACATGTTGGTACATAACTCTTGCATACCTTTCTTCTAAATCACACATACTAATGAAGTCACCAAACAATAATTACTTTTCTAGAGCTGACATTGCCAATTTTCTCATCCTTGAATGTCTCTTGCTGCTTCCATCTTGGAATCTGTCATGGTAATCTTCTAAATAAGATATCTTAAACACGGTTGAGGGTACATATTTTCCAAGATGTTTGAAAACCTTTATCCCACTCATCAGGTAGGTCAGGTAAGTTGTGTGATTCAGGTTGCGTTCACTTAAGCCAGATTTTGTGAAGTCGCATTCTGAACGACCACATTTCTACATGTAGAAATGTGGTTTTTGTAAAAAAAAAAACTCAAAATTCACATTTTGTGAGAATTCGTGAAAAAAGAGGTCATGAGCCGTTTGCTTTGATGATCATTAATGACCGTTTTCAAATCTTTGAAATTCAGAACAGTCTTGAGAGTGGCAATGAACAAAAAAGGTTATAAGCCTTTGATCATCCAAACCATTGCCATCATGTCAAGTTCCTCTGATACCGACTCTGACGCTTCCTCCATATCAATTCGACCGGCGATTGTGGTTCTCAAGATTATTGTCAAGGCAGGACTTGATTACCTTGCTTCTATAACCACCAAGAAGAAGTCATGTCAAACATCAAAGCTTTGAGCAAATCAATATACAAAGGAAATCCTCGAAGGCAGTGATGTTCGATTCCGAGAACTTTTTTGTATGGACAAGCTCGCCTTCAAGGGACTAATCAAAGCCCTTAAAGGCAAGCTTGTCATCCACCACAAGAGGAGTGTTACGGTGGAGGAACAAGTTATGATTTTTTTATATATTGTTGGAAATTCTGGATCCAATCGAGTCGCCGGAGAACGCTTTCAACGCTCTGGACATACCATCAGCCAATACTTTAACAAAGTCTGCCGGGCCATTGCTTCTCTCCAATCAATATATATTGTCCAGCCTACCGGAGGAGAGATCTGTCCAAAGGAAATTCACAACAACTCGCGGTTCACACCTTACTTTGACAAATGTGTGGGTGCCATCAATGGCACCCACATTCCTTGTATTGTTCCTGCCGACCAACAACCAGCCCATTGAAACCACAAAGGGGATCTTAGCCAGAATGTTCTAGCCGGCTGTTCCTTCAACATGATGTTCACATTTGTTTACGCCGGTCTGGAAGAATCTCATGCCGATGCTCGGGTTCTTCATCGAGCACTTGAAGAACGTGGATTTGTAGTTCCTGAAGGTAAGATAAATTCTTTTCTTTTTCGAAAACATTGTACTTTGATATTGATCTGTTTGTTTGATTCAGATTATTTCTATCTTGGCGACGCTGGTTATGCCAATGTACCAGGATTTTTAACACCTTATCAATCAGTGCGGTATCTCCTCAAGGAATGGAAGAATTCCCACTTGACACCACAAAACGCAAAAGAACTTTATAATCACCGACATTCAGCACTTCGAATAGTCATTGAACGTATCTTTGGTGTCTCAAAAATGAGATTCCCAATCCTGGCTTTGATGCCATCTTATCCATATAAGACACAAGTAATCATAGTTGTAGCGTGCTGTGTCCTACACAATATCATCCAAATTGAATCAGGCAAAGATGAATTTTATGCTGAATACATGTTGAAGGAGCGCTTGGAAAGGAGAATGGCTGATGATGGTGAACCAGATTGGGTCAAGCCTAACCCAAATCAATGCACTCGAGCATCTGAACAAAGGGACCGCCTTGCCAAGTGGATGTTCCGCAATTTTGTTGATGTACCAGTGGCACGTAGGCATGTTTAAAACTTTGAACACTCATATCAAAACTATTTGTGGCTCATTATCTTAGCAAAAGTTCAATCAAATCATCTTTGTATATGGATTACTTTATACTATATATGCTTTAATTTGTAAGATACATATTAATACTGTAATTTTTATTTTGTAAGATACAAAAGATGAAATGAGAAAGTGAGAATGATAAAAGAAAAATAAAACATATGAAATTAAAAAATAAGATAATGAAGCTCTGATATTCATTCTTTCTCTTTCTCTTTATCTTGATATTGATCAAATATTTTGGCTTCACTCTTCAACCGTTCCCAACAAAAATTCTTATCCATGTGATAGAAAAAGGATGCTGTGTCGTTTTTCTTTAATTCATTTGCTGCCATGATGATGTGTTGAGGCATGAGGTTCTTCAAGCATCCCTTTTTGAAGATTGCCATAGCTTCTTGTCGCATTGGGTGTTGTTTGGTTTTGATTTTAGCAATAGCCACCCTGTCACTGTCATTCTTATCCTCCATACCTGTTATTCGATCAACAGTGTTGCTGATTGATTCAGCTACTAGCTTGGGTCCAGTAGTTCGAGCTCGCTTGTAAGTTGAAGCCAAAGGTCCAATTGGGCTCCTTTTGCTTTGGGCAAATCGTCTTTCTAGGGTATCGTCCTCGTCCTCGTCACTGTTGTCAAGGGCCGCTTCAGCCACTGTGAGACCGTTGTTTCGAGGGCCAGACTTGATGAAAGGAATAGAAAGAGAAAGAGAAGGAAATAATATAAAGAGAAAGATTAGAAACCAAATAAAAAGAAACAAACAAATAGATAAAAAAATATGTATCTTACCGCTCCAGTGTTCTTCTTCTTCTTCTTCTTTTGTGAAGGAGGTGGAGGCCGTCTACCTTCAATCTCCTCAAGATCCGAGTTGTCCTTTTTTGAATCAGAGTCTTGAGATTGAGATTGAGATCGAGATCAATTTTGGTCTCCATTTGACCTTCATCATGCAAATACAAAGAGTGAGTTACTATAGCCAACAAACCAAGATGAGATCATTAAACTTACCTTTGTCATCCTCATCTTCATCATCAGGAAACTTGACTACCTTCTTCTTAATTTGAGTTCCATACCCGTCTTTACCATGGGCTCGAAGTTTTTTTGGAGGCATGACTGATTCTACAACTTTATAGGCGGGAAAACTGGCATGTCAAATTGGTTTGGCATTGCCATTTCCTTCCTATTATGCAAGCATTAAATTCAATTACCTCAATCAGTCAATCGATCAAGTATGATAAGGTGAAGTGAATTGATTACCTTTTCAATCCAGTTAAACCACCAGTCCTTATCAGCCTGGACCTCGCCAGTGTCTGTATTGGTTCCAGGAGCGCCGGAAGACTCGATAATCTTGTCAAAAGCCTTAAGGATCTTCTTTAAGTGTGTACAAATGAAATAAAGCATAAAGAGAGTCAGTCGAGTTCAAATGACAGAAATGAATGGAATTGAAAGAAAGGAAAGAAAGAAAGAAAGAAATGAAATCAGACTAACCCTTTGAAAATGATTTTTTAATCGTCTCAAAGATGCATTGGTTTTGAATTTGGTGTTGAAGTTCTCTAAAACAATTTTCCAAGCCTCGGTCTTGAGGCCACCATTGTTACCTTGGCCGAGATCCATTTGATGTTTGATTTTGTCAATGAGATAGAGAGTATCCTTATGAGCCCATGAGTCACCAGTGGCGGCTTTATCTTCAGCTTCATCTTCATCTTCATCTTCCTGCTTATCTTTGACTTTATCTTTAAATTGAGATGACTTGTTTGGTTTTGGTTTTGGTTTTGGTTTTGATCTATTTTTTAATTTTGAGTTTTTACTTTTTTCAATTTCCATTTCTTCAGATTCAGAATCGGATCAAGGCATGTTGGATCGAGAGCAAAGTTGACAGAAGATGAAGGTGGAGGAAGACAAAGGAGAACATTGGTTTTGAAGTGCGACCGGTGATGGTTTTTGAGAAAGGCGGTGAATGAGGGGAATTGAGAGGTTCTGTAAGGTGGAAGGTGACTTGTTGCAGATTTGAGGGGGTCTGTACGGTGGAAGGTACCTTGTAAGATTTCAATCGAGGTTTACGGAAGAGTTGATAATGCGATTTATAGGGGGGAAAATTTGATAAAAGTGAATTGTGGGAAATCGACTCACAAGTCGCATTTTATAAGCATTCTGCACATTACAGAATGCTTGTAAATCACAAATCGAACGCTGTAGAACTTATAACCCAACAAGGGTTATACAGAGCTGGAAGAGTATAATCTACTAATAAAATGACTAGTAGAAGTTGTCTGAGACTGCTCTTCTAAAACAACACAATCAGGAAAAGACTCTGTTGTATTGAGTACAGATAAGGCACCAGAGAAATATATCTTCACACGTATTTTAACTTCAAAAGCACAATTTTTATTACTATCAACACTGCTATAGTGTTATTCCCAAATGATAACTGAAGAAATAAGCAATATCTTATTGATATTATTCCCAATGAGTCTTTTTGACTATAAAACTAAAGCAAATTTCTCTTTATAGCTGTAATAAAGGGTGTATTTAAGTGACCAGGTACTATTAAAATAAGTTTATAATGATAAACAAAATAATAACTGCATAAATGATCAAGGAAAAAGGGGAACAACAGTCCCAGAATCCTCTCAGAGTATATATAACAATGTACTCCAACTTTTACAATGGTCAACAGCCTCAAAACCAATCAAATCCGCCCAGAAATCCCTAAAAACCCTATGATGACGCAATGTAATGATTTTGTTACTGAGAAATGATGTAATTTTCACAGCCAAAAGTGATCAATGACGCAACAATATGATGTACAGCACTTCTTATGATGATTACAGGTGATTTTTTCCTTGTAAACTAGCTGAAACCCAAATTTTGAGATTACGAATTTTTTTAGATGTGCCCCAATTTTTGATTACTAAAGTGCATCTTGTAGCCCTCGTGTTACTGATCATTTATGACACCCATATGACCTATTTCTGATGAGTGATGAGTAAGATATTGAGTTGTGAAGTTAAGGTTTTTAGCATTACATGTTGACTTGTGACTGTAAATTTGAGATTCACACCAATTCTTTATTTGTCTTATAACTTTGTTCATACACCTCCGCTACTATTGATTTAAGGTTTGTACATTATGTAATACACTCTTCTGCGTTGAATGAGTCATCTACCAACCTAATCTGACGTCATTTGACATATGTAATAAGCTGAAAACCTTCATTTTTGACAAAATTCACCCATTTTCTTCACTTTTCACAGCTGCTAATCTCTTTTTCTTGCTCATGTAATATGACAGCATCTTCTATAACCTTAAAAATCCCGGAAAATCCTCTTGGCAACCTTGAATTCCACTACTACCACTATTACATAACCAAACTACATGTGTACCTCTTGTTTACCAACTTCAAAAAAGTGCCTTTTCTCTAATAACTTCTGTTTCTTATTATCAGCCTTCAAGATTAAAATTGTCACGGTATAATATAATGTTGCTCTTTTATATTCTAACCTCATAATACCCATAACTTTATTTTTACTACCCTAAAAACCATTTTCCAACATATGTACCTATATTTTCAAATTTTTCTTATGTTTTTTCTTTCTTTCTTTTTGTAATGAGTTTGTGAATAAAATATAATGATCTTAATAAGTAATGTGAAATAAAATGATGTAATGTTAACCTTATGACCAATACATAAGCCTACAAGAGCTTCAATTGATCCAAAAACCTCTATTTCAAATTTTCTGTCCTGCTAAATCCTTCTAATAAACTGGTAAACTACTAATTACAAATTTTTTAATTGATCCCTTAAATTGATCACCACAACACATTTCACAGAATGTGAATTCTTGACATTCAAGAATTCAAATTTCTGCAAAAATTTGCTTAAGTGAACGCAGCCTCAAATTATCTTGCTTCATAACTTAATCTTCTTTATTCACCTCTGAATCCAAGTCATCGGAATCTTCTTCATCTTTCTCTGACTTGCCATCTGATGAGCCTTCATTTGATGAATGTGAAAAATTGCCTCCCACCCAGCATATTTGGCTTGGATGTGAAAATCTGAGGTGTCCTGGGATTTTGACTCCAAGGGAAGCTGCCTTGAAGGATTCAATTCAAGGCAAGGGCAAGAGCCAAAATTTGCCTCAGAGAAATTCCTTGGGTGCTGTTCTCCTCAGGGGGAAAACCAAGGACTCCTCAGACATTTGTTGCCAAGGCAACTATGTGGGCAGTGCCTGAAGAGTCTGATGAGGAATCATCCAAATCTGTGAAGGTAAGTTGCCAGATCTCTGAGCTTGGATTGCCTGATTGGCATTCTTGAGACTTGATGTAAGTACAAATCTTCCAGTAGCATTGCCAAATTCTCTATAAGATTCTGCTGATATGGCTTCCACATCTTCATACTTATTAATATTAAGCACAAAAGCCAAAAACTCTAGAAGAACACTCTTTCTGTTGTCTTTATCCTTTTTGCTCAAAAACAAGTTATTGGAGTTATTGAATGTGGGCTGTAGAAAACATAAGGACATATCTCGTAAGTTTCTATGCACAACCTCAATATATAGAGCTTATCCACTGATCAATTTTTGTGCTTAAAGCAGAAAACACCATCTACATATATTCTGATAGCCTTGAGATGTTCTTCTTGCGCCTTCAGAAGCATTGGAGAACTTCTTCAGAAAGAAGAAACCTGTTAGTGCCCTTGAAAGATTTAACATATCAGCTCCTCTGGCAGCTAGGACAGGGTGCCTATGACTATTCCCCTGTTTAATTGTCCAATGGTGACTCTGGCCGCCAATAAAAGTCTTTATGAGACTTCTTCTCAACTTCTTGAAGTCACACGACACCTATGGAAGCCAATCTAGGATTATGACTAAGGTAAAAGGTAGAAAGGGATAATAGAAAACTTACTGAGAGTCCCAATAACTGACCATCATTTCTTTCAATCAGATTATTGGAAGTATCACTCTCATCACCACCCTCATCTTCATCTTCATCCTCCAATGTACTTTTCATCTTCTGCTTCCCTTTCTTCCTCCCCTTCCCATTCAATCCATTACTATGATCTGACTTTCCATCTACTGCTTCATCTCCTTTCAACAGGTAACCATCCACTTCCAAATCTACTTTCCTACAATTCTCAGATCTTGAATTTGACGGGCCTTGTGAATCTGCTTGTTGTACTCTTTCTATTGCTTTCTCCTTCTCCTTCTCTTTGTGCAATTCTCTTCTTTCTGCTGCTTGTTTCTTTGCCAAAGTCATTCTGTGTGACTTATATCTATTGAAATGATATTTTTCTCTCTCCCTGGGATTCATGCACAAATTGATGAGGCAAGTTCAGAGAAAACTCTATTGAGCAAAGAAAATAACAAAAAAAACTTTCCACATGTGAAAACAAAGAGAAGTGAGACTGGAGCAGGAGTGTTGAGCAACCAGTGAGAAAGAGGAAAAGAGATTGTGGTGGTATGGAAGAGGGGAAAAGAAATTCTCCTCTGCACCACCAAACTGAAGATGCAGGATGCCCTGCATTGCCAGGCTGACCACAATCTGGCACGGTCCTCTGGCTCAAGACTCAAGCACTCTAACAGACCTGACATACTGTCCATGGTAGCCTAAAGAGAACCACTTCCAGCTTTGGGTGCTCTCAACTTTATTTAAATTGACAATCTATTGTCAAGAGAGTTGAATGGGGCAAGAAATCACTATCTTGCACCTTACAATAGATATTATTCACATAGAGCTTCATTTTACTTGCTTATCAACACATGATTTGATAAGCCACCAATCTGGTCATTTGATTTGGGCTGAAAAAGATTTATGAACTTTGATTGAAAGCGCAAACAAAAATCATGCTCCTGTGTTATACTCATTATCTTGACAAATGGTGTGGAAAGCTTTGAGAGAAATCACTACAATAATCTTAGAAGGATGATCATAATTAAACATATATATAGATCTAACCAAATCAATCACACAGTAGCCCATAAAAACAGAAAGATTGTACCCCAGTCAAACTAGCAAACATTCTTTGCATTTCAGTTGTGGCGATATTTGTCTGTGGTGGTTAGCTCCAGATATTCAAAATAATTTGCCGCTACTGGGAGCATATTTGGTGGTCCATGAATCATGTGTACTTCTTTAACAAACCATCTGTCTCTGAAAAAGTGGACTAGGAACACAGCCTGGTGAAGTCTAGAAATCTCTTTTTTTCTATCTTTTACAAGATCGTTTGTAAATTGACCTCTTACTTTTACTGACATTGCTCTTGTCCCAATGTTTTCAACAAATTCAACTGAAAATTTGTTTTTGAACATATTGTTAGATCTTTATCAATAGAGCCAGGAAAGGTTTTGTTTAAAAGGTTGGACAGAATGGATTCTGAAATAACAACATACCCTGTGTAAGCTTCTGGGAATAGCCATACATCCCCCTCCTGAACGCTGCATATTTCTCTAGAGTTATACCCATTTTACAACAAATTTGTGGCAAAAAGTGAGTTATTTTGTAAGATGAAGTTTGTGAAACATTTCAAAATGATATCTTCCAAGAGACCATGTTATTTTCACTCACGGTCTATAGGTACAGGATCATCTCCATCTCTAGCTATTTGCCTCAATGTGAAGGTCTTTGAATTCAAATTGGACAATGGAGCCATACTACCTATGTTGTGAGTATCAGCTAAGCTATTGTAGAAGTCAAGAATGCATTTCCACGCCTCTGTTTCTCGTATTTCTTCATTGTTGTTTTGAAAAATGATGTTGATAAGCCTACATACTGAATTCCATTTATCATTCCAAAAATGTATCAAGACTCACCCTGGTGTTTGAGAGATATCTTTCTTATATTGCTTGCTTCCACAAATGTGGAAAAAACGAGTGATGTCAAAATAGAGGAGCAAAATAACACAATGTAAACAAATTTCTTGAATTTAGGAACCATCTTGATGTTTTGTTTCTGTGAAAATGCGGGAATGGATGATCAGAAAATGAGAAAGGGCTGTAGGTAGTTAAAGTTTATAGGAAAAGACTGCATTGAAAACACTATGTAGGTAATTTATGTAAAGGTTTCAAGGAATGCTTGGCAGTTTTGTTTGATCATATGTATAAATTGATTCATTCATAGCACATTCATTTGTTCTACATAACATCTAACTATGCGTGGTTGATTGAATCTTGTACTTGAAAACCTATAATTATCTTTAAAATTCAATCATGTGTTGTTGTGTGGTCTACTGAAACACTCAATTCAGCTTGCCTGACAAGTAAAACATTTTTTGAGGACATATTATTCAGATCAAACCTGTATTGCACTGGCAAATCTTCATGAGCAAGATCAGCTGGATCATATCATCTGCTTGCACAATTGCATGGTTTGACTTAAAGCCCTGGTGCTATATTCTTATCTTTTGAATTTTGCATTCTTTAGTGGTCTTCGGAAACATTCAATGCAGATAGCCAGCAATTAAAATGGTTCCTGTTGTGGATTTTGAGGTGGAAAATAAAAGATATCCCAGAGCTGCAAACAAGAAGGATTGAAAGCAACTTATAAGTGTTTTGTGTTCTATAATATTTTTGAATTAGGAGCTGGTAAAAGTATTCCTTAAGGGGAAGACCTTGATTTGAGAGCTGGAATTCAAAGTGGTTTTCTGAGAAGTGGTTCTAAAAAATGGTAGATAAAAATCACACAGGGTCCTTCTTTTCTAAAACAACGTGCAGCTATATATACCTTGATTCACCTCAGCCTCAACTTGTGGTCGAGGAAATAAGAGTTTCCTTTTTACCCAACACTGCTGTATTGATGGTTTACATTTCTCCAAGAATCAATATCAATCACCAATCTGGTCATGTTTTGGTATAGGAAGTCCTCTTTGTGATAGGATAGTGTCTCATCACAGCTTGGCTCCTATTGATTCTTTTATTTGGTTCTTGCTCCATTCCAGTTCAAACTATATTGATTATAGGCATTGGTTTAAATCTCCCCAGAATTTTTGGTTTTTATTGACCAACCAAGGTGCACCTCCAGAAGGAAGTCAAAGACTGCTGAAGGAAGTTGTGAGGTCTACAGATCAGAGAAATTTGCTTGGCCAGGCTACCTGAGGTTGGGTCTTGGGATCAATCTGCATCCTCAATGTTCTCATTGCTTATTTAAGCCACATCTTTGATCTTTTTGATCTTCACCTCTTGTGGTCCAGCAGTGTTATCAATTTGAATCTGTCAGGTCTGTACCCCACTACATAATTCCACTCAACTGTCACCAAGCTAACCTTCCAAATTACTGTGGTCTTTGCTTTGATGTTTGGTGTGGGATGTTCATCTCAAATCAAGATGAAATGGTTGCTCCAGTTATTTACATAAGCCCTCTACTAAGCCTTTTGTAGGCAGAAAAGGTCATCAACTCATATATCAGATTACGGCTTTTAGGTGATAACCAGGTAGAATTCAGACAGACAAGCCAGGGCAAGATATTGGTGAAATTAGGTGTGCACTGATTGTGTGGGGCATGCTTGTGGCTTTTAAATTTTGAACATCTGAAATGTTTGCAAAGCAAGATGAGAGATAAGTCTTTTTGCATTTTATGGTGGTTTTGATATTGTGTCAGCAATGAATGATTGTGATTCCCAGCTATGCCAAGAGAGTTTAACATTGTTTTCGATTGGTTCCAGAAGACACAAGAGGAGAAAAATTAACAACATTACCTAATGACTATCATCACATTCATACCAATAGTTGTGCACTTTTTGGTCTCTTTCTTTTGCAGTTCAATTCTTTTGATCTCAGACTCTGTTCCTTCAAAGTTTATGGACAAGTGTTTTTTATTGGAGACTTACTTTCAGTTTGAGATCCTAGGTTTTATTGGGTCTTTGAAACTGGACCACTGAGCTGTAATGGTTTTTATTATCTTTCTTATCAATACTTTTTATTTGCAAAATGGGTATTTAAGCTTATTCTGAGATTGATGTTTGATACTAGATACTAAGTTGTGTTTTGGTTGAAGATAAGGAAAGATATAAAGAATGAGATTGTTAACAATAAACAACAGTGCTCTTGTTTTGGAAGCCCTCCTGGTTCTTTCCGAGGAGAGCTCAAGGGCTGATAACACAGCAAAGTGACATGAGAAGCATCAGTCAACACCTGAATCCCTGCACAACCCAATGAGATTTTCACCTATCTTTGTTGAGTTGTGCAGTATGTCCTATGAGACACAGCACTAAGAAATCACTATATATTGTTCTGTGTTCACAGAAACTGTGGAGGTACACAAAAGTCCATTTCAAGAGAGGATGGTAGAAAACTAGGGAAAGAATCCAAGGTGTCAAGTGAATGATGTGAACAGACAGGTTTCAATCAGCAGAACAGAATTTGGAAGAAATGGAAAATGTTTTCCACTTCCTCCAGTCCACCACTCCATCAACTTGGAGAAGTTTCTGCTAGTTTTCTCCAACAATCACATCTTGCTATTTTCTTTTGCTTCCCATAAGTGTTCTTTTTCATGTTGAATTGCCACCCACCATCCCGGGGGTTGAGGAGTCATCCCTCCTCAGACCTTACACTTTGCATGGCGTAACACAGCACCATCTTACACCTTACCATGGAGATTATTTGCACACAGCTCAATCTTACTTGCTCATCAACACATTGTTTCATAATCCTCCTTTCTGGTAGTTTTGTCTGGCTTACACAGAGTTGTCAATGTTAATTGGAAGCCTAACTGAAGAACATGCTTTTGTGTGCTACTCCTCATGTTGAAAATTGGTGTGAGAAGTCTTGAAAGACATCACTACAATACTTTTAAAAGGATGATAATCATGGAACATATGGATCTAGTAAAAACAATCACACAGTAGACCATGCAAACAGAAAGATTGTGCCCCTGTCAAACTAGCAAGACTTAATTGCAGTTTAGTTGTGGCGATATTTGTGTGTGGTGGTTAGCTCCAGATATCCAAAATAATTTGCCGCTACTGGGAGCATATTTGGTGGTCCATGAATGATGTGTACTTCTTTAACAAGCCATTTTGCTCTAAAGAATTGGACTAGGAACACTGCCTGGTGAAGTCTAGAAATCTCTTCTTGTCTATCTTGTACACGATCATTTGTAAATTGACCTCTTACTTTTACTGACAATGCTTTTCTCCCAATCTTTTCAACAAATTCAACTGAGAATTTGTTTTTGAACATGATGTCAGATCTTCATCAAGAGAGCCAGGAAAGGTTTTGTTTAGAAGGTTGGACAGAACAGATTCAAAGACAACATACCCTGTGTAAGCTTCTGGGAATAGCCATCCATCCCCCTCCTGAAAGCTGCATATTTCTCTAGAGTCATACCCATTTTACACCAAATTTGTGGAGAAACGTGAGTTATTCAGTAAGATGAAGTCTGTGAAACATTTCCAAATGATATTTTCCAAGAGACCATGTTATTTTCACTCACGGTCTATGGGTACAGGACGAGATCCATCTCTAACTATTTGCCTCAATGTGAAGGTCTCCAAATTCAAATTGGACAATGGAGCTGTACTACCTATGTTGCTAGTATCAGCTAAGCTATTGTAAAAGTCAAGAATGCATTTCCACGCCTCTGTTTCTGGGATTTCTTCATTGTTGTCTTGAAAAAGGATGTTGATGAGCCTACATACTGAATTCTGTTTGTTATTTCAAAAATGTATTAAGACTCACTCTGTTGATTGAGAAATATCTTTCTTATATTGCTTGATTCCACAAATGGGGCAATCACAAGTGATGCCAAAATAGAGGAGCAAAATAACACAATGTAAACAAATTTATTGAATTCAGGAACCATCTTGCTGTTTGCTTTCTCTGAAAATGTTGGAATGGATGATGAGAAAATTAGAAAAGGCTGTAGGTAATTTATAGGAAAGGACTGTAGTGAAAAAAAACCCATGTGGTCAATTTATGTAAAGGTTTCATGAAACGCCTGGAAACGGTAATTCTGGTTATGTTTGACCATATTTATAGATTGATTTCTTATCATATTCATTTGTTATGCATAATATCTAACTACATGTGTTTTATTGGATCTTGTGTTTAGAAGATCTGCTGTTGTCCTGACCATTCAATCCTGAATTTTTGAGTGGTTGACTGAAACAATCAATGTAGATTGCCCGATAAGTAAAGGCTGTGTTGCAGGTGTCTTATTATAGATTTCATCTAGATTGAACAGGACACAGCAACCGTCCACACAAATGATCAGCTGGGTTGTATCATTAGCTAACTTGTTTGCTTCATAGTTTGACTGAAAGTTCTGCAATTATCCTTATCAGCTATTGCTGCCCTTTTGAGGGGCCTGTTGAAACACTAAATATTATTAGCTGTTGCATTGGCCTCATGGCCATAGACTGAAAGGCCTTTAATTTTCATCATTCAATCATGTGTTGTTGAGTGGTCTACTGAAACAATCAATGCAGATTTCTTGACAAGTAAAGGCTGTGTTGCAAGTGGCTTGTTCTAGATTTCAACTGGATTGAACAGGACACAGCAGTTTTGACCATGCAAATGTTCAGCTGGGTCATATCATAAGCCAACTTTTTTGCTTCACGGTTTGACTGAAAGGTCTTCAATTATCCTTATCATCTATTGCTGTGCTCTTGAGTGGTCTATTGAAACATTTAATGCAGATTGCCCGACAAGAAAATACTTTGTCAAAGAGCATCTTATCATGTATTCAGCTCAGCTGCAACAGGAGACTGTGAAATTATATGAGAGAGATCAGCTGTGTGATATCATTAGATTCTGTGTTGGCCTCATGGTTTGACTCGAAAGCCTGCAATCATCTCTATCTTCCAATGCTGCACTCTCTCATGGTACATTGAAACAGCTGATATAGATCACCTGGCAAGTAAACCCTGTGATGGGGACATATCATTACAAATTTTACCGGGATTGAATGTGTAGGCCACATTTCATGAGCAGGATCACCAGGGCCATATCATCAGCTTGCACAATCGTATGGTTAAACTGAAAGTCATGCAATATTCTATTCTTTTGAATTTTGGCCCCCAGGTGGTCTATTGAAACAGTCAATGCAGATTGCCTGACAAGTAAATTGGCTGTGTTGGGGGTGTATCATTCTAAATGTCAACTGGATTGAATGTGAAATATGTCAGGGTGGCTACAGAACATACTCACAAGTTTTCTACTCACTAGTAGTAGCTTGCAAGAAGTTCCCTGACTAATACTCTACTGACTACAATGGATTAAGGTACAGAAAAAGATACTAATTGAAATAGCAAAAATTCAATATAAGGCCATTAACTGATAAGTTTGTATTTATACTAAATTGAATCTGGTTAAAAGTCCCACTGTAACACTTAACAGAAGGTAGCTGGTCTAGCTTGAGACTGAGTTTTCAATCTCTAAAGTTCCAAAAACTGTGAGTAGGCTACATCCAAAAAAAACTGAAAGACTTTGGCTAATCTATGATGTCAGATGATCACATTGGAAACTTGGTCATATGATAGGCAAATGACCCACACAGTGATATAATGCTGAAATCATTTTGAAAGCTTTTTGAAATCATGTTGAAGTTGGTGGTACTCTCTGGCCTGCTAGTGACTAGTAGCTGGGGTCTGGAGATACCTTGTTGACAATACTCAACACCTGCTCATCGCTGCTAGTCCCCAGACACACAGCAATATTTTCTGCCAATTTGCAACAGGATCAAGTTATATATGACTGGTCATGGGCAAAACCCTCATTAGGCAAAACAACCAATACCTTCTCCAGACTCTGAACTTGCACCTTGTTGATGTCATTGTGAATGCCAACACTACTAGAAATTGGAACACAAAAAAGGTACTTAGAGAACATTTATGCCTGAATGAGGTAAGACATCATTACCATATTTCCCCTTTGAATGTCCAGGCACTATCTGCAATCCAATGTATTCCTGCTGCATCGAAAGGCTATAAGTCTGGTGCTGTTACAAAGACCTTAGGCTGTGTTCAGGCTCCAGAGTAATTGTGTTAGACCAATGCTGATACATTGGGTCAATTGTAATCAAGCATTAGAGATACCCTGGCTGCCAACAGATTTACCTTGGATTGAAGAATCTGAGGTATTCTTGGATGCCAAACCTTGGACAAGGTCTGTCCAAGGATTTGCCTCCAATGATGCCTCAGATTTCTTAACCCAAGGCATCTATGTTGGCAGTGCCTAGATGAGTGTTACAAGTTTGACAGTCATGGGATTGAGGTCAGAGGTAGGATTATGAATGCTACACAAAGAGGGAGCAGTGGTATATCATCAATCATGCATTTGATCAAATGCATAATTGATCTGGTCTAGCACACCATATTGAGAGTATAAGATAGGCTTGGAGAGTTCATTTCCAGTTAATGATGAAATATGTGTTGGGTTTTCATCATGAGGAAAGAATATGATTTTGATATTCCTGATTGTTTTTTGATTTGAAGTTCATGATCTTAAAGCTCATGATTGGAATTTGAAACACACTTTTTCATCTGACATTTTAAACCTTGAAGACAGCTGTAAAAAACATTCCACCAAAACCTTTGGTAGGCAAAACAAGAAGGACAAAAGTCAATCTTTTTTTACATACTTGAATTCTATTGCCATGATTTCCCAGATGGCAAGGTTGGTCAGTTTCTTTAAGGAAAATGAAGCTCAAAAGAAATGTGTAAGTAAAACCAAATCCAAATGAAAGATAAGTTACCCTAAAAAGTGACACAATTGAATTGGATTTTAGAAATCTTTGTTACACCGGTTTTCAATGTTCATATCATCTGCGTGGACCATCACCCTCGATCACCATCACCAAGTCTATCGTGTGTATGTATGTACCGTTTAACCGCCGCACCGCCATCGTTCTCATAGCCACCACCACCACCATTTGATTCTTGCATTTGAAGGATGAACTGAAATACAGATTAAGAAGGTTTTTTAAACTTAAGTTAAGAGATCATAGATATGAGAGCTTCGTTGAAAAAGCCCACCAGCAGGATGATGATCGGTTATGTGTAGAGTGGTTTAAATTGCGTAGAGAAGGCTTTTAAAAACTGTTAAGATACAGAGAAGATCCAGATTGGATACAGATAATTTACATGTATGCTTGATTCTTGATTTGGTTTACTATTTGGATGGTTTCTGGTGGATTCGTTTGGTAATCCAATCACCCTTAACCTTCAAACCATTCGATTTAAACAGTTTTCAAGTTTCCTTTTTTCTAAAGTTCAGTTTCCTAATCAGTCTCTTGCTATCATCATTCTTGAAAGGCTTTTTCAAAGGGATCATTCAGTTATTTTTGAAATCTTTTTAGTAGTTTTTTTTAATTTTCGTTGATGATTATTTAAATCAGTTTAGTAGATCAAGATTTAAAGAGAATTGAAATGAAATGATGATCAAAAGATTACAAACTACTACTACTACTCATCAAGACCAAGAAGAAGAAAGTCAAGAACCAAAGTTGAAGAAGATTGACTTCAACTCTCATTCAAGATTGAAACGTAGAAAGACAAAAGAAGATTTCACCAGTTTATCATCATCTAAATCATCATCATCATCATCATCGATAATTGCGATTGAATTTGAATTTGTAAAAGAGGTCGAGGTGAGTTTAACTTGTCTTTTCACTTCTCACCATTTATGAAGTGACAAGTTGAGTTGAGAATGACGAGATGGATGACTGATGATTTGATTTTGATTTTGAATTAAACTACTATTTGAAATGGAAATGGAAATGGAAATTGAAATCCAACTATAAAAAAATTAAATTAAATTTAAATTAAAAAAAAATAAAAATTAAATTTCTAAAAAGAAAACGAATTTAAAAACAAAGTCAAGTTGGAAAAGAACTAGTTTTCAATCTAACCATCTTCAATCTACCATCATGTCATCATCATCATCATCATCATCAACCAACAACAACAACAACAACAACAACAACACTTCGAATCTCAACTTACCTTCTATCATTCTACCTCAAATCAATCATTATCAATCGGATCAAACTATTACTTTCAATCAATCTAAACTTAACTCTCAACCTCAAATCAATCAGCATCTAAATCATCTAAATCATCATCATCTTCAATCTGATCAACTAGAACTAGATTTAGATTTAGATTCAGAAGAACTCACTCCATCAGAAATAGTACAAGATCATGATGATGATGAAGATGAAGATGATGATGCTCAATATGCAATGCCAATGGATGATCCTTATGCTGAAGTAGAACATGGTTGGAGAAGAATGAGTGAAACGGCTGTCTCTTCATCTCAAAAGAATCCAAAACATCAAATCAAACCTATCAACACTTGGTCAAATCTATCTAATCCAAATAATGAAGAAGTCGTCAATCAACTCAGCGGTTTCTCTTTCTCAACAAGTCAATCATCTAAACCTAACAAATCTCTCAATCAATCTTCTCTACAATCTAGAAAGTTTTCACTTCCTGCTCCAATCTTATCGAATCATCCCAATCCTTCATCTGGTGTATTTAATCTTAGTATGAGACGTTCAGATCAACCACCAAACTCATTCAAACCACCTGGTTCAGCTAGTTCAAACAAAACTTCATTCTCAAATAACGAACTCATCATCAATCCTCCTCATCGATCTCGTTTACCTAGCTTTTCTACCGAACTTGAACCTATCTCTGGTAGTCCTACTTCTCCTGATTCTCCTATGATTGTGAATTCATCCGATTCGACTACTTCTACTTTCAGTACTTGTACCACTAACACTCCTCCTCATTCTATCAAATCAATTCGAAATCAATCACTTCCACCTAGTCAATCAGCCTTTCACCCTCCGCCTTCTTCTTCTTCTTCACTCTCGGGTCTTCATCAATCATCGCGTACCAGCACCAGTTGGAAATCAAATTCTCAAGATCAATCTTACAGTGCATTTGATCCCACTTCTTCTTCATCTTCTTCCTTGTGCTCATCATCCGATGAAGGACTCTTACGTCGAGCTTCTTGTTCATCACTTGCAAGTGTAGCTAGTCTTACTAGTAGTCAAAACGGATCGACCTCTGGTCTTAAAGCCCGTCGAGGATTGACCAAACCTCTTTCATTAGCAATGCCATCTTCTAATCTTTCAACTACTGCCCCAACTCCTCTCACCGGTCTCAACACTCGATCTCATCTTCATCCTTCATCCAATGACAAATCCAATGCGTTTCGCTCACTTCCTCCTTCCCCTCGTCTTACTACATCTGACCATCTTAACATGAGGGATCAAATCGTAGGTATGAGAGCCAATGTCACTGGAAGTCTTTCTATGAAACGTCGTACCTCTATTCCTCGTCTCTCTCTAGGTGGGATCTCTCACGCCACACCTACGCTAGATCCCAATCGACGAAGTTCATTGGCTGTGACCTCGTCTAATGATTATGTCAAGCTCTTGGGAAGAAATTTGGAAAGATCATCGAATTCATCATCTGTAGCTTCCACCCCACTTCGATTACATTTCGATCCGATGGCAGCTCGAGATGGCAAAACAGAATTGATGAGTTCACAAGTCGGAGTAGGAGGTCGAGGGCATATTGAAAGACCTCAGGCTGGGATCAATGGAGAACCGGTAGAAGAATATCCATATCAAAACGGACCTCGTGAGGTTTTACCTGGGATCTACCTTGGATCCGAACAAAACGCAAGAGATGTGAGCTTATTGAATGAGATGGGCTTTAGTTGTATTATCAATGTAGCCAAAGAAGTGGAATGTCCTTGGAGTTTACCTACCTATCCATCTCCATCTTTAACACCCATGACGATGAATCCCGGGGAAATGATGAGTGTGGAGACAACAGCTCATCAAGACTTGACACCTATTGTTTTAGCTACTCCTCATCCTCCTCAACGATTACAAGTACCTAATCAGATTTCCAATCAAAGTAACAGTCGAACGTTTTTAGTTAGACCAACAGCTTCGACACCAAACCTTCATAGATCATACCAAAGATCACCAGAATCGAATCCACTCTTAAAATCTGGTTCGATCTCAACACATCATAAGAAAGCATCAGTGAAAGACTTACCGATGAATGCGAATGGAGAAATCGAATGTGAGTTTCCATCCGATCAAAGCACAGGCCGACCATGTCTAGAGTATCATAAATTACCTTGGTCACATGATCAAGACGGTTTGGCTATCGGTGGGAAATTTGATGAGGTCTTTGGAAAGATTGATGTGGCGATTCAAAATGGAAAAAAGATTTTGGTTCATTGTCAGTGTGGGGTTTCACGTAGTGCTACTTTGGTGATTGGTTATTGTATGAGAGAATCGGTTTTGAAACGAACTAGTTTGGGTTTGGGTGATCATTCATCTCAGAATGGGACTAATGGGAATGGTGGGATGCATGAAGCTTATACGTTTGTGAAAGAAAAAAGCCCTTGGGCTGGTCCAAATATGGTATGTTGTTTTTTTCGTTTTGGATTAAATTGAAAATCATATGAATCAAACCATTAGAAAACCAATCTAAATTGATTTACCTTTCTTTTCTTTACTTTTTTTTGCTTTTAGGGATTGATTTATCAATTAATCGAATATGAAAAAGTTTTAAAAAAGAAAATCTTGATGAATAATCACCTTAGTAACTGTAAGAGTAGTGTTGGAAATGGAAATGGAAATGGAAAGATGATGATTATGAATGAACAAGAAGAAGAAGAAGAAGAAGAAGAAGAAGAAGAATTGGATGGGGCTAGAACTCCTACTGGAGGACTTGATGTGTGAGATGAAAGGATTTTTTGGTTGATTGATTGATTGATTGGAGTTTGTTTTTTTTTTGGAATGATTTGGTTGATTTTTTTTTCGAGTCTCGATTGGAAAACTTGAATGGGTTGATCTTTTTTTTGAATCATGGGTTTTTTTTTGAAAGATTTTTTTTCATGGGTTTTTGTATGCTTGGAATTCTTTGATTTTTTTATTTATTTTTTGGTGGCTTGGGCTGTGCCTGCTTGAGGGTTTTTTTCTTTTTTTCTCATTTCTCTTTTGCTTTCTCTTTGATTTTTTTTCTCTTTGATTTTTTTCTCTTTTTGATTTTTTTTTTACAATTGACAATGGTTTTCATCTCTTTCTCATTTTATATTTTCTTGATCTTTTGATTTATTTTCCAACTTTTTCTCTTTTTCTTTTCTTTGTTTCTCTTTTCTTTTCAAATTGGACAAATTAATAAAAAAACAAACTTGAGTTATTTATTGATTTTTTTTTGATCATCTTTATTTGAACCTACCTTAAAAAACAAGAAGACATCTTTTATTTGGTTCTACTTTTTTTTTTTACTTTTTTTTATGGTTTCTTTTGTTTGTAACCTTTTTACTACTAGTTTCTTATGAACTTTTTCTCTTGTTTTTTGTTTCTGCTTTTTTTGGTTATGGTTATGGTTTTGGTTTTTGATTTTTGATTTTTGATTTGATTGAAAAAAAAAGATGAAATTGGTTGGAAGTTTTGGTTTTGGAGTTTTTCAAACAATAGCGGTGTACAAACCTACAACCCAACATTAAAACCCATGAAAAAAACCCATGAAAACCCAACTTCTTTATGGGTTTTTTTCATGGGTTTTTTCACATGGGTTGAAATCAGCTAGATCTGACCACCCGTTTGTTGAAAAAAAATAGACGAGTTCGATATAGACTCAACCAACCCCTCCCCTTCCTTGCCAACACAACACACCCAAATAACCCAAGTCCTTCCACAAAACATATATATGATACTTGTCTACCTGATGTATGCTGATTTCAAAGTTACTCTCTCTTTGGTTTGTTTTGACCTTTGCAATACAAAGAATTCAAAAGTGATTGTTCTATTTCAAACAAAGCACAATTGATCGTTCCATTTCATACAAAAACTGATCTGAGTTGCCTTTTGAAACTAAGACATTTATGGGATACAAAGTTGAATCCGGGAACGGTCCCGGATTTTTTCCCAAATTTCCAAATACCGTTTTTAGCGGTAGTTTGGATATTGGGAAAAGTAGCGGGCTCATTTCGTGATTCAACTTTGTATCCCATAAATGAAAGAATTTTTTTTAAGAATTGGGTTGATGATTAGGATCATGAATTTTTCCTTGAAGAATCTACACTTTTTTTGGTTTGGTTACTGAGTATGATTCTCACATTTGATTGGTGTGTACAGGTACAGTTGATTCTTCAACTTTTATGTGCTGATTGATCTATTTTTAGAATCCGGCTTAGGCTTTCTTTTCTTCAATTGGTCTAAGATTGATTTAACCTTTGATGGTGATGGTGGTGATGGTGGTGATGAAGGGATGGACCAGGAAAGGGATCAAGCTATTAAAGCTCATATAGCCTAAACCTGGCAGAGATCACTGTACATGATGATGTAGGAGATTTGTGTGTTGGTACAAGTACTACTGATACCAGACTTGAATGAAGGCTTTCCCCAGCAAGATGCCAAGGCAGATGATCTGTCACCCAAGAATTCATCTCAACTTGCCTTCCCTTGATGGATATAATGAAAGTGAGTCTTTTGGGCCCAGGATGGATCTACATCAGAATGTTCAATTCATGTATTCTGGTTTCCTGGTTCTGTTTGGTGACACTCCATTATAATAAACATATTACAATCACTTTATCCTTATACACAAACGCATGTCTTTTCATCTTAATCACTGTGCACAATTTCAAAACTGACTCCTTGGGGAATCTAGACTTATCTAGTTTGATATCCTTTTGGAGTTAGATAATAAAACCACACAAACCACACAGCGTAGTTCTAGAATCAATTTGAGATCATAATCATAGATCTCGGTTCCCTCGGCCCATGGAATGGAGTAAAAGTTATTGTTTCAATGAGGACAATTAAAGTCCTTTAAAATACCACTACATCTACTTTTCTGTAAAGCTTGCTAAATTAGATCATGAGATATGATCAGAAGATTGTGAGTCTGATTTCAAGAAGGTTATTGGGGTCTCTGTATGGTGTTTGGCAAGTTCACTCTTTCATGGTGTCTTCAGTGTGGAGAGATTTTAATCAAATAGTGGAAGGAAGACAGGATTACTATCTAGAGAACTTATTAGAAGCATTTCAGAAATATGGGAAGGTTAAGTTGTCACACTTCCAACAAGCATTAGATTTTTTGAAATCTCAAGGAACAGCTCTTAAAGTCTTCTGGGAAATTGAAGATGATATATGTTTTTCAAAAGTACACAAGCATCTCATGGAATGCATTTTTGGCCCCACATATTATACAGATGCAACCACTATCAGGATTAAAAAAATTAGAGATATATTTTCAGTGAACCAAGATGGATTGGTAAGGATTATCCTTTATCAAAGTCTCCTTCTGAACCACCCCAACTGCCAATACTTCTTGATGGTTTCTTACACTGAGCTTTCCTTTGCATCTCATCTATTGCATGTACCTTACATCATGCATGGAGTGTCCACAAGGAAAGTATGCTCAATGATGATTGTCTTGTACTTACTCAAGTAAGCAATTGGCATTCAGAGAAGGAATACAGGAGGAGATTCCTCAAATAGACAAGTCAACTTCAAGCTCCAGTTCAGACCCAACACACATTAATCAAGACATAAATTCAGTTCCCAAATCTTGAGGAAATTAATAAAAAGCTCCATTGTCAAAGAAATAAGTTTCTCAAGATGACAAAATACCATTGAATTCAAAATTGTGAGTCCTTGTGATAACAAAGTATATCACAAATCAGAAAATATAGATACAACACCTCAAGACCCCCATCAACCTTACAGTCAAAGAGTGTTCCTTTGAAACTAGAAAAATACCATTGCTGTTTATGCCTTGATGAATTTCAGGTGGGACATGAAGTGTTAAAGATCTCATGTGATAAAAAGGTCCCCCACATCTTTCATAAAACATCTTTTTGGATATGTGATTTATTGGAATTTAATTTTTGTTCCAAGAGGAACAATCTGTTAACAAAGTTTGATAAATGTTTGTCTATATGATTTTTGGGGGAGGCATAGTCATGGTATGGATCTGCCTGTTTGATAGAAAAAAAGTTAGCCATCTTGAAATAAGTTAACATGTCTTTTGATCTGAATCTTATCAAGTCAGTCTAAGAAATAGAAGACCAAGGATGATGGTCACATCTGAATCAATAGATCAGGGGCTTTGGACTTGGGGTGTTTTTCATTTAATATTCATTTGATATTTGTCACCATATGTACTTTTCAAGGATCAGAATACTCCAGTATCAGGATCTAGAGCTGTGTAGATAAATTCTCAATGTCTTTGCTCTGCTTGTCTTTTATTTCTTTGGTTTTGTGAAACCTGCTGGATCTGTCTGTTTTGTAAATCTTGCAAATAAGGTTGTGTGAATTATTATTTGTAATCTGGTTCTAGTCACTGGAGACCATCCTGATATATACCCTCATCATCAGTATATTCTCAAAACTTACTTAGCATTATGTTTCATCCATTTTTCACACTTCATCTGTCTTGCATTACTGTGTGATGGCAGAATCATGTCTTTCTAGATGTGCCCCCCTCTTCACCAAGCTGGGAAGACTGTTTTGTAATGCTGTTATTGAGGCGAGTATCAAAGTTCTTATGTTGGCATTTTAACTTGGATGCTGTATATGAAATTTGAGAGAAGCTGCCTCAGAATGTGCAGACAACATTCAAGGCAAAAATTGGTTGCATTTCAAAAGGCCAGAAGTTAGGCCTCTGTTGTAACTTCATTGGCTGTACCACCCAATATTAATCACCAAGGAAAGCAGGAAAAGTCCAAACAACACTTGAGATGACATAATGCTTGGAGTCCTCCCACCACTAATCAATGATTAGTTGTAAATCCCTCTTCAAGGGCATGGACACAGCCGCGCAAGAGGGACTTTGTTAAGTAAGTTACAACTCCCGAGTGATGCAGAGCCCTTGAGTTTCACTTGTGCTGTGGTACCCATGAATCTATACATGAGACTTGAGTGCAGCAGGCTTGACTATCAATGGAATGCAATGTGGGTGACTATTTTGATTCAGCAAGTGTGGTCTCAAATGTAACTTGATCATTGTTGATCAATTGATTCCCTCAATATCACTTTGGGTCTCATGTGTGTCACCATGAGCAAGGTACAGTATGCTGATTTAAGCTTTTGTGTTGATGATTGTCCAGAGCTTTTGCTTTATAGACATCAAAAATTTACAAAATTGCTAGCTACACAGACACGAATTGGTTTGAACTCTTTGTGCCAGAGGAGAATGGGAGTGAGGATGAGCTGGGTTTGTAGAGCATTCAGCTGGGTCAGGAGGAAGGTGTTTGGTGGAGGTTGAAGTGATGTGACTTTAGTGCTTACAATGAGGAGGGTGATGATGTGTTGTGGAAGCAAAACTTCATCTTCACGCGATTCCAAGATTTGAAGGTGTTCATTGATTGTCGACGTGTTGTTTTGTTAATGAGCCGAGATTTGATTCCCGTAACGAGGGAGATGGATTCAAACTGACCGATTACGATTCACGATGATTTACTCTTTGTCGAAGTTTACCTTCCTCATCACTTTCGCTTCGTCTATTGTGCTTTTACTCGTTCTCCGATCCTTCAATGACACCCTTTACGCTCTTGATATATCGAACTTCGCTGGACCAAGTGTTTCCTTATCAGGCAATACCGCCGGTGGTGCACGTGGACATGGAGCTGGAAGTTGTCGAATGGCCTGGATGAACCCTTCTTACATTCCGATCGATGGGTTCAAGTCTAGGCTCAATGGAAAGTATCAAGCTTACCTTTACCGAGAACAAGGCTGGGACACCGAGACTGATCAGGTAGGAATTCATCTTTCCGTTCATCTTCGGTTCGTACGATCCAATGAACTGTTGATCGATCGTTTTTCCACCTTTTGGCTGTGGCTTTTCGATTGAATCTGCATCTCAGCCAAGTGGTTCCCCGGTACTCTTCATTCCCGGAAACGCTGGATCATTTCGACAAGTTAGATCCATCGCAGCAGCCACGGCAAGTCTTTACTATAAGGAAAAACTTGTGACGGATCCATCAAGCTTTCGGCATTCTACACCTCATCACCCTGGACTGGATTTCTTCACCTTAGATTACAATGAAGATCTTACAGCTTTCCATGGAGAAACATTATTGGAACAAGCCGAATTTGCTAACGATGTTATCAGTCACATTCTCAATATCTATGCCAGCTCTCGCCGGGGAAGTTCACTTCCTAATCCTACTTCAGTCCTCATCCTTGCACATTCGATGGGTGGAATCGTTGCTCGAAAGATGCTACTTATGCCCAATCACATCAACGGCACGATCAACACTATCATATCACTCAGTACGCCCCATACAATCCCACCTATCACACTAGACCGAGGACTAGAAACCGTGTACGAAGATATCAACAAGCTTTGGCGTGAGGCATATCTGGGGACGAGCCGAATCAGTCATCTGCAGGATTTAGTTATGGCCTCAATATCTGGAAGCACTTCCGATACTACTGTCTCGCCTGACTCCAGCTCACTCCTCACCCTATCACCGACACTTCACGGTCTGACGGTTTATACTACCTCAATGCCGGAAGTTTGGACGCCTACTGACCACCGAGCAATTCTGTGGTGTGATCAACTCCGGATGGTCATTGCCAAAGCTTTGTTATTCATCACCGACCCACGATCTCCGTCTCAAGTCAAGCCTAAAGAGGAGAGAGCTGAGATCTTGAAATCTTATTTCGCCAATGGTCGCGGATTACGTATGGCCAGTGATGATATAGTTGAAAGACCACTGAGCTCATACTCCAACGCTGCCTCCTATAAAGTTCATCCGCCCCTGTCAAGGTTGAAACTCAGTTCTGAAGATTTGAACCAACGCCAGCCATTCGGTCATGTTATACCTTTGAAGCAGAAGGTTGATTCCGAATCATCCTCTACTTCATTCACCCTACTTACCAATCTCCCACTTAGCGTTAGGTTGAAGGTCGTCGGGTGTCATGGCAATTTTGGGCGTGATGCAACAAATTTATGTACATCTCTCACCACTCGCTATTCAACGATGCTGCCATCCTCTCACACCAAACTGCGCCCTGCCTCAATTCCTGGTCCCGATGACGAAATAGACCCTCATGAAATATTCAACTTCATCGAGATCCCATCTTCAGACATCTCATCATACGATTTCTTCGTCGTCATTACATCTAACGCGCACAAGAGCCTCGCAAAATCTAGTGAACCAGACTTCCTACTCTGCGAGTTTTCTTCCAATGATGCGATCAGAATTTTTGATCATCCTTTGTGGAGATTATCGTTCTGGGGCCTTGACTTTGAAAACTTTTCCACGACAAATTCGACCCTAGTTTCGGATATATACTTATCAGGGATGGATAGCTCATTATTAGCTTTCAAGATCCACGTCACATATCCCTCAACGTGTTTAGAGAACGGTTCATTTGCACCTCTGATGAGACAACAGACTCCGATCTTGCATGAGTCCAAGTTCCATCCTAACATCCAATCCGCCCTTCTCTATACCCATTTTTCAACTGCCTACTCATCTATCCCCAAATTGTCAACCGATGATGTGTTTCAATCAGGAAGCGGAATGCGATTGACGTTCTGGATGGATCCTTTTGCATGCGGCAAAAGTCGGCAAGATGAGACGATGAAGATAAGGATCAAAATCGACTGGTATGAGAGTGCAAGGAAGATCATTGTGTTATATCGAACTGCATTGGTTGCTATCCCGCTAGGGATTGTGTCAGCTTCGTTTGCAATCCAAATACAACGGTACCGTCACTCAGGAGTATTCCCTTCACTGGGAGTTGCCTTATCGGTTCTTTCAGAGAAGTATCTCTCGGGTTTCTTAGTCGCACTGATCGGCGTACAATTTGTTCAATCCGCAATCCTACGTGCTTCGTGGGCTAGGCAAACAAGACCAGGGGCAGACGAAGATCGACCTTCTCACGTAGCTCTTGCGATCACTTCTACCTGGATATCAGGATTACTTTTAGGTGACCATCATCCAGAGTTTGCATTGTTGGATGGTTTGATGTTTGTGATTGGACTGGGATGGACTTGTATTGTCTATATCTTGTTACATACAATATGTACACTCTTGACTAAATTGATGATCGCTATCTTGGGAGTATCTAATCGTCAAGGCGCCAGAAATCTATCTGGGTACGTCTTTTTCGTATTTAAAACTCTTTGCTCTGCTGGATATGTGTGCATCAGTGAATGGCAAGGCTGAATTGAGGGTTGTGTCATTTTTTTTACCTTTGCCTCACCTCAGTTACCATCAGGTCCCGGTACCAAGCTCACCATCAAGGGTTTCGATTCAAACCATAGTCACCGCCACTTTGGTCCTCTTCACCACCTTTATGGCACCATACCAGTTTGCATTCCTTGTCATATCACTTGTACATCTCTTTCAGACCTTATGGTCATTAGGCGTAGCCAAAACTAACGAAGTAAGATTTTATAAATGATAATATCCTGCACCAGATATTGACTTATCACTTTGCAAAACAGATACGTCAAATTCGATCAATTGAGTCTTGGAATAAGTTTCATTATTATTTTACTACTTTGTTTTTAATGATTTGTTTAGTACCAGGAAATGTGATGGTGATCACAGTTTGGGTTAAAAACTTATCAATAGGTTGGTATAAACCATTCTCTTCAGATCGAAAGATTTACTTTGTGATTGGATATCTTCTTTGGTTTCATCGGACTTGGAGCTCTAGTGGAAGTTTGGGCATGCTACCTAGATCAAAGAAGAGGTTCGTTGTTCTCTTTATTTTTGACGCCCTGCACGAGTCTCAGAATACTTGACAAGACGAATAGCATACTGATCCAGTGTTGGGTTTGAACCGTAGTTTGTTGTTGAAGTTCGCTATGTGGCTGTCACTTGGGACAGGCCTGTTTAGCATTCTCTATGGTATTCGATATACCTTTCAAATATTTGACCTCCTCAACCTTGTTTTTCTGTGCTTGGCCTTGTCACACTACACGGGAGTATCCAACAAGTTGACATAAGCAAAACGTTTTCCTGGCGTCATATCTCTCTTCAAGGTCCTTGTTGCATTGCATCGCTTGGTTTTTTTAATTTTAAATGCATTGTGTTTTCCTTTTCAGAAGTGGTGTAACAATAATAAAAGTCTAGATTTGCTATGATCATTCATGAAATATTGAAACCTGAATAGTATCTTCTCGTGAAAAAATCTTCCAATAAATCATAAAAATGCGTAATCGATGAACATAGTGAAGTAATGAAAAAAGGTCCACACAAATCCATACAGCACGGCGGGAGAGAATACTGTATACACAAACAGGTGTTCAGAAAAAGCTGTACCAATGAGACAAATGATAAATAGGTAGATGGAGTGATAAGCGGACAAATGAACCCTAGTCATCTGCGCTTGTAATGAGTAACCTTGCTTCTGTTCATAGGTTCTAAGTGATGTGAACCCAAGTGAGATACAGATAGGACCTGCGAAATTGGAAAGAAAGGTGAGGATGGTCACAATCGGCAATGAATAAGAAGTGATACCGTTGTAGGCATTTGAAAGGTCGACCCTGGCAGTGGTACCAGGTTTGGGAATGTAACAGGTCAATATGAGGTGGGCTACGTGGCTTGATAGTCGAAAAACATGGCGCGGGGAACTCACGTTGCAAGGGAATTTGATCCACCAAATGCAAAGAATGTACATTTGGTAAAGGCTAATTGGACCCATGCCAAAACAAGGGCTTCGTACCGTATCACATCAGTGTCCGAGCTTTCGAGAGCTGTAGATGTCTGGGGGTGGGATTGGCTGAGAATCTTATGATTTGGCCATCCAATTTGTGACGGAATGATCAAGTCGGGTACAAAGAACGCTAGCCATAACGGGAAATAATTAACAGGCCTAGTCATTGATCGAAAAAAGACGAGATAGGCTAGGCGAAAGACGCGATGTGATTGACGCCTTGATGAGCCCAAAAATGCCATGATTATGCTGAGGAGAAGTAAAATATAAATCGCTCGAAAGTGATCGTGTGATGCCAGATCCATATTGGTCCCGAAAACGTTGAAGTATGGATGATCACTTGGAAGTAGTGTTAAGCATCCGGCAAGGCTTACCGCCATGTAGGCTAAGCAATTTTCAACACCCTCAATATCGTAAGGTCTTAAGCGCATCAATAATATCACAAACCCGGTAGAGTCTAATATATGCAACGCCCATGGTGAGCTCCGTAAGAGGTGAGACATGCTATGATTGGGTGTCGCCTTTTGACCTACATTCCAGATGATAAAGATGTTTGTCAGATGCCTTGTACCTAAATAATTGCATCAATCTGTGATATCGAGACACGCTATGTACCATTATGCGACCAGCCTCGTAGGATACGAATGATCGCACTTGCAGCGACGTAGCTAATCCTCTTGGGAATCGTATCCATTCTGGTTTGCTTGGTAGGAGTAGGCCATATGGCCAAGACAAGGAGTAATGTCGATCCTAGGAAGAACCAAGCCTCGTGCTCTTCTTCAATAAAACTACTAGAAAAAAGTGAAGCCAATTGACTAAAGGCGACAAGCCTGATGAAAGCTCCAGATTGGCCAAGAAAGCTTGGAGAATTTTTCAAGGAGCCGATGATAAAGCATGAAGATACTGTCAGTAGGATCAATAGACCAGTCACCATCTCGTAGAAATTATGACCTGAAAATTGTTCAAGAAGCCTTCCTTGGGCTTGTCGAAGAAACTAATCACACAGGAAGTAACATGTCCATATCAGAACGGATATGTTGCTTCAATTGGCCTTGGATTTACGGACCGATCTGATTTGATGAACATTCATCGCAGACAATATACGCTCGAGTTCGGGAAGTGTCGCATCTTGCTTGGTGATAGGTAACATGTTGTACACAGAGTTGATGTTTGTGGATAAAGCTAATATTTTGGCCAGCTGTATCGCATTATGACGAAGAACCCTTTCGACGAGAAGCGTAGTAGTCGTGACATTAGACGAAGATGAAAAGGTGGCCTCGAAAACAGATTCGATTGCTACCCCAATGCTTGCTGGTGGTATTCCACCTTGGAAGAGTACTGATAAGGTGGGTACGATATCCATTTGCTGCACTCGCTCTGGTTTGATCTTCTCTGCATCATCCAATCGCGGTAAGTTGAAAGAAGGTGAAGCAAATAATAACCCCTATCATATGCCCGTGTTCAATCCTCACCCGTCTTACGCGTACGAAAGTTACGGTAATGTACGAACCGCAGAAACTTCACCGTCTGAAGAGCCACCGTGATTACCAGCATCTGTCATTCCATGGTCACCCGCAACGACCAGTACAGTCCTGAGTCCTGTCTTAACGAAGTCGTTTGAGATTTTAGCATAGAGGCGCGAGATGACGTTGTCGAGTTGATTCTGCTTGGGTCCCATGAGCGGGCTGATGATGTAGATAGGCCAGTCAGTCAATTGATCAGACCGTGGATCGGATGTGCCAGAAAGATATCAGACTTACGAGCGTGCACCACCCAAATGCCCTACGTGGTCGAGGCCAAGGTAATGAAGCATCAAGACGTCCCAATCCACCTTGGAATTGTCTGATAGTGCATCATCAAGATGCCTAGTGACATTGTAGTCAACAATTTCAGTGTCCTGTCTCGATGTACCGTCAGTTTGAATTCTTAAAGATCAGGAGTTGAAGCGAGCTGGAGCTGACCGTTACATAGAAACTCGATACGCCATCATGGTCTTCAAACCAATCTGTGGGAAACAAACGGAGCCACGTATCATCTCCAAAGAACAATGCTCTTCTTTTGCCACGCGTTTGAGTTCGATTGTTTTCTGAATGCGATTGTGGTCCAAAGATCACTTGACGGACCCAAGTATCAGTATGTGCTAGTAAAGCTCCTCCATTGGATGAATCATCGATGTTCCAAACCGCATCAATGAACTGCGGATTTACTCCTAGAGCATGAACGACATCAGCTGTAGGCCATGATTGGCAAGCCTATCAAAAGACATTAGCTAACCTGAGGTCATAGCTTTCAATCTCGGCAGAGTGACTGTTGGCGACTGTGCATTGGCGGTAAATGGAATTCCCTTCCCTTCCCGTACCAATCTTTGGTGACCAAAACCAACGAGAGATTTTTTGTAAGGACTTTGAAGTGCTTCAATACACTTCTATTGGAATGACAACAGAGAGGTTGAAGAAACTAGACTTGCTTTTGAGTGAAGTTCATTTTGGATTCATCGCTGAACATAAAATCACTGTCGAGGATAAGACGATATAAACAACATCATCCAGTTGGTTATATAGATAGCTCTGGATACCCACGTTCGCAGAGCATCGATCAGTACGAACACCAACCGATCAAACCCCGGGCTGCTATGCGTACCATCCTTGTTGTGTAAGGGAATGCCATAGCCTTCGGCAGGTTTGTTGAGAGGAAAAAAACCCTTGGCAAAAAGAAGTGCACCTAGAATCTGCGCGATGAATATCAGGGCATAGATGGAGTTGCCAGGAAGGTTTTGCACGCGCGAAACAGTCATTGGGGTCTATGTAGGTGTGAATTTCCGCTAAGCTTGCCTTCTCGATCAAAGATGAGCAAAAAAAGACCCCCGAAACGGTTCAAGCTCGCGTGGTGCTTCATGAGTCAACCCGGCCCTGAGTACGGAAGACCCCGCTCCTACATGCGGGTCAATTTTATGCCAAGGTTGTGGACTTGAGTTTGAACTGCATTGATGATATTGTGGGTATGATCACCAATGGCAACAAGAATGTATCATCAGTATGATTTTTCCAATGTGGCATTTTAAATGGGCTGCAGAGGGTTAAAGCTCAAGGTCTTTGTTCTAAAGTTCTAAATGAAACCTAGTAGAAAGACATTGGCTTCAGTTTAGATTTAGTTTAGAACTAAAGATGAGAATGAAGTTGTGAGGTATCTTCGGGGAGGTGACGTGACGTTTATGATGGGCTATAAGGGCAGAAAGATTTTTTAAATTATTTGTAGATTGTCTCTAGCCTATAAGATTCGCGGTATATAGTCATATGCAAGGCGGAGTTTAGTAAATTTCCTCATCACAGAAACTGGGAGCCACCATCAACGGAGATCATTCGAGTCATGTCCGAAAAACAAACAGCTTTCTGCGAAGTAATGACGGTTGATGTTGAGATGACCAAAAAGTATCATTAATACTCATCGAAGCTGGATACATATCCAATACCCAATGACAATCAAGCAGCAATTGCGGCGACAAAAATCTCTATACGTGGTCTCCGAGGAACCATGGTAGGCTGCAGGCATCGACACACTGCTCACGTCAAATGAAATCTTATAAGCGGGCTCACAAACAAATACTGTTCGACTTATACATATGAGCAGACGCAGGATCCCGAGACGTGTGGAAAATATTCAAAGCGTGTATTTCACATAGACAGCGTCAACGCAGCAAGTCACTCATAGTGGCGTGGAGATCATACCGGTACATGGTGAAAGGACATTAAAATGCACGGACATGACACAAATAACCAAGGTGAATCTACTTTTTCATGGAGAAATTTTCATTAACTACATTCATCTCAACAAACTACAATTAGATCCAAACCGTGAACTCTGAAACAAGAATAACAATTAAGATAAGCGATTTTCAAGGAACCAGAGAATCGGGATTGCAGTAATAGTAGACTAATTTCGACTCACATTGAATGCCGGATTCCAAATTGAGCCAAGACACAAGGACAACTAGAGCTTGTCGTAGTAGGTGTCGAGAGGGGGGATCTCGAGCTTGAGACCCTTACGTTTCCTGATGTCTTGAACAAGGGTTTCGAGCTTGCTACCTTTCTCGAGAGGAGTTCCAGGCATGGTTTGCCAGTGATCGAACACCTGATAAAACGGATGGGAAATATCAGCTATGAGCTGATGGCAGCTATACAGATATACATACGAGTTGAGGGAAAGCTTGTCCTGAAGTAGCTTGACGGAGCTCAGCGTTGAAACCGAAGGATTCGGAGACAGGGAGGTAAGCCTATTGACATGCGATCTATCAGTAAATGAACAACCCGATGTGAGCAGTTGAACGGTTCAAACCTTGACGGTGTACATGGGTGTACCGATTCTCTGTTCCTCGGAGAAAACGTGACCACGCTTCTTGTTCAACACGGAGTAGATACCACCAAGAGCAGTTTCAGGTGCTTGCATTTCGACCATGTAGACAGGCTCTTGTAGACCAGGGTTGGCAAGCAGAGCAGCCGCGTAAATGACACGTCGACATGTGGGGATGATCTGACCACCACCTCGATGGATGGCATCGGTGTGGAGGGTAACATCGAGACTACACGAAGTAAGAACGTCAACATAATGAGCCCAAAGACAATAAATAAGACGTGCTTACACGTTGTATCGGGTTCCTCGCATGGACTCCTCAGCGCAAGGTCCTTCTTTGGCAGCCCATTGGAATGCAGCGACACAAGAATCCTTGATTTCACTGAGGTATTGAACTCCCTTGGTGGTATCGACCAAGAAGTTGGGGCCTCCACCGTCAGGGGCAAAGGCCCAAATCTTACGGGCATCAGTGACATCCCATCCGAACTCGTCAGCCAAAAGCCTAGCTCGGAGCTTGAAATCGTCACGGGGGGCAACTTTGCCCTCTTCAACAGCTCGACAAAGCTCTTCCGTGATCGGTTCGGCCTTCACATACAGTCGGTTGTGCTTGTTTTGCGATTTGGACAACGCGACCATTGAAGACTCGGCTTGGACTGTCTCACGGTATCCGACGACAGGGTCGGAGATCTTGAGAGGAACTTGAGCGTGGTCGTCTTGCAAATCCTTCAAGCAAATTTCGAGATGCAATTCACCGGCTCCAGCAACAATGTGTTCACCGGTATCGGCGATCCAAGCTTGAACACAAGGATCGGACTTGGAAAGACGCTTGAGACCTTCTACCAACTTGGGAAGATCGTTGGCGTTCTTACATTCAACGGCGACTTGCACAACGGGTGAAACTGAGAATTTCATGACCTACAAATGTACATTTCGATCAGTGGGATGTGTGAGATTGATACGGAGATCTATATGAAAGAACTCGCCTTCATGTTGTGGGCAGTCTCAGAAGTAGTAAGAGTACCGGACTTAAGCAAGAATTGATCCACACCGACAAGACCAATAATGTTACCAGCGGGACAATCCTCAATAGCCTCAACTCGGCCTCCCATCATGAGGACGGTTCGTTGGATAGATTTGATGAAAAGGTCTTCCTTCTTTCCAGGAGTGTAGTTAGGACCTTGGATACGGACCTTAGGTCCGGCTTTGACGGTTCCGGAGAAGACTCGACCGAAAGCGTAGAATCGACCCTTGTCGGTGGTAGGAACCATCTTGGACACGTACAACATCAGAGGTGCGTTGGGGTCACAGTCTCGGATACCGATGGCGGACTCGTCGTCCATAGGACCCTCGTACAAGGTTTCGACTCGGTATCGTTGAGCAGTGATAGGGGAGGGAAGGTTGATACAGATCATCTCCAAAAGAGAGTCTCCAGCGGGCAAGAATTTACGCATGATGATCTTTAAGAGAGCTTTGCCCTCTTGATCTTTTTCTTCAGAAGTAAGTTTAACCTCTAATTTCTCCATCATTGCCAAAGCGGTATCCTTCTTGAAGTTCATGACAGAGTCGAAAATCTGATATTCATCATGCAACGGATCCAGTCATAAGCCACTTCAGTCAATTGGTACAAGTAGAGCGAAGAATTGAATAGAGTACCAACCTTGAAGATAGGGTCAAGAACAAACATGTTGAAGGCTCTCTCCAAAGGTTTGCCATCAGCGTCAACGTTGGTTTTGACCCACTTCTTGGTCTTTGGGTTGAAAAAGCTGTCACCCCAAAGTCGGGCCATCATTTTTTCAGCGTCAACACCAAACTTTTTCGAGTAACGCTTGGCAAATTGACGAAGCGAGAAAGCCCATCCGTGTAGACCGGAACCGAAAGCAACTGTTCCCTTTTCAGGGTAGACTTGAACATCGCCCAAAACCTTGTCGTTGTAGGTTGCGATGATGACGTTGACACTCTCGACCGTTCGACAGAAAGACTGGTATAAATCTTCTTTTGATACTTGAAGTTCGAGAAGAGCACGATCGACCTTGTTGATGATGACAATCGGTTTGATACGCTCGGTCAAAGCTTGACGAAGGACAGTTTCAGTCTGGACACAGACTCCCTCGACACAATCGACCACGACAAGAGCTCCATCAGTGACACGGAGAGCAGCGGTGACTTCGGAAGAGAAATCGACGTGTCCAGGTGAATCGATCAAGTTGATCAAGAATTCGGTACCTGAAGAGATGTTTGAGATTAGCAAGAATTTGACTCGTCACAGCTAAAGAATGATTTACCATCGGTAGTTTGCTTGATGTCAGCCAAGTCTTCCTTCTCGAGCTCAAAGAACATGGAAATAGCAGTCGACTTGATTGTGATACCACGCTCTTGCTCATCGGCTCGGGTGTCAGTAGCACGAGCTTCACCGGCACGAGAGCTGGCAATGATACCGGCCTTAGACAATAGAGAATCCGTCAAGGTGGATTTACCGTGATCGACGTGAGCGATAACTGGAAGGATGTAGCATGTTTGAGGCTCTCAGAATCTACGGCATCTCAAAGGGCAGGTGTAAAGGGAAACTAACCAGACATGTTACGGACGCTGAAAACGAAAGATCACGCGATCAGGATTGATTCAATCTGACTTGGAGCAATTCAAAATGACGACTTACTTGGCCCGCTTGTCCATAAGCCCACGGACTTGGTCGACAGTGAAATTGACCATGGTGGTAAGAAGCTAATGGAAAGAGATTGAGATGGACTTTAGTATCACAGTTAGTCAAGGGTGTATGCTGGAAAAGGAGCAGGCATTCGGGGTTGCGAGCGGCCAACCCTGTCAAAAACAGAGTGGTGCCAGACCGATTCCGCTTGTCTAAGGGATACGGGGTAGAATGATATGAAAGATATCGAGTGGCTCACTTTGGTTTTGTTTTGGGGGAAGAAAGGTTAAGGAGAAACAGCCAAGGAAGAAAAGCTGCTTGTGAAGAGTTCGAGGTAAAGAGACGGTGGGGGCGGCTGGGTGGAAAGTGAATCAAGTTTTTTCAAATTCTGACCCGAGATCGCAGTTCGTACAGTTTCAAGAACCAATTCAACCCTAACCCTAAATCGTAAACCAACCAATACTTCACAATACTGCCATTTTGAAATTTTTAGGTGGCCCTACAGCGTTTTCACATCTTGCATTGAAGTTGCATTGCAACGCTGCGAAAAAGACCTCTGAAGAAGGAGCCCAACAGTCGTTGTTTGGTGACAAAGCAGCTTTTTTTGCTTTCACAGTTCACTTGACTCTACCAGGCGTTTGTCAAAATATGTTGCAAGTCCATGTGATCAATCATTCAACCTGGTCAAAAAAATGTGGCTCTCGCGCATTTCCCTCAAGCATCTGAGTGTTAGGCTCGAAAACCCTAGGTGACCTACAGACGAATACCTTCCTCGAGAATCTCCTGATTGGCTTTATATCTGTGTCTGCGAACCAAGTTTTCGAGCCGTCAGATGAGATCATGGCATAGCCATATTTTCTCTTGTGACGTTCAGACTGTGATGAGGGTACTGTGAAAAACAGTTCCTTCAAACCCGTGGAACTCGGACTCGCACTTTGTTTGTATCAGAGGCTCGTTGATGTTGGTAGATGAGGCAGGAGGTCCTTAGGTAAATATGTCATGGGTTGATCAATGACCAAGTAGTGAGTGTGTCATCGGCCAACACCTCGCCTCTCGTCAGTCAAGATCATCTTACTTACTCTGTGAAGCTGTGTATTCGTCTCAAGCTCGAGCCAAGTTGAATTGACATAATAAACTAAAATTCCGGCCAAGTTGAAGGTCTCGATAGACTTTCAGATCGAGTCGAGCCTACATGATATAACAAGGTCTGAGGCTGCTTTCTTCCATGAGGGTGATGGGAAAGAGTCGTACGGTCGGCTTGAAATGCAGGCTCTCTCATTGAGTGAGCGTTTGATTGACGAGATGAGATGAGCTCAAACACGTTAAGGCGAGTCAAGAGATGAACACTTTATAATTTGCGAGTGTGTATCAGCGATCCTACGTTACCAACTCTCAGCAACTGGTGCTACCAAGCTCTCGCACCTTGACATTGAGACCAACATATAAGAGACCTCAGTTCCGACTGTGATTGAAAATTGCCAACATCTGTGATATATATTCTTCATCCCTTGACGTCTTGCGCCCAGCTTAACTGACCGCATACGTTATCCAAGAACTTGACCAACTCTAACTTTACATTCACCACTGGACACTTTGTATATTCTTTTGTTCATATAGACACTGTTATATTTCATTATTTTATTAGAGACTGCTTACCCTCCTGAAGATAGGAAGTACAATAGCATAGCTCTTTGATTTTACCTTTCAATTATCGCCAAGATATATATTCCTTTCTCTCACACAACCGATTCTTAGTATGCGTCTCCACGCGGCTCATATTCTCCTGGCCGTTGCGCCAGCTATCTATGCTACTAATCACCCTCGCGAGAATTCACAATCTAGCCCTCAAACCGGCTATCATAGTATCGTAGGCCGAAGTCAGCTCATCACTGACTCTAGTGGGGGCCCCGGCAATAGTTCATCACTAGACGCGACCCCGTCCAATCCATCACTTGGCTCAACTTCCAATCTCTACAGCTCATCAAGCCCGTCCAATATCTCACTTGGCTCAACTCCCAATCTCTACAGCTCATCTAGCCCTTCCAATCTCTCACTTGGCTCAACTCCCGATGTCTATAGCTCATCAAGCCCTTCGAACACAAGCGGAACCACCACTCCAAGTCTTAAGAAGACTTCAAAAGTTACCGCAGCTGTTTCCAAAAGTTGGGAGCAGATGCTTGAGCATGCTCTCAATGCTACGCTGGCTACGCTTCCTGGTCTCGAAGGTGTTGCTGATGAGATTCAGAAATTAGTTTCTGCCCAAATGAACTCCTTGGAAAACCAAACTGCCATTCCAGGTGAGATTCTCTTCTATCAATTATCATAGTCTGACCTCTATATATATATATGCAATCCAAAGGCTGAGCCCACCACTTCTTTTGGGAAACTTTTAGACTTGCAAAATGCTGGAGACAGTATCAATAAAACTTCGGGCGTGTCAATTGGCGGCTCTGCCAGTGCCAACGTTACTCAGAACGTCTCTGGTGAGGGTGAAATGCAGGGACGATATGCCAATGGAACTCGGTGCGAAGGTAAATACGAATCAATCTTGAAAGAAGACACCGATTATCTGGGAGAACAGCAAACTGACCTTGAGTTTTGATTGATAGCCCAAGCCTATGTCACTCTCAGTGCGACTTCACTCACCACTCTCTCAGGCCTTTTTGTAGCAATGAGAACGCTTGAAGAGAGCGTCAGCAAGGACGCCACTGAAAAGACCACGAAATTGGTTGAAAAGATCAAAGGCTGCATTTCTTACTCTATGTTGTCGGTCATCAAGATAGTCGCTACGCCTGAAGTGACCAAATGTAAAGTTGCACCTGCACAAACAGTCTTTAGCTCTCGCATCGAATCCAATATGACCTTGATTGCAGAAATGATTGCAGAGCTCAAACAAAACAACGACGGTGATAGTTCGTTGACAGTCAACAACACTCTCAGTGCAAATACTAGCTCTACGGTACAAGCAAACTTGACCAAGACAACTCGTAAACCATGTAGATCAAGTCGTCACCTTCAAGGAGGCAAGAGCGGTTTGTTAGGCACTTCAGCAAGAAATGGTAATTCGCTATTAAATGCAAGCGCAGGGGAAGCCCAATACATCTCACCATTAAATTCAACAGGGGAAGCCCAATACATCTCACCATCAAATTCAACAGGGGAAGCACAATACTTCCAAAACCCGGGAAGCTTACCATCAAATTCAAGCACAGGGGAAGCACAATACATCCAAGGCACGGGAAGTTCGCCACCAAGTACAAGCACAGGTCAAGCGCAATACATCCAAGGCTCTGATGGACCTTTACCTGTGCTACAGAAGAGGGATGCAAATACCATGACAAGTGTTGGTCCTGCTTTGTATAGGAGTGGTCCGACGGGTAGTGGTCCTAGCAACACGTCAAGTGTTGGTACTGCTTTGTATAGGGGTGCTTCAACGGGTAGTGATCCTAGCAGCACGACAAGTGTTGGTCCTGCTTTATATAGGAGTGCTCCGACGGGTAGTGATCCTAGCAACATTTCAAGCGTTGGTCCTGCTTTGTATAGGAGTGGTCCGGCTGGTAATGGTCATAGCAGTGCTAATGCCACGCTTTCGGGTGGATACAATTCGGCATTCAATGTTTCATCGTGGAGCGACGATGACGACGAGAACTGTGACCCTACCTTACCACCTCTCGACGAGGAGGAACCACCCAAGAAAGATTCAACCCATCATAAGAAGAAGAAACAGGCCATCAAAGAAGTCGAGGTAGGAGTTTTTTCTTTTTCCTTGAATGAATTAGCAAATCCGATTTCAAAGTTGACAAGTCAGATCAATAAACAAAGCTAATTCACAAAATTTCCATTTCTCATGAAACTTTAGAAATGCTATAATGCAACCATTCCTGCTGTGACTGGTGTGATAAACTCTAACCCAAAGGAAGGAATTTCTGGAATACACTTGGGAAAATCTTCCCAATCCAAGATCAAGGTCAATGTGGCGTCCTATGTAACCATCAACTCACCTACAATCTACAACTTCATCACTCAGGTCAATGGTGGTTCAGGTGCACGCACTGATGATGACGATATCACTCCTCCAAAGAACACCCCTTATCCAGGTGCTCCAACCTCTCCAGGTGGAGGTGGTGCCAGCTATCCCGGCGGAAGTTCTGGTGGCAGCAATTATCCTGGTGGAGGATCAGGAAGTGGGGGCGACTATCCAGGTGGAGGTTCCAGCTACCCTGGCGGAAGTTCTGGTGGTGGTGGTGGTGGTGGCACTTATCCTGACGGAGGATCAGGAAATGGAGGTAATTATCCAGGTGGTGGTAGCAGCTACCCCGGCGGAAGTTCTGGTGGTAGCAGTTATCCTGACGGAGGATCAGGAGGAAACACAAGTGACAACGGAGCAAGCTATCCTGGTGGAGGTAGCTGTGGAGGAAGCATGGCTGGAAATGAAGGTGGCTACCCAAGCTCAAGTGGAAACATGACTGACACTGGGAGTGGCTACCCAAGCTCAGGAGGTTCCTCTCCATGTAGTGGGCCCTCAAGTCCTTCTGGCAGTCCTTCTGGGTATCCTTCTGGAGGTCCTTCTGGAGGTCCCTCTGACAGTCCTTCCGGCTATCCTTCTGGCGGTCCTTCTGGAGGTCCTTCTGATAGTCCTTCCGGATATCCTTCTGGCGGTCCTTCTGGAGGTCCTTCTGGCAGTCCTTCCGGTTATCCTTCTGGAGGTCCTTCTGGCGGTCCTTCTGGCAGTCCTTCCGGTTATCCTTCTGGAGGTCCTTCTGGAAGTCCTTCTGACAGTCCTTCCGGTTATCCTTCTGGAGGACCTTCTGGAAGTCCTTCTGGAAGTCCTTCTGACAGTCCTTCCGGATATCCTTCTGGAGGTCCTTCCAGTCCCTCTGGTAGTCCATCTGGAGGTGGCCAATGTGTTTGCGGACCCGACAAAGACACACATTTAAGGATCAGAAGTTTAGAAGCTCAAGTGGCCTCAGTTCACAGAATGATGAGAAAGAGAGGATTGACTGAACTTTGAGAAGATTTGTACATTCATTTCCCATCACCAAAATGATAAATCTGATCAAAATTTGATGTAGAGACTGAACACAAGATCAAACTTTACCCTGGGGGTCATTGATTGGTTTGCTTGAACTTCATTGTATTAGGTCTTGGACAATTCTAGATTATGATTCTTAGATGACTTTTGTTGTATATAGATCTCAACTGCTTGCATGATTTCTGATTGTGAGTTATGTTTGAGATTAAGTACACTCATTTATTGATGTGATTTTTGAGAATGCTTGTGATGTCTTAAGTCTTGATTGTGTTCAATTGAAATTGAAAACATCAAGGTCTCTTATCCAAGTTCAACATGAAGAAATGACAAATGTTTTATGTGGCTTGAAACATTGGTGATGAATAAAATAAAGACTCGTAGAGAGAAAATCAAAATGAGTTTGAAACAAGAGCTAACAAAAGCCTTTGTTTGATTCTCTTTGCAAATTGTCACCAAAATGTTATCAAATACTTACAAATCAGACTTCAGTCCCTCAATGCTTCAACAGCTGTTATTCAAACTGGTTGAGTCCGCATGTTAAAATTCTTTGCCCTTTGATTGCTTCCGTTGAGGATCCAATTGAACAGAATTTGTGTACAAAGTCCGATTTGATGCTAGTTGATGACGTGATGATTTAACATTTTACTTGCGTATAAATAGAGTTGACAACTTCTAACATAAAAACCTAAATACTCTTGCGCCTTGAAACAGTTGAAACCTACTTTGGAAGGAACTTGTTTACAAAACCAATCGAACTCGAAATCGAAGGATACAAAACCATTCGAAACCATTCGAAACTTGAACCTAATCCTTTGAATCGTTCTTGGTCATTAAAGATAAAGAAAGGACTATCAAGATGTCAATGAATTTAAAGAAATCTAATAATCCGATCGATTTATATTTCCATGCTTTATTCACTCGACCTATGCTTACTAAATCGATCACTGCTGCACTTCTAGGGTAGGTTTACACTTTCTTTAACTCGTTGCTAGTACATGAACTGCTTAGACTTTGTTTTGGTTTGAAAATTTGATTCATGGTCTCGACTTCTTTCTCTTGATTAGTTATTATCAAGAAATCTTAGCACGAAAACTTGCTGGTCTTAATCGACCTTCGAAATCGTCTCATCCGCAATTAAATTATCTTCAATCTTTAGGGTTCAATATCGATGCACTCAAACTGGCAGGATTTGGTAAGTAGCCCACCAAATCGAAAAGTTAATCCTATCATTTACATTCACTAACTATTGCTTTTGAACTTTCGCAGGCGGTCTTGTTGCCGCACCTTCGACCCATATACTTCAGGTGATGCTATATGCCATACTGGCGAAACTCGAAGGTAGAAATAGTACGGTTTCGAAGGCGAGACAATCACCATCTTTTGTTTCCAAGTTTGGTCTTTTATTGGGTTCGATCCTCTTTGTTAGCCCGATTCAAAATACTAGTTGAGTATCCCGATTCTCATTCTTCTCGACCTATCAGAATCAGTTTATTGATCCTTGTTTCATGTTTTCACAGTCTATATCATCTCGATGGCTATCTTAAATGGCGCAAGATCAGTCAAAGAGATCAAAGCAGCTTGGAAGCGAGGTTTTCCAAAACTCACTCAAGTATGTCACTCTAAATCCTTTAATTTCTGATCACCACCAAAAAAAAAACGTTCAAGTATCTAATGAAAAAATTGATTTTTTCCAATAAATTAGCTCAACTTGCTCGTTGCTCCAATCTCAGGTATCTTTGCTGCTCGTTTCCTTCGTCCTCGTGGTACATTTGCTTTTTTCACTTTACTTCAATTCTCTCTTGCACTCTATTTCAATCAATTATCTAAAAAACTTAGACTTAAAGCTAAAGGTCCTCGAACACCTCGATCTGACTAAAGACCAAAGTTCAAAACTCCGAGGGGAAAAATGTCTTGATTACTATATACTACTCAGCATCGGACTTGTGTAATCAGTCAAAAGAAAATCACGGTCTTGGATAAGTGATGTCTTTGCTTGGTTTTATGTTTGCTTGGATTGTGGATCAAACCTTCATGGAGGTGTTCTATTTCTCGAATCTTTTTTTTCTCATTCAATATCAAGTTGAATACTTTTTTTTTCGGTATTTATTCTTTAAATTCCGATTTGGTAGTGTTTTTGGTTTCTTTTTGATTGTTTTATCACTCATTAATTGGTTTAAAAATCTTGGATATAACAGAGTATGATTGAAATTGAATTTTATTTTTCTTTTGCATTTTGTTACTCTTGTTAACTCATATTGAAAGATGAGTTGATGAGTAAGATTGGAAAACCATATATTTGTGAATCTTGAGAAATTTCGAGTAGGTCTTTTCTATTGCTGAAAACACTCGGGATCGAGTTTTGAAAAAGGATCAAACATCAATGCACTTAGCTGAACCATTTGATTGAGCTCATACAAGAAAAAAAAACAGATTTTGACTTGGAGAAAAAGGTTTTCTTTGAATGTGGTTCTGTTGCACGTTCAACTTTGGGTTGGTCTGAGGTGGGTAATATTAGGTGGTGGTCATCCACGAATTTTTGTGTTTCTCATGATTGCGGTTGGTTCCCTCCGCTAAAGCTAAAGCCAGCATGGCGAGGTTACTATGGTTTTATGCTCAAGACTTGGTGTGGGTCTTGGAACTCATGATTGGTACTTTCTTCAATATTTCGTAACTCTTTACTCGTACAATCCAAAAAAAAATGGAAAAAGAGATGAAAGTAAATGACAATAAGCATTTGCAATCCACAATTCTTCAAAATGAAAAAAAATGATCAAAAAACCAATCGAAAATATAATCAATGTCAATGAGAAAGACAAGTGAAGAAGTCCAAAAGAGTTAGATTGTAAAGAAATATTACAACAACAAAAAAAAATTAAACAAGCGAATTTTAAACAACAGAAATGCAAATGTGTCAATAGAGTTCGAGATAAGAAGAAAAAATAAATAGCCATACAAGATTACAAAAAATAAAGAAGAAGAAAAGGAGAATAATGATAATGTTTTTCATCGTTTAATAAATTGATCTAATTGATTTAAAAAATAAATGATGGCTTGCATTCTTTTAATTGATCTTCTACTCATGGCTAATTCAGTAGGTTCTTCTTGTTTACGATGACCGGAAAATAATCTATGAACCCAACCAGCTTGAAAGAAATCTTGATCGATGTCTGATGATGATGATGATGATGATAGATGTGTAGAATTAGTTCTTTTGATTGAACCAAAGCTAGATTCTTGAATTAATTCGATTTCTTCTACTTCAGATTCTGGTATAGATTGTTTTAACCGATCTCGATTGGTTGAAATGGCTCCTAATCTCCAAAGGAATTCTAACTTTGATCTTCTTCCATATCTCATTCGATTTGAATAAGTTTGATTCGAAGTGAATCTAAACCCAATCTGAGGTTCTTCAATGCTGATTGGCTTAAACTTGATCAAATCATCATCATTCTTTGTTTTAATGAACGTATTGTTTATGGAAAGGTCTTCGTTATCCAATAAACGTGACATGGGAATGATCAAATGTGATTTGATAACTTCATCAAACCTTACAGAATGGTGTTCTTCTTTCATGATTTGATTTATCAACTCTTTCATACCTGTGGGTGTAAAAAAACAATTTCCATCTAAAGGCAAAATCCAACGTGCATCCTTTTGATCTCTACCATGTTGTAAAGCAAAATTTCTACCACCATTCTGAGAAGAAGAAAAAGAAGACTTATTAACATTTCAATTCGAACTGGTGCATAATTCGTGCAAAAATGTTGGTTGTGACTTACGTTATTCATAGCATACAAATTCTTTTCATGATACATTGAATCTAATGACCTCAATCGATTAATAGCTAATTTTCTCTTCTCTTCAATTTCATTGAATTCATCTTGTAATCCAAATGAATAATCTTTTGATTGGTTTTGATCCAACGTCTTAATTTCATTGACAATATCAATTTGTTTTGAATCAAACTTTTCTAAATCGTTTTGAATTCTTAATTCTCTTTTTGAATATTCTTCAATTTCAAATGGTATAACTAAAACTTGACTTTTGGAAATTCCTTGGTTGATTAAAAGATTATAAACTGTTTCAAATTGGGTTTGATTGGCTATTCGATTCAAGATGTAAAACTTTTTGACTTTTAATGAGTTTAATGTTGGTTTTTTGTATCTACGAGAGTAATGATGTTGATGTTGATAATGTTGTTGTTTAGGATAAGTTAACTCTTGAAAATCATTTTCATTCTCAATGATAAATTTCAAGTTGTTGAGTGTTTGGTTAGAAGAATGTCGAGGTGGTAAATCGTTTCCAATGATCCTATAAATCAACAAGCTATCTCTTTCAACATTTTGTAAACTTTGCCCATATCCTATCTTGAAATTTTTCAAGTTGAATAAGTTTGATTTGATTTGAATCTTGAAATATATTAAATTGATCATCACAATGAAACTGATCATAAAAAACCAAAATAAATTCCAAAACGATTTATGAACCTTTTGACGAGATTTAGAAAGATTGAACTTATGAAGTTGAAATGATTCATTTAAGCCTAATTTCGTTGTTTTCTTTCTTTTGAAATCTAAAGGGATCAAACTTGATGATGTTGATGATTTAGAAGAGTTTGATAAGATTCGTTTATAAGGTAAATAATTCTTGAAAAGCTTTTCCTCATCGATCTCAGCATACAGCTGCGAATGATGATGATAGGAAGAAAAGGTTTGGAAAGCGGTAGAGAAAGAAGAAGTGCTACAGGCTGAAGATGAAAGAATTGAACTGTAGATCACTGAGCTGTCTGAATGAGTAGGTGAAGAGAGTGATCCGGATGGACTGAAAGGTGGGGTAGTGAGTGAAGGACTGATGATGGAAGTTTCGGAATCTGAGCCAAAGTCAATTGTGATTGCTGTAGAATTTGTCGTAGAAGAACATAGGCTATGCGTTGGAGAATGTTGGTTTGGTAAACCTTGCCAGGTCGAGATTGATGCTGCAGTTGATGCTGAAGGTAAGGCTGATGTTGAAGTTGAACTTGAAATGAGTTGAGAAGTGTCCCGAGCCCGTGTTGAATTAGAATTTGCTGAAGAATTCGATAAGAATGAAGTTTGATTGCGAGACGAGACATCTTGACGACGTGGATTTTGAGAGGAAATATTTCCATCAAAAAGATCTAAAGAGGTTTGGACAAAGACCATCAGATTATCAAGATAGAATGTCAGGGAAGATTACACGAGGATCTCAAAAAAAGTGGAAGGTGTGAGTTACCTTCTCGATCAAATGAGACTGCCATGCTTGAATTAAGAAATAATGGGTAAGGGAATCTTGAATCCAAGTTGAAATGGAAATGTTACAATATATATTCAAATAAATGAGGAATTATGAAAGAGGTGAGCAATTTCAAAAGGAGCTCTTCAAGTATGAAGAACAAGATCCTATAGGAAAAAAGTAAGACGAAAACAAGTATGCGAAGTCTGTAGGTGAAGAGGAAGCGATTAACGAAAGTGATAGATCTTTGACTGATCAAAGAAGATTTCGGAATTGTGGTTCGTTGAGATTCTTCTTGAATTTGGAAAAGTCAGATTGTTTGAAAGATAAATGAGCTGTTTGTTTGGTGAAGTAAGACTTCAATGATGTTAATGAGTGAATCTGATGATGGTGAGTTTGTAAAGATTGAGTGACTGTGAAGTATTCTTGATGAAGTCAATTGAACAAATGTAAGTAAACACTTCAAAAAGAGCACAGATTGATACTAAGTTAATGTTGAGAGAAGAGATGCATAAGCTGACGATTTTGATGTTGATTAAAATTTAAATTGTCCTTTCAAGTTTTTAATCATCGATATTTTCAAGAGTAGATAGCGATAGAGCTAGAAGTTGACTTGATTGTCAATGCTGAAGAGGGACAATTTTTGAGCATCACTATTTGGCTTTGAACCGGTCAAACTGTTCTGCTCACAGCCAAGTAAATGAATTGCAACCGGTGAAGTTCAAGTGCCAGGTTAGACTAAGTAAATCTTTTAAAATAAGTTAAGATAATCGTTGGTATGTTGAATGTGTCGTGCTAGTCATCGAGCTCAGCTGATTAATAGAATTGTGCCTGTGAGGGATCTAGCCTTCATGATGGCTATAGATATGATGTATCCTCTTTGCACGCTGAATACATCATCACACCTACAGTTCTTTTGAAATCTTTCAATCAGACTCATTTTCGTTCAGGTTTGATCGATGCTAAAGATCTGGAAGAGCATCAAGAGGGACTGTGAGTGTGAGTTTAATTGCTCGTTGCGTTCGAACTTCAAAAGAGTCGTCAGAATCCTAAAGCGAGTGTAGAAAAGTCAGTCAAAATTCCTAAAACAGATCGTGATTTCTTTTGACCAGCTCATCATAAACGTGCTTGCCACAAGCAGAGCCTAGGGCTTTGGATGAACACCGAGGGCTCAATTATTACGAGATCCAAGCTCAGGAAATGTTTGTCTAGACTTTGACTTGCAATCTTTTCAGGAATTAGAGGTCCGATCTAGATTCGCTCAATAGGACAGAGATTGCACTCATTTTGTCATCGATTGATTTCATAAACGGCATTTGAATTTTTGATTCAACGAGGGACTCCAGGAAAAATAATTTTGCAAGAAAGCAGTTCAATTCTGAACAAATCAAGGTTCTGGTTCACGTCAGAGTGAGAAACGCGTACGGCCCCTTATCATCATCATGACGAAAGAGAAATGTAGTGATAAGTGCAGATATGTAAGTCTTTGTTATTCTGCCTGTACATACATATTCCCAATGCCATGGCAGTCGACTCAGAGGTCAAGGGTTGGCGGAGTCCGTAACAGTGACAATCGACCTTTCCTCAATGCTTGATGTAAGGAACTGGTACATAGATCGGTGCTCTTCATCCTCTCCCTCAAGCATACTTACAGTGGGACCATGATCTCAAACATGTTCGCGCCAGAGCCCACTTGAAGGGGCTGGCCTTCAAACCGAATCACATCAGGCACCATCTGATCCTGCCTGCGGCGGCAAGGTAATAGAACCTTACGCGGGTTTAAGTTTTTGATGTTCTTGTGTATAATGAGCTGTACTTATCCATAAGGCCGTTGAGGCATGTCGGGACCACACCTTGGAAAAGTGCTTATAAAGGCACACTCTGGCGCTACAAATTGTCTCCCTTCGAAGTTCCACATGAATACTTTGTCAACATGGTTTGGTTTTTGATGATCGGTTTTTTACACCTCCTCGCATTCCAAACTGATTGCTTTCCAACCAAACTAACAGCCTCATCCGGGTGGCCTACAACTCACATGGAAAATTGTAGACCCAATGAGATTGATCAAACACCCACACTGACACCATCAACGGAAGACTTGTCTCATCAATTTTCAAACACCCCTTCCAGTAGTACCATTGTAGATATCTTGAGTGAACGCCCTCAGATTCATATAGATCTAAACACTGAACCAGAATGGACTGAAGAGTTACTTTCTGATAAAGATAAAGATGTGTCGGCAAGTAGAAAGAGGAAGAACATCTTTGAGAAAAAATCAAAGAGCTCAAGCTCTTCAAGAAAATCAAATGCAATATCTGATTTTTCATCAAAGCAGAATAAACTTCAAATTGACTTGAACAGCTTTCCACCAGAGATAACTGAAGAGGTTATCTCAGAAAATTCACCACAAAGGACTCCATCAAGCGCAGGTGTGTGTGTCATATCCACAAATGAATGTGAGCCTTGCATGCACATAGTTCTCACTACTGACAGGCACATTCTTTGGTAGTTGTGATCTTACCATCTCGTGAAAATCAGTGGTCAGAAGCTTCCACTTCAAATGTTGATAGGCTATACACCAACAGTCCAGAAAACCAATGTATGATTCAAGGCATAGACCCAATGAATGAAGATTCTTCACCTAAAAATGTTGCTTCCATCACGCCACTCCCAAATATCAGTGCAAGAAAGGAACAAGAGAAACCCAATCTGGAGCGGTTCAATAGCAACAATAGTTTGTTTACAGAAAGTGAAAGGTGTTCCACTTCAAATTCCAAACATAAAGATAGTCAATGGACCACTCAATCTCTAAGCCAAGACACACATTCAGGTACTCCCAAATCTCTTCCACCACCACAAAACCTACATGGACCCCACACAGAATTCTCAGATGTAGTGGTTTCAAATACAAATATGAAAGTCTCTCCAAGCAGCCATTCTCAGAGAAAAGTTTCCAGAGCACATCCTTCTGATATTTACACAGATGTAGCATACTTTCACCTTGATAATTCACCTATTTTAGCCCAAATTAATTCTTGGTTCCATGACTTCAAGACAGAGATGTACCACAAAAATAAGAGTTCAAAAGAGGTTCAGTTACACATTGATTATCTTATCAAGAGGACTCAAGAAGGTTTAACCATTGGTTTTTTAGGATGTCTGTATATCTTTGAGCACCAAAAAGCTCATTGGAAAGATCTCTCAGCACTCTTTGAAGATGGTTGGGAATTCTTGAAAAGTTTATTTGGACAATGGAAAGAGATCAATTTTGAAGATCTTGAAAAGATGAACTTTAATGATTCCTTTGATTCAAGTTATTGGTCAACTAACCCTTGGAAAAATGCAAAATATTTTTTGGATATGGACGTAAGACAAAAAATCCCAATGTCAATGTACATTGATCTTCATGAGTTATGGTCCCGTAGGGGTTCAAATCCAATGGAAATGAAGGATATCCAAGCCATGCACAGAGACTTCTTCAAAGTGGTAAAGGAGATGGATCCAGAGATTTTACAAAACAAGTTTCACAAGCTTGCCTGTGTGAATAGTCAAGAATTCAAATCATATTTACAGGGAATCAACACTGATGACACTCAAGCTGCAGCTATAAAAGACAAACCAAAGGTAATCCGGTTATCTGATACACTCAAGATCACAGGAAGAAAACATGCATCAGAAAGGCTTAGTACAGAGATACATGTGTACTTCAAAAACATGCATTCTGAGGTCACAGATGCTTATTACACACATCTTGTTGGATCACTGTATGCTGATGGTATGAAGGCTTCATCAACTCATGCTCAGGGAACTATCCAATCAGATGAACAACTTCTTAAAGATTGCAAAAAGGCAATAAACCAAGCACACTCACAAGTGACCTTTGGATTCTTGGGAAGCCTGTTCAAGATATATCAGCACATGCTAAATGGTACAGAGATGGAAGAAGTATTTCAAAACGGGTGGAAGTTCCTTGTAGGACAATTTAACACATGGTCAAAGGATATTGTAAAGATTCTCCAGATCAACAAACAACAAAACTTTTTACAAATCAGACCCATCAGAACAAACAGTATGAGAAACTCTTTGGATATCTTTCAATATCTTGTAACACATCAAACCCCTTATGTTCCAGTGAATTGTGTACACGCACTCTTGAATTGGTGGATCAGTGATCTTGCTCATCAAGAAGAGAAGATGGGAAGAAAAATGAACTTTAGAATTCCTGATCTGATTAAACAGACTCTTGGAAGTGCTTTAAAGAATCCAAGAAGAATGTTTCAGAAAAGGTATGCAATGTAGAGAAAGAAAGGAGCAAAAGCATCAGTAAAGGTATGTTTTTGTTATCACCTTCAATTCTATATGAGGTGGAATCTCTACTTTGTCATGTCAATTCAAAGAGGCTAGGAAAATTTTTCAAAAATGGGCATCTTGCTGTCCAAAAGTTATGATAAGGGTGTATCATTTAATTGATAGAGGGGTTATGCAAAGAAAATATGTTTAAAATTACAGAAGATCCTTTTGAATTATCTTAATGTGAAGTTCTTTGAAATTTATCATTTATTTTTAATTCTAGAATGAGTTGAACTCTCCTACACATACTGTATGATATCAATATGAAAGAATTTAGGAAAAAAACATCTTTCTGCCCAACAATTATGATAATGGGGTATTCTTTAATTGATAGAAGGTTTATTCAAAGAAACTATGTTTGAAACTACAGAAGATCCTTTCAAATTATCTTAATGTGAAGTTCTTTAAAGTTGACTCTCTTACACATACTTAATGATGAAAAATTGAAAAGAATCTAGGAAAAGTTTTCCAAAATGGCCATCTTTCTGTCCAAAAGTTATGATAATGGTGTATTCATTAATTGACGGAGGGTTTATTCAAAGAAACTATGTTTGAAATTACAGAAGATCCTCTTGAATTATCTTAATGTGAAGTTCTTTGAATTTGACTCTCTTACACAGAATCTATGATGAAAATTTGAAAGAATCCAGAAAAAGGTTTGCAAAATGGACATCTTTCTGTCCAAAACTTATGATAATGGTGTATTCTTTAATTGATAGAAGGTTTATACAAAGAAAATATGTTTGAAATTACAGAAACTCCTTTTATATTATCTTGATGTAAAGTTCTTTGAAGTCTTTTCTTCACCTCAAATTTCCATAAAACATAGCAGCTAGTGAAGAGGAAGCCCATATCCGTGTCTTGTCTGCCATGTGAGCCTATGTAGGTGTAGAGCTATCCTTTTTTATAATGCAGCAAAGGTTGAGTATTTAATGTTGAGGGGTCTGGATCTCAAACACTTGACTGCTGTTAGGTTATCTTTCTACTGAGCAATCATAGTCACTTTGCATTTGATATCTTCATCTCAAAAACTGCTGTGTGTATGACTCTTTTGGGCAAAGGCCCTTTAAATGCGTGGATCATGTTGCACAAAATATCTAAATTCAATACCCCATCAGAGCTCATAACCAATGCTAAATGATATAAACCATAATGGGTCTGAATGTATGTACCCTACTCTAGCTCTACAAATTTCGCATCTACTCCTAAAGATGTTTCCAATGTTATCTATGTTACACTGAACATTCATCTTTAAATGTTATCTAATCTGAACTGAATGAACATCCAATAGATCTGTCGTTTCACACCTCTTTACATACCTACATACAATTCTTCCTCAAGTTTCAAAACTGTGGGGATATCCAGTCTAAGTTCAATGAATGATTTAATGAGATATGAAAGCTTGGGAAAAGTTTCAGTTTCAGTTTCAGATCAGATGATTAGAATTCTATGAAGTCCAGCTCAGAAGATTGATGTGTAGCATGAGTGCTTGGATCCCGAGTGGATTGGATTGAAATGATGGATGAATCGATCTGATTTCAAAGTTGATATTCAGGGGGTAAAGCTGCGTGGATGAATGAGTGTTACATGCATCGATCGGATGACTGCTTAAGTACATATGTATGGTGGTGGTGGTGGTGGTGGTGGTGGGGCTGTGTTTGTTTGTGTGAAGTTTTTTCAACGAGACTCTCACTCACAAGCTTGAGCTTGAGATTTAAATAGGAGGCAGTGTTAAGACTTTATTAAATTTTTAAATTTTTGGGTGTTAGGTTTCAATCAGATTGAAATCCAAATGGGGTAATTTATTTACAATTTATTTTTTTCTGTATAAGCATATTCTGTGTTGTATGACAAAGTAATTTAGTTTAGAGTATTTTAGTTTTTTTTATCAATCAGCATCATCATTTCGGTATTTTCAACTTTCAACTGGTCGATCCCATTCTTCTCATTCCACCACTTACCATTCACCACACTACCACACTACCACACTACCACCATCACATCCCATCCCATCTCATCTCATCACTAAACTTTTAATCAATTCACTTTCAAATCAAATTCAACTTTCAAAAACAATCATCAAACACTTTCACTAAACCAACTAAACTACTTCTATATATTGATTTGATTGATTAATGATATAAACAAATCTTTCAATATCGGAATTTGACTTTTTAATTTTCTTCAAATCTCTTTTTCTTTTTCTCCAATTCAAATGGTTCTAAACTTTTTCTTGATCAAGAATTTCAAACAATAAAATCAAAACATCAAACAAACTCAAATCAAATCAAATACAAGTTTAATCAATTTGTTATTCTTTGTCTTTCTTATTTTTTTTCTACTGAATCAAATCAATTCTTTTCTCTTTTTTTGCCTTTGATTTGGTTTTTCCTTTTCCATTTTGTTTGTGTACTCTTCAAATCTTCAAATTCTCAAATCTTTTCAAAAATCAAAAATCAAATCAGAAAGCAACAAAGAAAAGAAAAGAAAGCAAATCCAATCGATCCAAACTTGAATTATTTTTGATTTCTTTCCTATCTTTATAAACCAAACTAATCTCAAAATGTCACTCTCCTTATTAGCTTCTCGTTCAATGATTTCAACTGATCGACGTCATATTGATCCAAATCCAGATAGACTACCGATCAATCTGAACACTTCATCAAGTTCTAATCCAAGCAGTAGTACCATCACAACCACTTCTACCAGCACTCCTAAACCTAGTTCAGTTAGTTCTTCACTTTTGTTATTGAGTACTTCGGCAGAAGCAGCTGTACTTGAAAGTCGTAAATTCGAACGTGGTTCAAGACCTTCATCACTTCAACCGATCTTGACTACCAACCCATCATCCAACCAAACCCAAAAACAAACCTCTAGCATTTCTCCTCCTACTCATCAACATCATCAACATCATCATCATCATCATCATCATACGAGTGGTAATACTGTATCTCAACAACAACAAAGGTTACATCATCGGTCCTTAGAAACCTTGACACCTCTGCATCATCATCTGAACAACAAACGGGATCATAAACATGCTCATCTCTTCAAATGTGAAAAGTGTCCAAAGGTGAAGTTTTATTCTTTGGATCTTTTCTCACTTGTTCCCTTTGTGGTATATGCTCAATGATCGAATGGTTCATTTTTGGTTCTGGTTTATTAGGTTTATCGTCATCCTCAATGTCTCGTTAAGCATAGATGGGAACACACCTCGGTATGGTTATTTTTTCGGTTTCTATCATGAGATCTTGATACTGACTTTTTTGTATCGATGGTGTATCAATCTTTGTGTAAAAAGTATTGGGCCGATGCTTCCAAGCTCATGCTTAGTAAACATCAACAAGTCCAAATGTTAGAAGTGAGTTACAAATTTGCAAAACCCGATACGAAGTACCTACGTTTTCCATGCTCATCCATGTTGTTTCTTTGCTTTTTGGGATTTTTTTTGAATTTAAGGCCGCAGCTATTTTAGCTACTCCGTCTGGTAGTTTACCAGAGTCTCGATCACTTTGGCCAGCAGCTGTTTCACCATCTGAAGCTGGTTTATTAGGTTCAGATCAAGTGAATCTAGATGTGATTCAATCCCAAAGCAAATCCTACAAACCAGCCGATCATCAACAACATCGATCAAGTTCGTCACCCTGTTCTTCAGTTCTGACAGCTTCGACTCCGATTGCTATGAAGATCAGTAAAGCAGGATCTGAAGATATTGAGATGGATGAAGAAGAAGATGAAGAAGAAGAGATTGAAACGGGTGATGAAGAGGAAGAAGACGAGATTATGTTTGAGATGTCGATCAATGGAGATGACAGTCAATCATCCACAAGTCAAGCCGAAACTGGATCAGGTTCGAGTGCAGAGAAAGGAAGAGTGATGAAAGAAGTCCAGAACAGTCGTAGTTTACCGATCAGCTTTTCGATCTCTGCACCACCCCCGATGGGATACTTTCAACCTAGACCGACTACACTGACTACCACACTTGTACAGGACGTTCGAAAAGAACCTGTCCAAGCCTTTCTGGCTGGCTTTCCTCATCCTCCTACACCTTCGGTTTGTAGTGTGGGTAGAAGTTATTATCATCCTGAAACGGTCTTTAATCCTCCGCCTTATGCTGATAGTGGATTAAGGTTTCAAGATCAAAGGATCTTGGAAGAGAATGGAAATCAAGTTGTTGAACAAGAAGAAGAAGATGAAGAAGATGAGGATGAAGATGTGGGATTTGGGGTTAGAGAAGTAGGTGGTATGAATGGAAGTGGTGATGAAGTGATTGGTATGGAATTGTAAAGAAGAAGAAAAGTAGAAAAAAAAAAGATGTGTGTATGATTATGTATCATATTTATTAAAGCCATATAGATTTTTATATCGGTTCAAAGTTTAGGTAAAACGGTATTCTCATTCAAAATTAAGAGAAGGTTTTCAAGTCAAGAAGAAGAAAAGGAAAATTTGTTGATTAGATTGAGCAGTTGGTATAGAAGAATAGAAAGAAGGATTAGAGAATGGAAATTCGAATCGATCATTGAATTTTTTTCTTATCACTTATGGTTCAGAGATATGTTTTTTGTTTTTTTTGAATGTTGTTGTTGTTGTTGTTGTTGTGATCTTAAACTATTTCTCTATCTATCTCTCTAAACTGTTGTTGTTGTTGTTGTTGTTGTTATTTCAATGCACACCTCCTACCTGATCACTTCACTTTATCTCATTGTTTTGGTCTTTTTTTGTTGTTTGATTTTGTTGTGATTTTTTTTTTGGTAAATATGAGTCTGCTTGATTGATTATAGATAGATTGAGGAATCAAAATGGGTTTTTGTCTAGATTTTGGTTTGTGTTTGAGAGTATAATACTTGAGAGGTTTGGAAGTGGTGAAGAGCAAATCCGGCCATGAGTGGACAAAGTTGAAGTGGGAGTGGTAATCAAGTGGAGTTTTGTGTAGTGGTTTGTTTGCCTTTAATATCATCAACTATAAAATGTTTGGTTTGGTTGGTTGGTTCTGGTTTATTGATAAAAACCTTGTAAGGAGAGAAGTTTACCAACTTAAAAACTATCATCTTCAGTAGTTTACCAGGTTGTATCAAACCAGACCAAACTCTACCAAAATGGGATCTTTCTTAGTACTACTATTCCATTATATGTTGGACCTCGAGAAAAGATAAAAAAAGTTACAACTTGTGTTTTTAACTGGATTTAACACAGCAAACACGGTGTTTTTTTGTTTTCAGTGGTGAAATTCAAGGTTTAAACTTCTACAAGGTGTACCAAAAAACTTTCTTATTTTTCTCAATGTCCAACATATTTATAATGGAATAGCTGTACTTGGTTCTTTTTGATTAAAAGAACCAAATCAATTCAAAACTTCCCAAGATTTAAAAGAAAAAGTCAAAAAAAATGTATGTTATTTTATTTACAACTACACAAAATTTACAAGAAAGATCAAAACAAATTACAAAAGTTTTAATGATTTATTTTTGTACATAGTAGAATGATGAAGGAAAAAAAAAGATAGATTTCTTATAAGAGAAAGGAGAGAGAGAGAGATTAAATTAAATGATCATGGCTAAGAAGATTGTACAAGCTAAACCTCCTGCTAGACCTGAAAAGATACCGATTGAAAGTGCACTTGATTGACGTTCTTTTTTATCTTTTTCCTAATTACAATGTGAAAAAGATGAATATTAACACAAAGGGATTGATGGTTTTAACACAAAGGGATTGATGGTTTTGTTAGATTTTATTGAGAGTTCATTAAGGAAAGAAAATGGATGAATTGCTTACTTCTTTGGATTTGTTTGGGTCTTGAATTAGTTTAAGATTTTTGTCATTAAGTTTTTTGATCAAGAGCAGATTGATTCATTTAAGCCATATCAGTGAGTCATATTTAAACCATCAGATTTGGATCAAGACAAGTAGATTAACTCACCATTTTCTTTTCTAATAGTTTGTCCACTATTATTATCTTCTGGACTAAGCTTTACATCCTTACTGCCAGATTCTAAAAGATGAATTGATTTTATGAAGAGAACAAGTCAAATAAGTGAGAAGATTGAAATATAAAGTTTACAAATTTACTTACTCTCTTCTGGGCCTGATGTTTTTGATGGTTTCTTTTGAGGTGTCAAGTAACCAGATCCCCCCATGGGTATATCTCCACTATAAAATGTTGTATCATCACTTGTGATTGATGGTGTATTACCACTTGATATGGGTGGTGTATTACCACTTGATATTGATGGCGTATTACCACTTGATATAGATGGTGTATCACCACTTGATATTGATGGTATCTCGCCACTTGATACTGATGGTATCTCTCCACTTGATATCCTTGGAGTGGCTTCCTTAGACTTTGATGGCATCTTTGTGCTCTTTGAACCTTTCAAAGTGCCTCCTGGGAGATTATCTACATCTTCCAAATTTCCACAAGATTTACAAGGCAGTCCAGTTTTTTTGCTATCATTTTCAATTGCCCCACTGCTAGCGGCTGGTGTGAGATTGCCAAGTTTGGTGCGGGTTGGATTTGCCCCACTTTTCGAAACACCTGAAGTATCTTTACCAGTGTTGGGATATTGTTCTATCACTACACCAGATTCTGGTGATAAATTGGTAGGTTCCTTTGCTATGAAAAAGTTGACTTCGAACGTTGGAGATTGTGGTGTTGTACTGGTATCTGATGGATCATTTTCAAAAGTCTCCAGAGTTTGCGAAGCGGTCTCTACCACTGTTTCACTCGCCAGATTGTGTGGAAACGTATTCATCACTGCATCGGACTCTGGGGCTAAAGTCTCAGAAGAGTCTGATTCTGATGTCGTTGAGTCCTTTGATGTGCTTGATGGAATCTCGGGTGATGATGATGTTTGGATTTCCCAGGATTCGTAATATTCTTCTGATGGATCTACAGCTGATATGCTCGATCCTGCAAATGTTGCATCCATATCCACGGGTAATGCAGAATCTTGGCCTTCAGAAAGACTATCAGCTGAGGATGCTATCTCAGAGTCTTGCGATAAATCTTGAGCCGGTGCGTCAGACTGACCAGACGTCAAGATGAGATTGGTATCTTGTGTCGCCTCCTGCTGATCAGGGACTGTTGTTTCATCTTTTGCTACCACATTTTCATCCAGCGTGTTTGGTGTCTCTGTTGGGTCATCCTGAGAATTGTCTCTTTTTTGTAGCACGTTAGAGAATTTATGCGGTAAGTTGGCATTGTTCTGATTATTTTGATGGTTATATTTGCGAGATGAAATGGGACTATGATATATCCAGACCGGCAATCGCCGATTTGAGATCCCCAAGAAGTTCGAAATAAAGACTCTTTGAAGAGCTTTTTGATTCTGCTTGGGTACCAGCCCAGAAATCAAGTCCAAATGTGGTTCTGTAGATTGACTACTTTCTTCAATTGGATTTGAGTAAAATTGATCTGATGAGGTTATTTTCAGTATAGGTTTCTCAGAGGTATTGATGATTAAAGCTGAAGTGTGCATTCGGATCGTAAGAATGAAAATGAGCAACAAGAAAGGCAAAGGGCTATTGGTCATTACGAAGCTTGGAGGCAATCAGACTGAATGAGGGTGGTGTATGGTATGCAAAGCTGGTAAACAAGATTGCGAAGGTTCCACTTGTGTTGAAGCCTGTCATCGAATGTAGAGACAGCGTCATCTGCATCAGTAACATTATTTCACCGTACGAGGCCTTCATAGAATAGTTGTTAGCTTCTTTGATGTAAACTACTGGAATGCACTTACTGGGGCATGTGCGAGAATCAACACTCGGCATCAAGTCCGCGTATGCACACCCGGGGACTTGGCCAGAATAGAGACGACAATACTTGGAGAATTGGCGAGGTAGTTTGATAAGGCTCTGTGAGCAATTGTATTGTGAAGGTTTGTTTCCCTTGATCACATCACACGGATCTGGCGGACCTATGTACGGCTGCGTCCAAAAATGCCAATCGGCGTTTGATGCTGAGGCGCAAGGTTGATGTGGGTAAAGAGAAATTACAAAGAATGGCAAATAGGGATGCCTTGTTGAGAGTCTCAAAGTGGACAGATTGAGATATTTCCTCTTCACTCAAAATCATACTGTTCTCGACAACGCCCACAATCAGTTTGATAGAGGTCGGCTTCGACAGCTCTGGAAGTCAAAATCCTTTGGTAACTGGCGATCGAAAGACTCCTAAAGCATGTCAATTTTCCCGCTCGTGATGCCAACAGAAACGTGCTTCAATTTGATCAGTTTCTCGGCATCTGTTGACGCACATTATATTGAGCAACCTACCATTTTCCATTGTTTGTAAAATTTCCAAGCGAGATTTTGTACGTGTCAAGGGTAGCAGCTCATTAGTAGCCCTCTAGGACATCTGTGGTCAGCTGTTTACTTTGAAAATATCATTCAAAACACGACCAGAGGTGATGTGGTGCCTTGAATTTGTACCTGTTGCCCTTGGGTGGATGTTCATTCAGGGATGTTGTTAAATAACTGGCGCGTGTTTTTCCAAAGTTCGCGCTATTTTCTCTGTTCATCCTCAAATCGTTGATTCCTCATCTTTTCCAGCAACTCACTTGCCACAACTATCTGTAACTCTTTGTCTCAAAATATATATCAATCTCACATCACGAACAATCAAACCTTCAAGATGGAAATCATCAAGCACCTGTCTACGATGCTTCTTTTCACTCTCCTCCGGTCAATGCTTTGCAATGCCAATGTTTATGTTACCCAGCCAACCACCCAAACTCAGTGGGTAGCCGGCACATCAGTCAAAATCGCTTGGGAGGACGATGGCCATAATCCTCTTCTCAAGGCTAAGGGGCATTCAGTTACAATCTCCTTATTTCCTTCCAACAAAGGACTATACCCGAAACCTTTGGCCGTGTGGAAGAACGTCGATACGCGCTCACAACTTCTTGAAGTGCGTGACTTGTCGAAACTTTTGTGTTATGCAAAGATTGATCATCCCTTACTTTGACGCAATCTTAGGTACACATAAAACCAAGCTTAGGTTCAGAACTCCCAAATACCTTCTTTCTGCAGTTCAGACGACCGCGATCACACATCACGGATGATGTATACAGCGCCAGGTAAGAAGCCCGGGCTAGTAAGTTAGTCTTTATAGCTACTGACTTTATTCCGTGTAGGTTTTCAATATTACCTGCAGAACACAACTCACAGGAAGAAGCCTCAAACTCTGCTCACCCTTCTGTACCCAAAGATGGGGAGAGGATACAGTCCAGTACGTTATTTAGCGGTAAGATGCTTCTTTGTAAGATTACTAACCGCAAGTTCTCTCTGCAGGCAATGACTCAACAGCTACATCAATAAACCCGAATTTCGGTCCACATACTGATGCTCCAATGTAAGTGAATCTCATATCTCTAGCCATCCATTTCGAAGCACCTTGAAACTGAACTTGAAAACTATAGTTCATCGGACAGACCAATCCATCTTCAAAATGAAGCCAGCGGTCACAAATCTTTTCTTGTTTCAATCACAACTTCAAGTTTGATCACAATCCTATCAATGCTTATTGTTATTCTTTAAACTATGACCATCAACTGATGAAATTTTTCTAGAACCTTATAAACTCTTAATTTAATGTCTCTTTTATTATATTTGCATGATCTGTTTTCGAACTGTTTCTTTTGTTATCTTATTGGACCTATTAGTTAGCTTGAATACTCAAAATCAGTTTAATTTTATTTTGCGAAAAATGATAATTTATAAAAACAAGTGTCTTAATCTAACATTACGGAGAGCTCATTTAAATGACTCCTCATCAAATGAAAACAGTCTCTAAGCTCATTTTTTTCCTCAGAAAAAGTCCAATCTTCTTATATCTTTGTGCTCAAAGAACACAACAAATAATATCCTATGGGGGTCATTATATACTCTGTGAAATCTTATCCAACTTTAGAAATTTATGCTTCAATCAGGGGACATCAGACCATCCGGCCAATTTGGTCCAGTGCATTATATTTTGATGGTTGTAAGTCAAAAGTTCTACAGAAAAGAAATGTTAGTGAAATAGAAATTTTCAGAGGCCTTCATATATAATTGACTGATAGTATAACACATTTTCAACCAATACCGCGCTGGATGAGAAGCAAATTAGAATTGTTGAAGGTCCATGTTTTATTCGAAGACTGAAGTGAGATGAATGTGGTAGAGGAGCAGAGCTGTTCATGTGTGCACTGTGTATGCAGTTCCCAGATGTCACAAGTGTGTTTTGTATGTAAAAAGCCAGCCTGAAACGAAAAAACCATCGATCAAGATTCCAAAGATTTCAAGTTTTCTGTTTTCTTTCCTCTGTCCTTCAGTCTTCAATCAATCGATACCTTCAACTTAGACTCATCCATTAATACCTTCATCTGAACTCTGACAGGATGTCAGGTCGTCCTCAACTCCCGAGTATGCAGCCGCAGATCATCTTACTTCGTGAAGGAACCGATACTTCTCAAGGCACACCTCAGCTACTCTCAAACATCAATGCTTGCTTGGCCGTAGCTCAGACAGTTTCTTCAACTCTCGGACCGCGTGGTATGGACAAATTGATCGTTGATGTGAGATATCTTTCTCTATTACACAAAGCACTTGATCACGAGTTCCTCATCATGTTTACAATTCGATCTTTCTCTTCGCAGACCAATGGTAACGCAACCATTTCTAATGATGGTGCGACCATCATGAAACTCCTCGAGGTCGTTCACCCGGCCGCGAAGACCTTGGTCGATATTGCTAGAGCCCAAGATGCTGAGGTTGGAGATGGTACTACCAGTGTAGTCATACTTTGTGCCGAACTTTTACGACAATGCAAATCATTCATCGAGGAAGGTGTCAGCCCTCACGTGATCATGAAAGGTTATCGAAAAGCCTGCTCATTGGTCGGTAAAATGATCTCTTGATCGGTCAAGAAGCTTTGAATGTATGTTGACCCTATACCTTTTTGTATGTCAGGCAGTAAACAAGGTCAAAGAGCTAGCTGTGACGGTCAACAAGACTGACGAGGTCAAGTTTAGAGAACTTCTCATCAAATGTGCTTCGACATCAATGTCATCGAAATTGATCCATCATCACAAACCTTTCTTTTCCAACATGGTTGTTAATGCTGTCATGACCTTGGATCAAGATGATCTCGATGAATCTTTGATCGGTATCAAAAAGATCCCTGGAGGTGGTATGGAAGATAGTATCTTGGTCAAAGGTGTAGCCTTCAAGAAAGCATTCTCTTATGCTGGCTTTGAACAGCAGCCTAAAAGCTTCCAGGCAGCCAAGATTCTGTGTTTAAATGTTGAACTCGAACTCAAAGCTGAACGAGATAATGCTGAAATCAGGATTGAAGCAGTAGAAGTGAGCAAACTCAGTCGTATTCTTGATTTCGCTCCCTGGCCTCAGTGTTGAACATTTTTCATTCGGCTCATAATTTGATCCTCAGGACTACCAACGAATCGTTGATGCTGAATGGGAGATTATCTTCCGAAAATTAGAAAGTGTGGCTGCTACGGGTGCTAAAGTGGTTTTGTCACGACTTCCAATCGGTGACTTGGCAACCCAATTCTTTGCCGATCGTGATATCTTTTGTGCTGGAAGGATCCCAAACGACGACCTGAAACGAGTTGTCCAAGCAGTCGGAGGGTCAATCCAGTCTACTACATCGGATATCAAAGAATCGCATCTTGGATCTTGTGAAAGTTTCGAGGAGAGGCAAATTGGTGCTGAACGTTATAATGTCTTTCAAGGTGGACTGAAGTCAAAGACATGTACGATGATTCTAAGGGGCGGTGCGGAACAGTTCATCTCAGAAGTCGAAAGAAGTCTACACGATGCGATCATGGTTGTCAAGCGTGCCATCAAAAACAACCAGATTGTAGCAGGTGGTGGAGCCTGCGAAGTCAGTCATTTGAACGTTTTAATGCCTTTCACCCATCTTTCTTACCAACTTCTTGACTTTGATGAACGTTTTGATAGATGGAGATTTCCAAGGTCCTACGTGATGAGTCACGTCTGATTCAAGGCAAACAACAGCTCATGTTGGCTGCATTTGCCAAAGCATTGGAGTGTATTCCTCGTCAATTATGTGATAACGCCGGTCTTGACGCAACCGACGTGCTCAACAAATTACGAATGTTACATGCACGGAATCAGGTATGGATGGGAGTGAACCTGGAAGTAGACGCTGATCTTGGAATTGCCGATAACTACGAGAAGTTTGTATGGGAACCGGCTTTAGTGAAGACAAATGCTTTAGAAGGTGCAACTGAGGCTGCATGCATGATATTGAGGTTCGTCACCTACTCTCGTACCACATCTATATCACCTTTGAAGATGTTGACGATTCTCATCTCTTGGTTTGAACAGTGTTGATGCCACAGTCCGAAACCCTCAGTCTGAAAAACAGAGTGCTGGACCACAGATGCCGAGAGGTGCAGCTCGAGGGGCTGTACGTGGACGAGGAAGAGGACGGTAATGGTTGTGAAGAAAAGTAGATACCTTAGTAATTTTTAGTCTGTGCAAAACAGATTGCGCAATTCAAATTTATGACCAGACTTTGTGTCACAAAACCAACTGTTGGCATGATATTGTTTTCCGTTTTATCGATTCTTACAGGACACTGCCTCCCAAAAAGTCAATGCAGAAAAGACTGCTGCTTAAATCACAGAGTTGATTGTAACATCAACTGAAAAGCATCGATTGACCCATGTCTTGGGCAGTCAGATAGAGTCAATCTCCTAGGGACACCTTGAGTTTTTGACTTTCAGGCATGTTGCTTGATCGTGCTGAATTTAAGTCTGAAAAATGAGTCAAGAACCAAAGCATCAGACATTCAAACATCATATTCACCAAATCTTTCTTGTTACTTTCACAGCCCTGGGAAGCCTACGTCCTCCTCTGTATCGTTCGATTATCTCTAGTGATAAGTTTCAAGTAATAGAATATCAGCCGGAAGGGTTGCCAGTGACGAGTGGATCACATGTTCCACGCTCATAAGTCAGCCAGCTTTTGACTTCGCTTCGAATCGTCTTACTCAAGGTGGGACGACTCGCATCTGTGGTGCTGTAACAATATACGTCGTGAGCACCCTGAGCACTTGCAAGGATGATATAATTCAGGGCGATTACGAGCTGAAGTTGCTTTTCCCAAACATGGCTCAAGCGTATCGCAAGCATATGATGCGATCACTCGGAACGAGCCTTTACCTATTGTCTCGTCGGGCTCTCATTCCTGATTGATTTTGTTTGGTGGCTTCGAGTGAAATTCGTTTATAAACCTTGATACGCACCGTCACACGACTTCAAGTCATCATGGTGCATACTCCCCTCTTGACTCATCGCCTGAAGCTACTTATCACAAGCTCTATGATTAACAGCGGCATGCTTTTCCTTCATATCGCGTACTTCGTACATCCCCAGGCCAGCCTGATGAAAATGTTTACGCAATCCTGTCTTGTTGACCGTACTGTGATCATTCAATCTCCATCATCGTTTTTCTACCGAAGAAAAGCTCACGATCTTCAAGACATGCTTCTGAGTATAAAAGTCCCCTTCGCATGAGTGCTTGAGTCGAATTTCAAACATAAAACTCAACGTATCAAATAATCATCGCAACACCACATTATGTATTCAACAAACGCATGGCGAGTTTATTTACATTTCTGTCTTCTTTCTACCCTGTGCAACTTCTATGAGTGCAGTCAAGCCATATCAAAACTTTTCGAGCTTCCTACAAATTGTTCGCAGAGAGTTTATCCCGAAGAAGACCAAGCTGGTCCAACGCCCTTGTCAGCCTGGATGGCGGCGTATCGGGAAGCCAAAGACAAAGGATTGATTCCAGACCTCGGACCCTCAGTGATGTCGAACCAAGAACTTTCGTATGCAGATTATTCGACTGAAGAACTTAACAGTCCTGAGAAGGTTTGTAGTTGGACTATCTCGAAGTGTGTGGTGGATGAGGAGTGAGTCAACTTTCCTACACTTTCACCACACCGATCTGTGTGATTAATTTAGCTCATGGCCTGTACGTGACCTCACCTTTCAGTATCGTAGCAGCACCCAAAGGGATGATGGGAATCTCTTTTGATGACGGCCCTGCTCCGGCCACTACCCTTCTGTTACCTTTTTTGCTAAAACATAAACAGAAAGCAACCCATTTTATGATCGGCTCACGAATCTTGGATAACCCTGAAGTTCTCAAACAAGCAGCCAAAGTAAACCGTGATCATATCGCAGTGCATACCTGGTCGCGTAAGTCTCCTTTCTTCTTATCGCCCCCATCTTCCTCTCGAACTTTGATGTCTTCTATTTGTGATCTGTCTTTTATCACTTTGGATCTGATTCATTCTTTCTGCATACTCTTCATCAGATCCATGTAAGCTCAAATATATAATTCATATTGAAACTAATGAGGAGTAGCCTGAGTATCATGATGCTTACCAAAATAAAATGAACACTTTTGATGAAGATATGACTAGCTTGACAGACGAACAGATTCTGGGTGAAATAGGATGGACCATGCAAATCATCCGAGACAAAGTCGGATTGATTCCCGCATTTTGGAGACCGCCATATGGTAAAGAACTTTTGTTTATAAAAGAAATAAAAAATACATACTGAAGCCTGATCCGTGCTCATATTTGTGAATCAAAAAGGAGATATTGATAACAGAGTCCGTGCCATTGCAAGTCACGTCTTCAACTTGACCACAGTGATCTGGTCAGATGTAAGGAAGTTCAACTGACTAGACCTTATAGATATCCGGAAATATTGATGATCGAAAACCTGTCCGGAATTTAGGATGTTAACGACTGGTGCTTAACCGATAAATCGTACCCTCATTCCGAATGTGGACGTGGATCGGGACCTCAAAATTCACATGATTTGTTAAGCGATTTAGACCGGATTACCAACCATACAGAGAGACCTCAAGAACGCGATTCAGGTATTATCATCTTAGAACACGAAGCTGATGAAAGACCCATAGAAGCTTTCATGCAAAAGTATCCAAGCTATAAACAAATTGGATGGGACCCAAGACCGATTCCAGATTTGTTTGGGTATGTCAAATGTCTTGATCTTTTTTCTTGTGATATCTTAGTTGAGCTTATGAGTTTAACCTTTTTCACCATCTTAACACACATATCTGATTTCAAAGCTCGCGATGGTACCAAAATCCACACCACTTCACACATCATCATCATACGAATTCTTCCTCACTTCATCCCAAAATCCCTAGTAAAAGTCAATATCCCGATCAAACTCAAACGCCTTCTTCCCCACTTTACTCCCAAACCATTGATAAGAGTCATATTTCAAATCATACTCGTTCTCCTTACATACCATTGCCATATATGAATTTTTCACCAATTGTAACCATAAGTAAACCTATGTTGATGTTTAGTCTGTATGCTATTATCAAACTTTTAATGATCATGTAGAAATCAAACTCATGAATGATTAAATACATGCCATTATAAATAATTCCATATCATTTTACATATCTTCTCAAGAGATTTTCACCTCTTGGCCATGCTTTTAGTATGACCAGTATGGTGCACTCAATTTTACGTTAGATCTTAATTGTTTGACCAATTTTGAATAGAATAACTTTGGTCAGGAATCTTTGGAGGGGGGCACGGTAACTCCTAAAGTAGTTGGCTTTTTAATTGTGAAAAATGTCTCGCATTCGCTTTGTCAGTTATCTCTCATGCCGTATTTGTTTCCTCGAGTTCCAAGTTGAAAATCTGCCAAAGACATCATATATCGCAGTGATGAAGAAGCCTACCTTGGACTATATGGGGATCTTTTTGTCATAGACGTTTTATGGTTAGTCTAAATACGCGAATTGTCTCGTATATTCAAGTTATCAAAATTTTGACTAAAGAGCTCTTGCACGTTGCATTCAAATAAACCCCAAAAAATAAGTAAAAAATAAGCTTAGATAAAAAGTGATTTGATCATAATTCAAACATATAAATTGTAACCTGTTCCAGTAACGTAGATGATATGTCACAAATTGTCTGTCTGTTCTCTCACTACACTAACAGCATGTTTTTAACAAATCATTCATGTTCACGAGGCTCCCCAGGAAATGGGAGTGGTGAAGATAATGGACAAGCCAAAGTTCTAGGAGCTTCTGGAAAATTGAATCCTTTGATTGATATAGGATTTTCATCAATGTCACCTTTCTCTATTGGTGAGTCTGATTTTTGGGACTTGATCGGAGCCGAGTCTCCACTTTGTGGTGTACTTGTACTAGGTCCAAGGAACATACTTTCTTTGACTGCTCTCTGACATGGAGACATAATTTGTTGTGTTGAACCCGATGTACTGTCTATGTTTGATTCCATGGTCATTCTTTTTAAAACAATTGGTGAAGCTGGTTGAAGAACAGCTGGTATCACAGGTCTTTGTGTTCGGGTTTGAAAGCCTGAGTCATGAGATTCTCCAGGAATCTGAAGTCTTGAAATTATTGGTCTTTGAGACTGAGTGTGCGTGGGAAGAGGTGGTGGTGTTATATTAATAGGTAGATGAGGAACTGATATAGAGTGATTCATAGGCATCGGTGCATGTTCGGTACTTGAAGCAATCCCATATTCGTATATCGGACTTGGCAGTTCAACAGGATAAGATGGAGACTGTCGGCCAAGTCTCGAAGGAACAAAATTCCCTCTGTGTGGATTTGGATGATGAGATGCTTGACCGTGATTGTTCCTAGCCACCGAATTCTCTGATAAAGAAGAAGCAGATCGGTTTCGCGATGGTGAACCCGCAAAGGATCGAAGGTTATCTGTTCTTGCAGAACTGGGATCCAAGAATGTTCCTGGGTAATTCTGCTGGCTTTGATGATATTGGGAATGCGAATTGAAAGCTGAAAAGCTTGCACGTGTGTAATGACCAGGTGTGCCAGGAAATGGAGCATTAGAGGTGGGGGGCTTAGATGTAGGTGAAGGTGTAAAGTTATAAACTGTCTCGTGATAATTCGGATCAAATGTTTGTACTTGAGCTTGTCTTGGAATCAAATCTGGTGGTAATGGATTTTCTTGAGACCATGTTGTCTGTTGTCCAAAGGAAGGTCGACTTGATTTTTCTGAGTTTCCTCGAACACGATTAGGAGTGTGAACATGATTTTCAAAAGTTCCAATCCGATATGGAACCACAACCCGTCTTTCATAACCTTGTGTCAAATGATTTTGATGATCCAAGGCCGATGTCGGTTTGAGCTCTCTAAAGGCGGAGCGCTCGGTATCATGCTTTCGCCTTTCATCGTCGATAGGAAAGACTGGCCTATGTTCTGTAGGAGTGGCGCTCGTCACCATTTCATTTATCAATACGCTCTGACGCTTTCTACTTTTTCGGTAGCTCCAAAAGGCATAAACTAGAACCAAGATGCCCAATGCCAATAAGCCACATAATCCCCCAATGATTTCAGGAAGATGGCCATCAGTAAGTCTACCAGTTTGTTGAGTTCCCGAGTCGCTAGTCTCAGGTGGGTCCGAAGTAGGAGGATGACTGGGTGAATCATCAGGAGTATCCACAGGATGTGAATGATTGGTAGCAGTGACTGGCGAATCCCCCGAGTGAGCTGGAACTGCGGCTGGAGTTGCAGCTGGAGTTGCGGCTGGAGTTGAGGCTGGAGTTGCGGCTGGAGTTGAGGCTGGAGTTGAGGCTGGAGTTGCGGCTGGAGGAGCATGGGCTGGAGTCGCGGCTGGAGTTGCCACATCTGCTGTGTCTCGAGGCTCCGGCGGCGTAACAGGGATGGTCCGGCTAGTGTTCATGCGCGACCTGTTGGAAACATGACCTCATAAGTCTGACTCTTTTCACAAAGCGATATCCAGTGTTCGGTTTAGAAATCACTCACAATAAAGAACCTAGATCTGGTAGCTTTGATTCTGCCATGCTGAGCAAATGTGAAGGGGTTCAAAGAACGAAACACAGTTTAAAGGCAAAGAAAAAGAGCTGAAGAGCATCTAGTTATGTGGAGCTCCAAGGCTCATTGCAAAATACTTTAGATATTTCAAGTCTATTTCGGTGGTACATAACTGATAGAGTAAAAGAAACACTTCAAGGTCCAACCCTTCGCAGTATCCATGAATTGATAAGACAAGTCGTATCTTGCTTGGTACCATACCAAACCTGTCGTCGGTTTTCATCATACTTGATAGGCCTTTCTCCTTCAATTTTCAATGTTCTCTTTCACTTGTACGGCTATTCAGGAGATAGACTGGTCACTGGTCAACGTTTGAAAAACATATCATACAGATTTCTTCACGTCCGCTCTATGTATATAGCTTCTTTCTTTTACGTATGAAACCAAGCACAATTTTTCTTCACTCGCTTGCACCGGTCCTCGCTTGGTATTGATTTCTCGTTGTTTTAACTTGACTTTTTGGGAAGTAGTGTGTGTACACTTCCGTCCAAACTTTGAGCGGGAGTTATGTATCCAGAACCGACTAACAGCGAAGCTCACAAGTTCATAGGTCTGTGAAACGTGATTGAAGTATGTATGCTCACCAAATCCATCCACTGATGTCCCTTGAGGTGAGCTGACAATTATGCGGCTGTCAACACAGGCTGATGCCGCCCATCATGGCTTCGGCCTTCTCGAGTCGAATTATCAAAACTTGCTACGATAGTTTGTCTTACTCTTAGCGTGCGAGTAGGTGCGAGTAAACAAGCAGAGGCGGAAATTAGCTATGATGCCAAGCACTGTTCTTAAAATCAAAGAGATGCATATTTAGGGCGTTAGGAGTGAAGCTAGTTCCAATATGCATCTCATGAATAAAGATTTATGTAAAACTTCATGGACAATCTTGTGCCCTTTCTTTTGACTTCTCATGTAAATTCTGTAAAGCGCTTGCTTATGATTGTGCGCAATTGAGAAGTGAAATAAGACAATCTCCATCGCTCTCCGAATGATCTCTACTCAAGAAAACTTGAGTACATCTTATTCACGTTTGTGATGATTGGGGTACACAGCATGCTGGAGGCATGCAGTCTCAGGTTAGTTCAGTGGGATTAAATTCAATCTCTTCCGTCCTTAGCCAGTCATCTTTTTTCGGACGAACGCCATCTGGATTCCACAGATACCAGGTATCATTCTATACAAACCTCAAGCAAGACTTGTGGATAAAAACCCACATTCGAAGCGCCATCACTTTTTACTGACATGAGGCTGCGTAGCTTGTTGCTCCTGAAGCAGACTAGCCTTTTGTGGATGTTCGATAACAAACATCTGAAGCTATTGAACATTAGATATAATATCAGTTTTGTCTTTTCCACTGGATACTTGAGAGGAGAAACAAACCTGGATCATCCCTAAACCCTCACTTTTGAATGGTATTAATCTCTTTTTAGGTTCACGTGTCAAAGTAGTTCGAGATGATGAGGCAAAATCTTGTATTTTGATTGACTTTTGTACTTGTGCCTTCAAAGCTATTGGATCACTTGCTGGAACCCATTGTGGTGGTAAATCCTGAGCAAACAAAAGACAATGAATTAGGTGACAGTAAACATTGGAGATCTTGTTCAGAGTACTTACGGATTTTTTAGTTGATTCTGAAACTGGTTCTTTGGTTGGATCATTCAATTCTAGAAATGTGGTCCACGTCAACTCTGTGTGTTATGATAATTTGAATAAATGAACACGAATTGGAGTATCAGTAAACTTGAGAATAATCTGGACAACAGAGAGACTGGGACAGAGATTGTGCTAACTGAACCTCTTTGGGGAAGCTCAGTGATTTGTTTATTACATTGATTGATCTTCATCAAAAATGCTCTTAGATGAACATGAGCATCAGCCAAAGTCCCAACACCTGTCATCGGTCTTCAAACCAAACGGTTATAATAATGGTATATTAGCATGGGAAAATTGTCAAGTAAGGTGATTGACAAACCTGATATCTCGATCACTTTCATCTTCAAAGTTGGTGATCGGGTCAACTAAATATTGAAAGTCAAATACGAAATGCTCAAGTGGTTCGTATGGAGGGGTTGTTGCATCTTGAATAGCAAGTATCAATTTATTCACGAATCCCTACCACATGAATCGATAATCATCAATAATGAATCAAGATAAATATGATTGCATAGATTTAATCATTGCTAAAAGTATACTGACCTTGGAGATTTCTTCGACTACTTGAGATACCACTCCAGAGATATAAGAGGTCAAGAGTACATGTCGTGATCTGAAGATAGGAACGTCGTATTTCTTGCAGGACTCAAATAAATCTGCATACCCAAGAATAGTTTGTTAGCTTCTTTGGCCCATGACTTTTTGGAGAACAAGTCAATCAGTGCATGTACAGACCTGAAGGATAAACACCTCTGACATATAAGATGTTATGAAAAGCAACTTCGACTTTTTTCGATAAATCGACAGAATCAGGCTCCAGTCAAAGCTGAAGATCAGATGACGTATTTGTTTACTAACGAAACTCAGCGATCACTTTGATAGTCTCTGTGAGAATAATTTACCAACACCAAGATCAGTCATCAGGCTCTTACGACGGAGTTGCAAACGTATGGGAGGTGAAGTCACCGTTAAAGGTCATATTATTGGAGTTCTCCAATGGCTCATCTTCTTCCATCCTGACCGTCCGCTGGTTTATGATGTGTATGTCTGGAGATGCTTGGGTCTTGATTTGTACTTGACACTGAGGCCTTGAATCAGTCAATCGACTGAAAGTGTGATGCGCGATCGACAATGACTCATCGAATCATATCAGTAATAAGCGTCGAAGTCCGGATATGGAAAGGGTCTGATAGGGTCTGAGCTATATGGTTTGTTCTTACGCTCAAGTTCCACACCTCGATCTTGATCAGCTTTTATGATCATCGCCGATTGGCAAGGACTGGTGAAATGAAACGACAAATTGGTAAAATGAAAAGGGACAGGGGGTCTATGGGTTTGACTCATATATAAACCCATACTTTGACTTTATTGGTTGATGTTGATTGGTTGGAACTCAACTTGACATCCTACTTTCACCGAATCGAGCTACTCTTGAATATCATCATCATAACAATGGCAACTGCTCGAGTAGCCCTCAAACCATCATCTCGTTCAATATCTTCAGCCATCAATTTGCCTAATTGTTCATCGTCTCGTCGAACCTTTGCCACTATCTCGCCCGAAGTTCCGGTTCCTCCAGTCAAGACGCATGGTGGATTACGTGATTCAGATCGAATCTTTCAAAATGCTTATATGCGTCATGACCATCTATTGAAGGGTGCTCAGGTAAGCTTTACAGAACTATTATACATCCTTTTCAATTTGACCTCTTAAATCGTTCAACCTCAACTGACCACTGTTTAAACAACACTATCATATGATATCATAGGCTCGCGGAGATTGGCATCGTACAAAAGACATCATTCTCAAAGGTCACGATTACCTCATTAAAGAAATCAAAGACTCAGGTCTCAGAGGTCGTGGTGGTGCAGGTTTTCCATCAGGTCTTAAATGGTCTTTCATGAACAAACCTGGATTTGAAAAAGATCCTAGACCAAGATATTTAGTAGTCAATGCCGATGAAGGAGAACCAGGAACTTGTAAGGATCGAGAGATCATGCGAGGCGATCCTCATAAATTGGTCGAAGGTTGTCTCGTTGCTGGTCGAGCCATGAATGCTTCTGCTGGTACATGTCCTTTGCCTCAACTTGGTGCTTGTCCGCCTAAAATCGGTATACTGACATATATATCTCTCATCCCTATTTGAAACCCTACCTTCACAAAACAGCCTACATTTACATTCGAGGAGAGTTTATCATGGAAGCTGCCCATTTACAAAACGCCATCGAAGAAGCCTACAAAGCCGGTCTAATCGGCAAGAATGCATGTAATTCGGGTTACGACTTTGATGTCTACCTTCATCGAGGTGCAGGTGCCTACATTTGTGGAGAGGAGACAGCTTTGATTGAGTCTTTAGAAGGAAAGCAAGGCAAACCAAGATTGAAACCTCCATTCCCGGCCGATGTCGGTCTATTTGGTTGTCCGACTACGGTTGCGAATGTCGAAACGGTGGCTGTAGCACCTACGATCATCAGGCGAGGCGCTAGTTGGTTCAACAGTTTTGGAAGAGAACGTAACAGCGGTACCAAATTGTTCTGCATCAGTGGACATGTCAACACACCCTGTGTGGTTGAGGAGGAGATGTCTATCCCTCTACGTGATTTGATTGACAAGCACTGTGGTGGAGTTATCGGAGGTTGGGATAACTTACTTGGTATCGTTCCTGGAGGCTCATCTGTACCAGTTTTGACCAAACCCGAATGCGAGGAAGCCTTGTGAGATTTCCTATGGCCTACAAGTTTACACTTGATCCCTTTTCTGACTCTGTACTGATCGTACATCATTTTCAATAGGATGGACTTTGATTCTCTCAAAGACTTACAATCTGGATTAGGCACAGGAGCAGTGATTGTGATGAACAAGTCGACTGATATGATCTCAGCCATTGCCAGGTTTGCCAAGTTTTATAAACACGAATCATGCGGTCAATGTACACCTTGTCGAGAGGGTACGACTTGGATGGAGAAGATCATGGACCGATTAGTGGTTGGTCGAGCACATGAACGTGAATTAGATATGCTCTGGGAGCTTACCCGACAGATTGAAGGACATACCATCTGTGCATTGGTGAGTAATTGCTCTTCAGACTACCTCCTATCTATCAGCTTTAACTTACGCTTGTTTTTTCGAAAGGGTGATGCTGCTGCATGGCCTATACAAGGTTTGTTACGAAAATTTAAGCCTGAAGTCGAAGCCCGAATCCAAGAATTCCGTAGCAAAAACGGACCAGTTCTTTTAGGCGGTAGACTTCAATCTGAGTGAGTTTTTCCCAGTTTAGAATCGAATTGATATGAATTTTTTGACTCGTCCTGATGGTCTAATGATCTTTCGTTCTTATCTTTTCAAGGGTACCTGCAAGTGAAGTGATCCCGGACTCTTTCAGTGCAGGATACGATCGAAAAAATCAACAATCTCTCAATTAGTCAAGTCTCAATGAAGTTTTCTTCGTTGATCGTTTCAAAGGCTTTGCATGCTCATTAGCATGTTTTTAAAACTTCGTAGAGTTTCTAAATTTGTGTGATTTCTATTTCTTTTTGTTTCACAACTTTCGAATTTTGTTATCTATATCTATCTACATTTCAAATTTGCTTACAATATGAGTAAATTGTATCCATTTTTTTGTTCTTTGGGTTGAGTTGAAGACTACATGCCTCGGCTCCAAAATTGAGCTTTTCCTCTTACCTTTACACTAGGAGATCTGGTGAGGATAGCTCCATGGGTGTGTTTGAATCTGTGCTGCTCTGATCATGTCTTCTTCATAATGCCACGAGAGAAGGATGTACATCCCCTTTTTTGAATCCTTGCCATTTACATACATACACAACACCCCGGTGAAAGCCAGCGATCTATTTCGGGAATTAACCGATCAACACCTCACCCGAATTTCTGGCCACCCGACTGGTTTCATTCGTTTTCTTGTGGCAATCATGACGTCATGGACTCATGGTCTTTCTTTCTCGTGACCATCGACATTGATCCTTCTGGTTTGCTTCTCAGCTCTTGTAGTATCCCTTTCTAGTCTGATCAAAATTAAATCATTCTTGTTTCTGTTCAATAATTCCGGTCACTTCATCGCGTAACTCGAAGGAATAATCTCGTGTCGAACGAACCTTCGCAATACTAAAGTTCAGCAGGATTTATCGTTGCAAGACAATCCATAGCCTATCAAAGCTTCCCAGCGCTGCCTTCTCTCAGTCGAGCTTCTTGAAGAGAAGTCTTGATAAGAAATACACACGAGAATCATTGCTGGACGAAGCCTCCGACCTCGTTTTTCTACGAAGCCTCTTCAAGTGACTAGCCCCTCAGCAAAGTATAGCAGGATGTCATCTAGTCTCACAACTCAGCTATGCCTTTGGCGAGAAATTGTCACTGAACTTCACGAGACAAATCACCCAGTAGATCAAAATCCCAATTTCATGGAAAAGCGTTTTGAAGAACTCGACTCCAAAGGGTTTATCTGGTCCAAGGAATCGATCCTCAGTGCCTTTCTTCAACTCCGCTTACCAAAAAGTGTACATGATCATGACAGAGTAATTGAGCCACGCGATATTCAAGTAACTAAAAATTCATCCATTGAAGTCAAAGACATAATTCAGATTGGTAGATTGGAGCTTAAACGTCAACCTATAGGCCTCATGGATCTACCTATCGAGGTCTTTGACAACATACTCAAAGTACTTGATTGCATAGCACAGCTTGAAGACTCTGAGATTTACAAAGAAAGGAAAGAAGGAGAGGTGGTGATCTCTGGTCCAGGCACGCGAGCACCATATGCAACTTACTTGTACCCACACTTGCCAATCTTGAATAGTAAACAGACCTTTTCCGTCACTTCTCGTAAAATGTATCAACTATGTCGACCATGGCTATGGAGAGTAAGTCCTCTTATCAACCTGTTTGTGAAGGAATGTTTTCTAATCACAATTAACCACTCCTACTAAATCCTAGAAACTACAATTTCCTACATCTCTTCCAGCACCGATTGATCTATGGACCAAAGATATCCTCCTCAAACAAGGGAGCTATGTCAAATCACTATCACTCTTCCTTTCTGAAAATTGTAGTGAATCTCCTGGTGAATTTTTCGTGGATCCTTTCTACGATAATCTTAGGCTTGATGTGGACGATTTCGTGAGATTCCTCTCTCCAAGCAATGTAAAAGTCTTGATAGATCAGTGCCCCAATCTTTCTGCGCTGAGTATTGATCAAGGATATCTTGAAGCACCTGAACGCACAGGAAGAGTTGAGGCTTTCACAGTGTCATTTTACTAGTCACTGGCAGGCCAGTGAGCTCCATTCACCTCAATCCTCAGGCCAGTGAGTAGTAAAATGACACTGTTTTATAATAGGCAGTCTAGTTTCACTATTGTCAAACCTCATACAACTTTGGCACTTGACATTAGGCAGTCCATACAGCATGAAATTTATGAATGAAATCTCAAGGAATACTGTTGCAAGTCTACCTTGGATCAAGTCACTCACATTAGGCGGAGGATGTTATGATTACTGAAATCACGTTGCTATGATCAAGATGATCAACCTTTGTCATGGACTGACAAGACGCTGTGTTGCCCTGAGTTTGTGTGTGCTGACTGATTTTGCCCTGAGTTTGTATGTGCTGACCAAACGTTTGATGAAGAATGACATCACTGATATGTTTCACTTCTATGATATAATTGTTGTGAGTCTCGATGAACTTGTTTGCCCTTCTCTCATCAAAACAATTATAGTTGTTACCATCAAGACTCAACGAGCCTCGGGTCGGGTCACCAAAGCCGTTTGCACTGAAATCGCTATGGATGGAAAAGCGATGTTCGCATCCTTATCCTTGAGTTTTTGAAAGTTTGGAAACGGAAATGGAACACTCTTATCAATCTCTAGAGTATTCCAGCCCGAATAGGTCGGCCGATTTTTTTTTACATAGAAATGAATTAGTTCAAAGATTTGCGAGATTTGTTTTTTTTACAATATGATTTTTGATGTGATCACTGTAGATTCTCTAACATGATGATGATTTTTGATCGGAGAATAATCGAGTGCATTCTTGGGGAGTGATTAGATATCTGTACATAGGAATGCGATACAATGATAATAATACAGTGATAAAATTGATAGCTGATGGACAGTTTCTCAAACATTTCCAGCGGTGCGAGCAACACAGCGGTGTGAGCGATAGGTTTGAGCAGCTGGGTCTGGAGCTATGCTCTTTTGAGCAGCTTGTCTGCAAAGAGAAATCAAAATGAGAAAAGAATCAAGCCTTTGCAATTGGAAAGACTCGCCTGAGCTTCTCCTGGAGTCCATTGATTTTCCAAAAAAACCGTCGGATGGTTGCCAGAGGACATTCTTTTTGAATTCGATTGAACAGGTCTTTTGCCTCTCGGAAGTTATTGCAGGTATAGCTCAGCAAACGAAATTCTAAATTAGTTTTGGATGTGTCCGGATGGTCAGCGATCTAATCGAGGTTTATCAATGTTTGATTGAAACAAGAAACTCCCACTTACTTGTTTTGATCAAGCACCAATAAAGCTCGATCGGATTGAGCTCGCAATGGAATTTGGGCAAAAAGATACAGAGATGGCCAGCGTTTTCAATGATCTTCTGTATGATTGGTTTTTCTTCAGAAAAGTCCGATTGGGCGGATATAATGGTGAACCAACAGCAGTCTTTTGGTTGATCAGACAGGAGTTCTGGTGGCTCAGGGAACTCCTCACCCGATTTGCCTTCCATTGAGTTAACTGCTTCTTTGAGGATACGCTCAGCTCGGGTGATTTTATCTTTAGCAAGACCAGATCGTTTGCAGTCTTCGCACTTCAATTTGAGAGGCGAAAGTTGTTTCGACTTTCTTTGATCTTCATGGTAGGTCCATAGACCACGCTCGATTAAGACCTGTTTGATACCTTTTGACTTCCCAGCAAGCTTTCCATCTGAGTAATCGGAAGGAAAAACCATGGACTGCGGGAGTCCACACAGCTCGATTGGAATGTTGGGATTGTCACTTGGTATCACAGTGTCTCGAAGTTGTGGTTTTGCACCCCCAGTACCGAGGATCATGTTTGCAGCTCGAAGAGAATTCTCGCCAAATGATTTGTGGGCGGATGAGCAGTTGAATACATAGAGAGCTTGAGCACCAGGATGGAGTGCCTCAAAAATTGGAATCGCCCGAAATTCAATCTGATGCATGAGCTGTTTTGAGTCCCACCAGGGATCCGAATTTTTTCCTGGAGTGATGATCACGGCAGCATCTTTCTCTTGAAGATCTGTCATATGATCTGGAGGTATTACAAGTCTACCAGTTGTTTCACAAATAAAGTCAGAGATGTGAATCAACTTTCCAAGACTTTTCGAGCGTAGATCACAGTCCTTGGGTTGAGCCCAGTGTGTTGAAGATTCTTCATGTGCATGAATTGTTGACTCGTCGTGGTAAACTCTAACAAGCTCTCTAGCTGAGCCACTCAAGTTGGGTTCAGTAATTTTGTCAAGATCGTCTCCGGCATAAGTCTTTGAATTTTTGCATAGCTCATCAATCTGTTTTAAGTATTTATGTCGGTAGAGAACTACATCAGCTCGTTCATGTCCGTCGTAATACAAGCATTTGCTGTATGCTTTGACACTAAAATTAAGCTTATGCATCCATCGGTTTGCTGTAGTTCTACAAATCGTTTTTTGGTATTCAGGAAAGGAAGGGAGAATTATCGAGTTGAATTGATGAGCAAGACTTGCTGGTGTCACCTAAGATTTAGCATCAAATCAAAAGGTTTAGTTGATGTTGACAGACTCTTCAATCATAGAAGCAAAAACATTACCTTTCCTACTCTCACAGTGGCAATCCAATCGGTGATCGCTTTCAAGAAGCCCATGTTGTCAAGCATACAGCTGTGCACAGTCAATTTCCCGCGGTTTTCTTCAGGCAGACGTTGATGGAGGATCACAAATGCAGCAAGCTGTCGAATTTTGCGAGCATGGTGTACTCCAGCCCCTTCGCAGTCCGGATCTGAGTTTTGTTGTTGGCGCATAGAGCACATGGCTGTCTCAATTGAGGCCGGTATTGAGGCGGTTTTTGAACTCTCTAGTTCGAGCTTCTTCCTCAAGAAGTTGAACTCTCTCAATTCTTCAAGCTGATGTGATCGATTAATAATCTCTTTGATTGAACCAGGATGAAGCTCGTGATATGCATTTGCTGCTTGGTGTGAGTTGTCTAGCTCGAGGTATTGATGATTGATGTCCTCCATCTGACGCTCAGTCTTGGGAGGTTTAGTGGCCGGAATCGCTGGAATTGCTGGAATCGCTGGAGTGGTTAAAGTTAGAGTGGTTGGGACAGGAGGAGTGGTTTCTTCAAGCTCCTGAGACTTTATCAGATTGATCTTGACTTCTTCGCGCTCACAGCGAGCTCTTTTGGCCTTATTGATGGCCATCTTGATGGTCAACAGAGTAGATATGTGAGGAAATACAAGGATTGGTATATACATATATATTTTCCCATTGTAATTTATTTTTTTATTTAATTACACCAAAGGGCCCGCCATCTTTTGGAAAAACACCCGACCCGAGGCTCGTTGAGTCTTGATGGTAACAACTATATTTCATCCTTTTCTCTTTATCGTTTTCTCTTGATTGATTAGAAAGTTCTGCTTCATTTCATTTCTTTGGTTCTTACAAACTCAATACTGCACCACAACCCTTTCAACTAAAAAGCTGAATCTAAATCAAACTTCAAATAATCACCAAGAAGGAAGGAGGTATAACTGTTTCCATTACTGATCTTATTATTGAAATTGTTATCTTTTAAGTTTCTCTTTATCTGACTTACTTCTATCAAACGTAGACTCCTTTTTTGGCTACTTTGTTTGATTTAAAATTTGTGTTATAAAGTTGAACTTTTATATGTGCAGTTTTTGTTAAGGTACTACCTTTCTCTTTTATTTCTCTTTATCAAAATGTCTTTCTTCTTTTAACTTACAATGATGTTTAAACAATTTGTTAAGAAATCAAAAATATACATTTGACCTAAATAAAGAGAGATCTCACAATTCACTACAGAGGATACACAGCATCTGAAGATGAACTACGGTTTTATGACGGGTGTCTTGGATCCAATCTATCCAAGCTCAAATCCTTTTCATGATTACATCTAGCAATATAAATGCAAACTGGTGTCTTCATGATTGGCCAAGAACAATAACTGACCTTAAAATTTATCATTGTGGTAATTTATCACCCTTACACCCTACCTACAGAATCTTGGCCTTGAATTTGGCTACAAGCAACCAGATGACAGCTTTGAAGTCAATCCTAGCTGGAGTCCTTGTTTCTCTTTTGCACAATTAACTGACCTGAAACTGTTGATCAGCCATGTGCACTTCCTGGACAGCTTTGAAGACTGTAAATCCCTATGTTACCTAAAATGGACCTACACCACATCAGAGCATTTCAGGATACTGAACAAGATGATACTCAAAGCTGCTTGGCCCAGCTCAAGAAAATATTTGTACTTTCTCACTGGAGTATGGAGCTGCCTGATCTTGATCCTCAAATACAAGAGATTGAGGATGAATTACTGTTATTGGAAAAGTATTGTAAAGAAGCCAATATTAGGGATGCAAGAATATGGCAGCCTTATGAGGGGTGATTGAAATTTTGTAAGTGAATTTGGGTTTCAATGAAAGAATTTCATCATTTCTGATTTACAACCCATCATGTTTCTCCTCTGTTTAAAGTCTACTGTGGCTTACCTTTGCTGGCAGTGATGGTTGTGTTCTTTGTGCAATTGAGGGTGAGTGGAATGAACACCCGGCAGATCAACTTTTGTAATATTGTGTAGTCTTCTCTATCTATATTCTTTGGAGACTGTTCTTGAATCTTTAGCACTTTGAATCACAGTTATGTCACTCACCGTAAAAAAACCAATACAATCTTACTCCTTTTACCTCTTCCTTTTCTTGTTCTGTTCTGATCCATTTAGCATGATAGTTTACAGAGACAAAAAGGCCAGGAAGGTTATAGAGAGCCAAAATTGAATATGTTATTCAAACTCATTGAAACCAACTTTCTCTGATGTAAATGTAGTCAAAATATCAACCAAGCCATGAAACTTCTCATTCACTTTCTGAATTTATCCAAAGTGAAATTACTTTGTACGGGATATCAAGTCCCAATACCATGCCCAAATTAAAATCACTTTAAGTTATGCTACTCTGAAATTTGGATTGGTTGCGTTTCTCATTTTACTTGGACATGTCTCTTTCTTCATTGATTACTTTTCATCTCTTCTGATTTTATCAAGGATCCCACTATTTAGCGCCCGGTCCGCTTACCAGCTTTCAAAAAGAGAAGCGGGCAAAGATTGATTTCTTTCCGGATTCCTTCTTTTCTCACTTTGTGTTTGTCACTTTCTTGTTTTTCTACATCACGCACGCACATGAAATGCAGAAATGCAGCAAGGGCACAGTCCAATGCATGGCATAAATAAATAATCAATAAATCGGCATAAATCGGCATAGGCATAATAGGCATAAACGCATAGTTAGCATACATTGAGATATTGAGCATAGCACACACAACTAAGCAAAACCAAAAAAACAAAGAACAGAGACAAAACAAAACAAAGAACAGACACAAATATGAGCAATAGGAGAAAAAGGAGGTCAAAACAAGAGAAGAACCCATGTAATCACGCTTTACTTGTCCATGCGGTCGTTTCGATTTTTCCACATGTCAAATTGACATACATACTTCGCAATCCACTGTGGTATATTTGTGGTTCCGATTGTGGTTGAGGTGGACTGGCCGTAGAGATCAGGAAAAGGGAATGATTGCGCGCCGGGACTGAGGTTAACAAAATGCATACCGTCGACAAATGTGAGCACAATAGGGTCATTGTCATTAGGTGGTGTGCGATAGGGAAGGAAAGAGTAACAATAGGCCTCCACTGGATCAAATACAATAAGAGGACAGTCGTAAGCACTGGCAATAACGTATCCTGTGTAAGGCATGCGTAACCAGAATTCTCGAGAGCACGTGATACCCTGAGGTTGGAGTCGCATCAGTAGATCATCAATCACTTCGGCGGCATACGGTTTAGTATTACGTCTAGTGCGCATTCCTGACTTCATGCCCGGAGTGGTTGAAATAAGTTTCTGATGGTCTTCTCTATATTCAAGGAGCTCATCGTATAGTTTTTGGCGAACTGAAATGTAAGATTCTGTTGTGTACTGTTTGAGGCCAGCAGCAATGGCAAGGTATCCGCAATTGCCAAAGGCCGGTGGGTTGAATACCGACTTGACAAAGGGAACAATGACTTGAGGTATTTGTTTCAAGACTTTTTGTTCGACACGTGATACCAGTGAGCTTTTAGAAGATGATTTGAATGGATTCGTGCTCGATCTTAGGTTGAGTGGTTCCTTTGGTATGATGGCCACAGCTTGGGCTTTTGCTTCCTCGTATGGAAATACGGCGGAGCCATATGCACGACTGGCTTCCAAAGTGCAGCGTACCTTTGGATCACTTCGATCCAATTTGAGATCGTCTGCTATTAAACACATTGACACTTCTGGAATAAGAACTTGTCGCAAATAAACTTCTGGCCGAAGAGGCAATGCTCTTATTGAATTGAGATGTGATTCACTAGTTGAATTGTGAATGAAGAGCGCCTCCAGTGACCGCACAATAATTTCGAAGCCCTGATAACCATAACTGATATAAGTGACAAATGCACATCGTAAGTAACTGAGTTAATCAGAAGGATAGAGTCAGTTTCAGAACTCACTATCCTGGTTGCTCAACCTCAAAGTCTTCGAGTGTGGCAAATCCAAGGTTTCTCTTGACACCTTTTCCCCTCATCTTGGCCTCGGCCTCCTCCAAAAATTCTGACCTTTCGAGTTTACCGACAATCTTGCTGAGAAAGGGAAAATGGCTATTGATCCGCCTGTTATAAATAGAAGGTCAAGGGTTAATGAGTTGCAATCTTTGTATTTTGATAGAGTGGACATACGCTGGTAAATAATGAAAGTCAATAGTGGCAGGCCACCCCTTGCTGACGCCTGCGGGAATGATCTCTCTTTCGGCCTCATGCAATGCGCAAAAGTCTGCTGTCTGGGCAAACTATAAAAACCAAATCGTTAAGAAACCCAATGCATAAGCGTACAGAAAAGGAAACAAAATCACAACATAGTCAGAACTCACTGGAAGTGACATGGCTCCTGGTCGACCAATCCCTTTGCGGACGTTTGGCATGGCAAGAAGAGCAGCTTGCAAGTTAATGAGCTTCAAGGAGGGATCTTTGGGTAGAGGGTCGTCACAAAACGGAAACAGATCTGCGTGATCTTCTTCGAGAGATTCGGAGCTGTCTGAGTCATTCAACTCGGCTTCATGGAAGGTGTCTAAATTGGATTCTGATGATTTGTAATTATCGGACTCTGATGAGGACTCTGATGATTGAATCTTAGATTTCGGTAACCGTTGTTCTTTGTCAGAACTTTCTTCAATCACATCCTTGGGTGCTGGTCCAGACGATGTTGAAGCCACAGGTACTAAGTTGACCTTTACTTTACCGTTTTGGTCTTTGACATCCTGAGCAATGCGACGTGGACAAGTTGTGATTCGGTGACCAGAGGTATGACAATAGCTACATTTGTTGCTGCGTGGTTTCTTTTTGGCCTCGTCCATTTCGTGCTGAGATTTCCATCTGCCTTCATTGTGAGTGGGTGCAGAACGTTTAGATTTGTTTGCTCGTGGCCGGCCACGGTTGTTCGTTTTGACGATGGCATTCAACATCGGCACAAGCGTGTAACGGTGAGTTTCAAGTAGTCCAATTTCGCAATACAATTTGCGAAGCGTGTGTTCAGGCAAGTCCAGAAGGCTGTCAAAATTCATGCGTGCGGCCACCTTCAGCCCGTCGTGGTGAGCCGGAGGTATGTCCATGTACAAGTGCCACTGGGGGTGAATAAGGTCTGCCGAGAGATAGTCGCTGTTGTTGCGAGCAGTTGATAGTTTGTGAGAGCATGGAAGCCCCCATGCTCCTCGAAAGGTGTGAGTACAAGGTATGTTGAGTGTGTTCGGGATTAAATCGTACTGTTCCTTCAACTTCTTGAGGGCAAAATGGGATACTACACAGTTGAGTTCTTTGAAAAAAATTGGGAGACCTTGAAGAACTTTGGTCTTCTCAATTCCAACCAAAACTGTAATCTCAGTTACCTGGTGTTCTTCAAAACGTTTGAACGAGTTGAAGCACGTCAGGAAGTCATTGTTACGACCATCCAGGAATCACTTAGCTCGGAAGTGACTACCTTCAACTCGTGAGGTTGAAGAGTTTCCAAAATGGGGCGCCTGTGACGTGAAGAGAGTGACAAATTTTTCCGTGCGGTGAAGCCAAGTACTTTGCAGATATTTGAAGACGTTGTGAGATTTGGACACCTTAGTAACTTCTGCAAGGTTATTTTCATAGTCTTCAGTGGTGGAAGATGCAACAAATCTATTCCAAATTTTCATAAAATCCGTCCATTCTGGTTCGGTGAATTTGCTTTTGCAATTTTTTGCTATGTTTATATTGATATGCCAAACGCAAAGGATGTGAGTTGAATCAGGGAAAACCGTTTTGATGGCATTGAACAGGGCTGGCTCGGCGTCGGTTGCAAAAGTTTCTGGCATTGGAACAGGTGAGCTGCCGTCCTCGTTGTGAAATATGACATTTTTCAACTGATTTAAAGCCCATTTGTACTGAGACTCAACCTCACTGCTCATGAAGCACATGGCAACCGTGAATGACTTGTGTGTGTTAGTAGTACCAACTATATGTAAGAGAGGAAGATTAAAACAATCCGTTTTATACGTGCAGTCAAGGCTGAGCACTGTTGGGAAACGACGAGCTAGGCGTATCGCGGAAGGGCTTGCAAAGAAGAGATTTTGAAGAATTCCCGTGTCCGAAGTAAGAGTTCGATGGGCCCAATTGCTCTGAGCAATCAAATCAAAGAGGCCTTGAATGGGAGATTGTCCATTGAGCCAGGTATCACGCAAGCGAGATCTCACGTTGTGTATATCGCGAACTAATGGTTGAGATACAGGTTCTACTTTGATAAGGGAACGAGATGCACGGCATCCAGCCGATGATAGAAGGTCGATTTGTTTAATGATCTGAGTGGGGAAACGACGGTAGATTGCCAAATCGTGCGGTTGATCAAAAGGGTCGTGATTGTGATAAAGTTTAACAGCGTTCTTGATGTCTTGCGTGACAAACCAGCGGTCCTTCGCTGCGCGGTAGTTGAGAGAAATCTCAAATAAACATCCAGTTTTCTTCGAGGATGAACATTGTATTGTAGGTTTCGCCGGGTTAGAGGGTTGAACAGCAGGAAGCATGGTTGCACTCGATTTGTGACCAAGAGCACATCGTAAGTAGATTCTGACAGTTGCCTGACCTTCTGTCTTATGACTTTTGACAGCAAGTGCATAGCCTTGGTGGCGAGCTACAGCGTACATGTACATTAGGCCATTCTCCATCTCCAAGAATTGTTTGCCCACCTTAGGGGATCTAAGCAAACGTACAGGAGTTGCTCCTGATGAAATCAAAAACCAAAACAAAGGCATTCGTCAGTTTGTTACTTGCAGATGACGTGATATGAAATAGAAACTTACCGATTGCTGGCCAGTCGTCATCCCGTTCATTCGGCACTTCTTCAACATCATCGTCCAATACAATTGGTTAAGTGGTTGGAAGGTGAGTTGCTGGGGTGGTAGCTGATGGATTGACTGCTGTGGTCTGGGTGCTCACAGGTGAAATGATGGTATCGGTTGGAATGCTAGTGGTGGTGGTGTTGGTTGCTGAACTTTTTGTAGATGGTGCGGGTGTTGGAGGTATAGGTGTACAAGACACACCTTCTGTTGCTTGGGGATAGACGTGAGGATGTTGACTGTAGGGAGTCATCGAAAAGCCTGAAGATTGATGATACACATGACGCCACGGTTTGAACTGACTGCCTGCAATGCTGGTGTTGGGGAACATTGGCGCAGTAGCATACGACAGGCCTGGTGGTGGTGGAGGCGGATACCAGTATACAGGTTGATTGAAGTTGTTATGGTGGTTGAAGTGGTTAGGAGGTGGGGCGTTTGAATGAAACGCATGTGGTTGAATTGGTGGGTATGGGAAGCTGGGATTGGGGGGATCGGGGTACTGTACAACCTCTGACACGACCTCCGATGTCAAGGAAGCCCTCGGATCAATTGAGTGATCACGTTGCTGCTGATTGGACATTAGGTGGCCTTGAAAATCCAATACACTACGGGATGCGGGGAATTATGCAGTTGCAGAACAGATGTGTGGTTCTCTTAAAGTTTGATCGATGAGATCAATGGATGCTTGATGAAGTACGGTGGGAAGATGATTGTGATTTGGTGGGTAAATAGCTGATTAGGTGGTGGGAACAAGGGAAGTGATTAATGGGAACAAGATGGAAAGGGAGCTGAAGTGGGAAAAGTGCACAAGGACAAACCGCAAGGGCAGGTTGAGGAGGTCCGTACTTATAGGAAGTGGTGTCAGGGGCCGGTCCGGGCGCAGAGTTGATGTTTAGCCCCTTTCAGCATTCTCTCGTAAATTTTCGCTTCTTTTGTCACATAAATTAGGGAAAATATGAGCAAAACGGGCGGTGTTGTGGCATAGTGCCCTTGAAAGGAGCCCTCGAGGTCCGAACAGGCCAAAATTTGGCTGGGCGCTGTCGGGCATCTTCAGGTATGTCGGGTAATACACCGGGCGCTGGATATCAGCTAAGCGGGCGCTAAATAGTGGGATCCTTTATCAATAAGTATGTTCTGAAGGATTTATAAACATAAAATCATGTGCTGACTATCTCACTTTATCGTATGAAAGATCTTCAGGTAAGCTGTAAGTGGATATGTATCATTCACAATTACAACTCCCGTGATGAACCCAACAGTTGATGATGAAACCCAGCTATCTGTGCATAGATTCCTACAAATGTGAGTGATTGATCACAGGGGAAACTCATAAAGGAAATAAGATGATATTTATCAAAAAAGAAAAGAAGTAAGAAGCTTACTTAGAGCATCCACAGTGGTCCCCCAATTGTGCAGGCTCTCAATGATGCAGGGGGTCAAATAGCCAAAAAACACTACAACAAACCTCACACCTTTGGGGGTCAGACAAGACACCAGAATACCCATATAAAGGGTGGTCATTAGAAAACAGGAATTTCAAGCTTGCTTGGAAACTTTTCCCATGCTTTGTCCATAGGTTTAAGACTAGTTGAATCTTTCTAATCAGCTGTATCAAACTTAGCAACTCTGAAATCCTTGATAATCAAAGGCAGAAACCAGTAAAATCTAAGAGAGCACTGTATAATCCCATGGGGTGTGGTTCCACTTAAGCCCAAAAGTCATGTTTTCTGATAAGTACCTTTTATTATAGGGGCATTCTGGGGTCTTGGTGTGTTACAAGTATATATTGGGGAAACTCTGGTGAAACTTCATTACACATGTCCCCAGTCAAAACTTGTTAAGATAGGTTAAGTTACTATCTTGTTATGGAGTCAAAGATCACTATCCATTTATGGTAATTGGATGTTTATAGAAATAGAATTTGTGAGCGTTGGACTAGATCAAGATCTGTCATGCAGTGACTAGTGCGAAAATCAGTGAAGAGTACAAAGGGGCTATTTGGGAAATTGAATCAAGGGGTAAAATGGTGGATTCTTTTGGGTTTATCTTTTCTCTTTTTGTAATTCTCTTTTCCTCTCTTTTTCTGCTTCTTTTCGTGTCAAAAAGAATCAGTAAGTTTCTCCTAAATTCATTCTCCTGATTTCTCATTTACCAACGAGTCTGATAGTGTTATCTTCAACTTAGATTTCATATTTTATTTTGTTCATTCAAACCCTTACACGTGCTCCACACTTTTGCTTTGAGCTCGCAGGTAGTGATATCTTATCTACTTTATCTCAAGTTATTGTGTTCTTTTCTGATCTCTTTCACTTTCACTTTTGTTCTCTTACTGTGCTGTTAGGTTAGTGTTTTAGTTCTCGCCGTTGAATAGCAGAAGCTATAGTCTAATACGGAACCTGCTGCCCTCAGGATTCCCTCTCTATACTATACGCTTTTCTAGCTACACAGTCAACCTAAAGATTCAACTTGAATCTTGAGACAAAAACACCTTGAGAACTTCTATAAAACTCACATTTGTGCTCCACATCACCACTACTAGTTGTATCTCTCCTTATCCAACAATCTCAATAATCAGGATACCAGAACCAGAATTAGACTAGAACCTGTATGTTAGCTTAAAATAACTCACAAGATATTCTCAGCCTCAAACAAAAATAAGCAATTTGGTCTTGAACACTGCTGGACTGTTCTCTGTGTACATCAAAAGTTGACAATGGCTTGTGATCAACTTAAGAATAAGGGTGAAGAATCAAACAAGCAAAAAGCTGCACCACCACCTTCTTCCAGCATGGTGAGTTCCAATTTGGGTACTGCACCACCGTCTTCTGTATCTTCTTTTGTTTTCTCCAACTCTGAACCCAATTCAGACCCACCAAAACGACTGATTGGTCAAAAAAGGGCAAAAGTGGCAAAACTCCTTGATGGGGCCGAGCCAAAGGAATTGACTGGGGCTGGGGATGAGATAGCTGCAGCAATCACAAAGCTGGCTAGCTCTTCTTGAGCCAAGCGGCTGCTGCTTCTTGTCAGGAATCAGATCAAGCGGATGTTCCCAACTCCACTGGAAAATTTGGACAAGATGAATTGTGATACTTGCACGCCTGGCGCAAACAAGTCATGGAGAGATCTTGGGCAAGACAACAAGGTGTAGGTGGTTTAAGTATTCCATTCAATAATCAGGGCAATAATTTGATTAGGTTTCTTTCTTTTGACCATATCAGACACCAAATCCAGATGAGTATGTAGCTGACCGAGAGACCAAAGTGTAGTGTAAGACAAATTGATCACAAACAAAATTGGTGTTTGTGAATCACTGAGGAGAGCATACAAATATAGAATATGCATAAATCTTTGATAAATGTCCTCAACTACCCTTCTTGTTTGCCATTCTGCTCCCATACATGTCAATCAAATCAACATGAGTTCTTGGTATTGATGTTTATCCCACATTGCACAAAGTTGGTTGAGGTAGTGCTCAAATTCAGCATACAAGTCAGGAGCTGGCTTGGTTGCTGGTTGTGCATTTTCAAGGTAAGATGGAATGCCACATTTGTAACAGCCAGCAATTTGTTTTTTGTGACTTGCTTATTGTGCAAGATCACTGTAAAATATACTATTTGCAGCAATTCAGCTGTGTCCCAAAGCCTTGCAGGCCAGTTGAGAATACTGAATCTTGCAAATAAAATTGCAAAGGTGCACTTGACATTTGCAAGGCCTCTTGGAGCTTTGAAAACAATTAGATAATCTGAGTCAGCTACACAATGAGCTCAAAGTAAATAATACATATGTACTTTTTCTTTTTGATCACCATCTGAGACATGTTTTATTAAAGTTGCCCAGTCTGGATCAATTCTGTCCACTAAGTAATAACCCTGGTGATAAGTTTTGCCATGGATTGTAACTCCACCTCGGGAGCTTTATCAGAACACAGAAGAGAGGTGATCAATCAAGTATAGTGATATCTTTCAGGGTTCCTGGAAGGCTGAAAAATGTATGCCAAATCCATGTATCATATGAAGAGACTACTTCCAAGACCATTGTGGGCACTTCTCTTTGCCTCAATATTGAATGTGCCAAGCAGTAGGGCAGTTCTTCTACTCCAAGTGGGTACAGCCAAATGATCCTAACTCCTAACATGTGCAGAAGTCCACAATCTTGAGCTTCATTAAGTAACCTCTGAGTATCTTCTACAGTTGGCCTGCACAGGTATTCCTCCCTGTATAGCTGAACAACATTGTGACAAAAGACTTAAGGACATTCAAGCTCTGTTGACTTGCTAATCTGAATATATTTGTCATGACCAATGGCAGAAATCCCAGTGGTCATCTGTCGCATAGAGGCCGTGATTGTTTGATGAGGAGCAGACCAAGATGTTTGGTGGCATCATATTGCTGAATCCAGTAGTTGTTGTGGTTTTGAAGATCAATCAGAAGCCTTTCAAATATGACTCAATCAACTTGATACCTTCTTCAGAACTGATGGTTGGTGTAAGAATGATCCAGAGAAAGATGCTGTCTGTAAATGATGTTGTGTGCAAGCTGACAATACTGATTTATTTATGGATGTGGTTGGTTCTCTTCAGAAGGATCTTGTTTTGAACACACCTGATGTGCGCATTGCCCACGGCCTGGCTATGTCAAATCTTACCAACCAATGAGAAATGGATTTCCTCACTGCTAGCCATGATAGCCAAATGGTGATCATACATGATTTAGCATACATATTGCAAAAGATCTACAGATGAATGGTCCCAAGGATACATGATCTTCATGGGAGGATCCTCTTCCTGCCATATTGCTCAACCTTGTGAAAGAAAAAACTGAGTAAAACCAAAACTATGAGATTTGCAAGGGAGAGAATTTTTGAAAAAAATGGATCAACCATTGTTGGAACGGCTGCATATATAATGGCTGTGACATCACTGTGACTCTTCCGAATTTTGGACTTCTCAGAGTCCAGACTTAAGTACACAGCCTACAAGATATCTGTATTATGTCAAGAAGCTGTATTTATGGAGATTTAGATTTTGCCAAGCCGAGGCTGGGTTTGAGCTTAATTTGATTTTGAGCTGTTTCCGACCTGAACTCGCTTGGCATGCCAAGACTTGCCAAGAACGATCAATCGATCACAAGCTCAATCAAGCTCATCTCACAGTAGACAGCACTTAACAGTCACCACAACTTCTCTTCAAGCTTTAACTCATTGCTCCATCTCTTCTTCAAACTTCCCTCCGAGACTACACAGTTTCCTTGTCTGTCTGTGTACCGTACTTGCCAGTTCCAACTCTTCATCTCCTCTGTTGTTCACTGTGCCTTTTTAAGAACTTGCAGATACAACCTCCTTTTATTTATCAGCCACACCCGTTTGTTTGCCAAGCATATATCCTCTACACTCGAACATTCTCCGCGGGCCATGGTACATTCGTTGACCCACTCCCTTTCCGGTCATCTGCTCGACTCAACGGCTGAAATATTTGCCTGCGAATGGACTGAGCCTTCGTGTGGTTTAGTGTTTAACGACCCAGAGGTAGGCTTTCGATATCAGATTAGTTCTTCTATCTCGCAATTTATTCGCTAACCATCATGTGCAATATTTCTATGAAGGCATTATATCATCACCTATGTGATCAACATATCGGTCGTAAATCGACAGGGAATTTAACCTTGAAATGTCATTGGAAGGTAGAGCCGCTCATATCTATTGGCTTGACGAGCACTAGACTGATTGTGTTCTGCTTTATAGAATTGTGACACAGTCTGTGTGAAGCGTGATCATATCACAAGTCATTTGCGAGGTAAGCACCTACTTTTTTCTTGCCTTCAAGCCTGATTTTCTCAGTCCAAAAATTGAAGGATCCATCTTTTATTTACAGTGCATACGCCACTCAAACCACACAGTTGTGAGGTACGCTACCCATTTCCATTTTTTGCATTGGTTTGAGTGCCAACACGGCAGATCGAGACCATATGACAACCAGGCTGACCCAAAGTCAATCCCTCCATAGGTTTGTGGCAAAGCATTCAAGCGCCCTCAAGACTTGAAGAAGCATGAAAAGATTCATACCGAGGAACATCACATACAGCACAAACACTCTAAAGCCATGACTATCAGTGCTTCGACTTCCAGAACCGATTCTTCACGTCAATATGCACCTCTACCTCATCACGCGCAATCCCAACTCCAGCAACCAGCATACCCGCTATACTCGGGACAGCAGTCGACCCTACCTTATCCTGGAATCTCAACTGCTCATCTCGTTGGGCAACAGCAGCAAATAAACCACCAAACTGCTCTTCACCAGGCCGCCCAAGCGGCCGCTCAGGAAGTTTACAATTCGGTTTTAGCTTCGTCTAATCTCAATGTGCCCGGCAATCATCATGCTCTTCCACCTAGCACAACATCATCATACCCCAGCACATACTGCATGTCAGCTCCTTCCTATCCGTCACAATCTTCGGCTGTCTCGATATATCCCAGATTGACCCCCCCGGGAAGTATGGAGAACTCCGCCACAGGCTTCGCGCCTCTTCCCGTAATGTCTAGCAGCGCATGCGCATATCCAAACTCGGACACTGCCATGTCAGCTTGCCAGAACAACCGGCCTCCTACAAGTCTCAGTCATGATCCTTCGTCCTATCGTAATACGGACCCTTCTATGTCTCATGGACATCGCATCTCAGTCGAAGGTGGTCCTTCTACACGTCAAAATTTAGATGCTTCTGTGAACCTTTCTCCTGGTTTTCGAGCAAACCCTGTGGACAATAACAACACCTTCAGAGACGCGCCGCGCCCAAATCCCGGTACCATCCCTATTGTACAAGGACACAAACGCGAGTTTGATGAAGTGACGCACGAGTTGATCTCAAGGCTAAAGCGGAGTAAATACGATGAAGGTTTGGAATGTTAGTAGCCCTTTCTCTTTGATGCGCGCATCAATTTGATGCTAAGAATCTTGTTATCGTAGCTATTGAACGCGTCGCTAGGTTATTATCACCAGAAACAAATTATAGCCTCCCAGACTTGGATCGTCGCAACTCACTTTCCGATATGTCTTCTACCGCTTCTTCCCCTCATTCCTATAACAATGATGTTTCAGCATCTTTCACTCCACCCAGCGAACTTGAATGGCTCGCCGAACAATCAGAGGCCGATAAGTTAACCGATCTACTGGCGTCGATTGGAACCGAGATTGAGTCCGCTACTGCCAATGCAATTGCTGGTACCTGGCCGGAAGACATTCCATATAACGTGGCTTTCCCGATCGATCCGAATGCCAATTATAAATTGCCATTCAATTTCTCACCCCCCGCTCTCCCTCAAACGTTCAATTCCAACCTAAGTTCTGGCTCGTATCAAAGTCAAGCTCATCGACGTGGACCTGCACCAAGTTACCATTCCTTATCTCCTCCCACCAACTTCAATCCGACTCCTCATAGTTACCCAGTTCTTCCAACTTTTGGCTCAGATCAAATGTTCAACGAAAGCATGGCCAACATCCAGGAAAACATTCGGGTTTCAAGACCACTCGCTCCTCCACAGATTGCATCCGTATCTCCATCTTCTCATCCGATGAACATCCAGAGAGTCACACCGTTGCAAAGAGCTGTGCCGGTCGTTACTGCCGCTTCAGAGTCGTATGTGTCGGTTGACAGCCCAGGAACGGGCGGTTCGGACTCCAATCACCTTCCTTTCAACCAAAATGCGGGCTGCGAGGATCCTGATTGCAAATCCAAGAATTTAGAATTAGCACCTTTGACATCCTCTAACAAGTCGAATTTAGGAACTAGTACTACCTTACCCCCTCTCAGGACATTATTCCGAAACGTCAACACGATTTCAAAGAACTCTCCTAGCCCTCCCGCTTCTAACAATTATTCGCGACCTAGTGACCAGAAAGCTCTTTATCCCTCTTTGGTCAACCTCACTGCGTCCTTTTCGCGTCTAGCGGATGAGGCGCAATCCCCAGGTGTGGAGCGACCAGGAACGGCTGATTCGTTGTCACGTCGGGTACACGGTATGAAATTGGCATCTAGGAAAGGCAGTGTTGCATCGCTCAGATCGGCACCATCGCCACCAGCTTCAGAGGCTCATTCAATTGAATCTTTAGATGAACATATGGCTGCTTCTGAGACGGAGTCCCAACATGACCCAGAGCTACCGTCTAAACGGTTTCGAGTCTGTCATGCATCCAATGCCTTATCAGCATTCACTCCATCGAACGGTGCTCATCTATCTGTGGAACAACAAGAAAAGTTGGATCAAGCAAGAAGGCAATTGGCAGTTGTACATGCGATGATCGTTAAAGTTAATGAGATACATCGTGTGATGGCTTCGAGGCGATTAAAAGCCAAGGTTATTGAAAGAGATGGTACAGGAGGTTCTGATAACGATTCACTTTGTTCGACTTTGAAAAAGACAACATTTTAAGAGGTGATTTGGTTATTGTGTATACTTCACAGCCTGAAGAACAAATACACGCTTATATTTGATTGATTTGATCGATGTTTTGAAAATCCTCATCTTTGTGGTTGTATCATCTTATCGTCAATTGAAGTCAACCTTTCGGATATCTCATTCGGATAAGTTCACGATTATCTTCATCATACGTTCTCAGTATACATATCTATTTAGCTTGTTATTTGTTTATTTTTTATCATGAGTTTATTTTATCATTGGGTTTTGTTTGGTTTCTTTTCGAAATTCTTTTAGTCTTTTGTTCATCACTCTTAAGTATTTAAGTTCTTATCAGACTCATTCTGAGATTTCAGATAACAAACGTAGTGTTTTCTTTTTCGTTGTATATTCGTTTTGATTTGTGGTTATAGTTGTTATTGAAATTAAACACTGCACAGTATTATTTACATTGATCTTCTTGTCACTTGCCTGTGTATGAGGACAGTCTTGAGGCAAAGACAAAGTAGAAAGAATTGATGTTTCAAGCAACATTGAGCAATGCTTTTGCCACAGAGTACCATTAATTCCTTTTTTGTCTCTTGAGTGCATTGGCCTTCGCTTAAACCCGTCATGACAGAAATGATGTCTCAAATCTACGATCGCAGCATGATCTTGGCTAAATGCTAACAGTGTATCTGTCACACCATCAAGAGTTTTCAGGAGCTCATATGAATCAAATGGCAGCTGTCTGGAAAGAAAAGCAACTGGAGTGAAGAAGTGGAACAAAATTAATTGATGGGGTCCTCAAATTCTTTCAGGTTTATAGGCAGAAAAGTGGCCACAAAATGGAAATGAAGATAAAGGAAAGTGCTTATTTGTCTCTCTTCAATCATAAAATAATGGTTCAGACTCTAGAGTATACAAAACTCAGACAATTCAGAACAAGATCAATCCTTTATGTGATAGCTTCAAGATTATTACAATTTCTGATAATAGTATTATGAGTAACTTTGGATGTTTTTCACATAGGCATCAAGTCTCGAGATCTCCACATGTATGATGAATATATCATTTGGTTAAAAAGTGAAGATGGATAATAAAAGCAATAATCACATCAAAATATGATCTAGGCTGGAATCTATTCAGATTTATATGTACACCACAAGACATAATTCAAAAGGGGTTTCAAGTGATGATGCAGAAAAGGAAACTTCCTGTTTAACTATTTATGTCTAACCCCTTCTTTAATGATTTTGATGTTTCATGTAAAGGACTCAATGAGATATGATCTACAATTACCTAAATGAATCCCATCATTATTTTAAAGACTTGATACCCATTATAAACAAATGTGACACAGGAAAGTTGAATGTTCAGAAAAATCTAGCCATATATCGAAGTATACGGCCACGTGCACCTGTTGAGCTAAATGTAAATGTGAGAAGGGCTCAGTGGTGATAAAAGCATGATGAGTTACATATTGTTAAAGAGTCGTAAAGAGAGCAACGTATGAAATTATCTAATGATACAGAAAAAAATAAAACTATATTATCAAAGATATTGTGAGCTTTCACTATTGTTAATCAATCGTCTAAATCCCAATCCAAGTCACCAGCGCAAAGTCCACTAAGTAAAGAAATTGATTCATCATGATGATGTTGAACAGACTTGGTTGTAGAATTAATAGATGGGGAGGTAATAGATGTTGTAGTGGTCGTCTTCCTGGTGATTGGGGTGATCTTGGTGGTCTTCGTTATGGTCGGTGCGATCACGGGAGTTTTTGTTGTAAAAGGTTTCATAGTCGTAACGTTCGTTTTATTGAAATTGGTTTTAACGGGATTGGCGAGAGGTTGTACACGCGGTAAGATTTTTGGTCCTGCAGCTGTTGTGACTTTTGGGACAGGCGGTGGTACCTTGGCAGGCACCCTAGAAATCGCTGTTGGGTTTTTGGTAGATGGTGGTGGGGCTTTTGCTACTGAAGCCAGGCGAGGCCCATTTGCTGGATTAACAGAGTTCGTGTTTGGAGGTTTGCGGGCAGGGCCGTTGGTAGTAGAGACTGTAGGGCGTGACGTGCGTGTAAGGGGTACTGATCGATCAGAAGGAGGGTTGGAAATAGAGTTCAAAGGAAGCTTCGGCAAAGAGGGTGCGGCTTTAGATTGTAATGCTAGACTAGTAACTTTGAGTGGTGCTCGATTGGACGTTTGTAAGGTATGCGCGTTGGGTTTGAGGCCAGGTTTAGAGACTGTGGTCCCCAGAAGGAGTTTCGGGCTCCGATTATCAGGGGTACGTTTGTGAAGATGAGGATTATTAGTATTAGTGGTCGAAGCGAGAACGCGGGGAAGGATGGGGGTAGTTTTGGTAGGTGTTCGACTTGGGCTCTTAGTCAACCGTTTCGGGGCTAACAGAGACTGGCCCTAAGTATCAAAACAAAAGTGAAGTGACAAAGAAACAAGGTCAGTACATCTGCAAACAGGTTTCAAGTGAAAACACTCCATAGGAAGAGGAGACCAACGCAGGCTTTGGCTTTCGTCTTGTCGACTCTCTCTGCCAGACGATTAAGCAAAACATCAATCTCTGGGTTGGGACGCGGTGTAGAAGACGCGCTATTCGACGCGCTTTCAGAGGCGATGACTACAGCTTTCCCATCGCTCAAAGATTGACGGTCTCTCAATCGCTTATGTTGCCTAAGTGACCTGCGTGATTCACTTGCGGTGGATAAAGCCAGTGGAGCTTGTGGGAGCCCATTTGAAGGGGAAGAATGAACGTCAATGACTGTTTTTGAAGGTGAAGGTATTCCTGCAGCCGTAGAATCTCGCTTTGGTTTTGGTTTCAAAGGAGTCAGATTAGATGTTCTTGATCGATGATGAGATGAATCTTCCCAATATACTAAGAGTTCTTCATCTTTAACACCTGATCGAGGTAGTGAAGTAGGAGTGAGTAGGCTTTGATTTCGCATATCGTTGGTGTTTCCTATTGTTGATGTTGATGTTGATGTGAATTGGTATTCCCTTCAGTTGGAGCTTCCTTTGTTGAGGACGAGCTTGATTTAAAAGTCTTAAGTACATAGATACTAAGCTTAGGTCTTAGGATATACTTAAGGTCTGAAGCTTAAACCCATCTTTACATAATCAATTCCAATTTGAAAGTTTCGATTATCTCCCTCACTTCACTGAGTAAATCCTCAACAAAGGCCAATCAATCAACATCTCTTGCTGAACTCTACCTTATCTTACTATTGCTAGCTCTAAGGCAGGACCATCGGGACGCTTTAGGTTATACCTCTTGAATTATTGAGTCTGAAAAGATGCCAAGTTTTTGACCAAGCAAAGAGGGGTAGTTTGTTGATCAGATTCACATTATAAGATGTCAATTTATCGCAGTTGCGCCTGTTTTTACTCAGACCTTTAAAAAATAATCGCATGATGGCTGTGGACCTCATGTTGCCGGAAAGTGATGAAGACTTTGTGCAGATACATGACTCATGAGGTTGATTGAAATAGAACCGGTAGGCTCTTTTTACTTTAGAAAGGAAGCAAATGCAAATAAGAGACATGACCAAGGAAATGAACCCTGTGTGGACTTAGCTTCTTTTACAAAACCCAGTTATTCAAAAATGACGGGCTGCAGATGAGTTAAACACGTTTATCAGTCACAACTGCCCCATTTGCTACTAACATCATAGCTAATCATAGCTATAAGGATCTGAATGCGATGAACTAGAAGAAAAGACTCATTGAAATAACAATTATTACATTAGAATGTATCAAGTCAATGGATACTATGAGAGAGAAGGGTTGAGATCTGATTTATGCCTTCGACATGCCCATTAGATGCCCATTGAAAAATCAATTACTTGAGGAACATGGATATGAAAGTAGCCAGAGTACAACAGCTTCAAGAACGCTTCTTGGTCTCCCTCTCTTTTCTTTTCTTAGCCCTAAGCTCTTTCCTACCTCGTGGATCGACCATCTATTACAGAGAACAAACGCATAAGATTCACATGCAAAAAGTAGAAAAAGGAATGGAAGCTTTTGTTACGCACTTTATAACGACCCTTAACACCCTTTGGCCTTCCTTTCTGTCCACGGTTGAATCCTTTGGCCACCACGACTTTCACTTCATTCTTTTGTTTCGGGTTTTTGCTCATTCGGTTCATCAATCTTTCAATCTCACCCGATTTTTCCTTTTCAGTCAAATCGCTAGATGCATTCACAAGGTTAGCCTTATTCTGCATCTTTTCAATCCTTCGTAATGTTCTCAGTTTCTTTCGACCCTTGGCTTCTGCCACTTTCTTGATCGGTCGAGCGTCCAGTGCTCTCATCTTGTCTCGTAAGATCTTCACAGCTTCCTTGGTGACCGGTACGTGTTCACGAAAATGTCGCATCTCATCATCTTGAAACCAAGGTGGTAATTGATCTTTTTCGTCAAAGAAGGCATCTCTTCTGAACCCAGAGTCAACCATTTGATCTTTTGTTTTCCGTCGGTTAACAAGATCAAGAGCCAGTTGCATTGCAGCGGGAGTCAAAAGTCCTTTCTCTGTTGAGATCAGTAAGGCGCAAGGGTCAGTACAGTGATGAAAGAGATGATGCAAAGACGGATCATAACATACGTTGCACTATACGAGCGTTCTTTTCGTCTTGGTCAGAGTCTTCTTCATCCCACACAGTTGGCTTTACAGGCTCCTTAGGCACGATTTCAAAGTCATCATCACTCTCGTCAAACTTTCCTGTTTCCTCATCCGCAGACTCGTCGGATGATCCGGCATGCACTTCGTCATCCTCATCTTCATCCTCGTCTTCTTCTTCTTCATCATCATCATCAAAGTTCAGTTGTCCTTGGAGGCCCTTAACATCCTTGAAGACAGGTTGATCAAACCACATCTCTGTAGCTTGATTTTTCACTTCGCTAGAATAATTTGTCTTTTCTGTTAAGTCAGTCAGCAAACGCTTTTTGGATTTAGAAGTGGATGCTTTTGAGCTTAAACCCCGTTCAGCCATAATTCGCGCAGCTTGATCAGTCACATCTTCTCCTTCACTATCACTATCTTCCTCATCGTCAGATTTACTAGTCTTGGCAAACCTAGCCCGCTTCTTTCGAACCATCTCAATATCATCACCACTATGTACACTTCCTCCATCATCTTCATTCAGACCAGTCCATTCCTGTTCACCTTCATCGTGATGTCGACGAAGTCGTGCTTCCTCTCGAACTTTACGTTTGGTATCTTTATTCAAAATCTTTTCTTGATATGTATCATATGCTACACCTACAGAGTCTTCCAAGATTTGTAACTTCTTTTCATCTTCTGATAAATCCTCATCATCACTTTCTTCAGAGTATACAGATTCTTCTTCGTCACTCTCTCCATTTTCAAAACCTTCTTGACCATGGTCAGAACCAAAGTCATTCTGATCAATTTCTTCCAATCCGAAAACTTCGTCATCTGCTCGTTCTAATCCGATATCCATGGGTGTTGTCATCTGAAGTTGCATTCGCTGGAGATCTCGCGTGCGTTTCTCGTTTAACCTTCTTCGCTCGCGTTTCTTTTGTAGGCCGCTTTCTTCTTGAATACGTTGAAGCTGTGAAATGGAGACAGTCAGTTAAAATCTATTAATCACAAATTCCACCTACATCGTGGAGCGGGATAACTCATCCAGCTGATTGTTAGAGAACTATTTAACGCACTTCTTGTTCCATTTCCTCATCTTCATCTAAAGGCTGAATCTCTACAGCATCTTGTGGTAAATCCTCCGCAGGGTCTTTTTTAATAGTGAGACCTAAGATTTCTCTAACCGCAAGACGCCATTTCAAAATCTTTTTGAATTCTCCTTTTCCTAATACTTTTAAATCTTGAAGATCTGTTAATATTGCCTTGCTGGTACATTTCATTTTTAAAATCATCTTATCTTCATCTGTTTTTCCAAATGTGATAGTATTAGCCACACCAAGAAGTTTAATAGGATCATTAGCCTTGATAAGTTCTGTAGCTGCTACAGTTTTATGTAAGATGTAATCCCCATCTTCATAACCATCACGTGCACGTTTCTTCTTTTCAGGTTTGAAAACATTTTGAGCATTCGGAGTAAGCTTGTTACTATGTCCCTCCGTATCCCCATCAGCTGCTATTGGTACTAAATCAAGATCTTTGAAAACATGAGCCGGATCGAGAAGTCGAGGATCGATTTTCTTAGGAGCTAAGAAATCTTGACAAACTACAAAGATTTCGGCTGAAACGTTACGAGACGAAGGTGGTTTGGTTGATTCGACTTTTTTGAAAAGTTGATTAAAGACATATAAAAGTGAATTATAATCTTTTGATCTGAAAACCTTTGTGACGAACGTTCCACCTGGAGCTAACATCTCAGTGGCCAGTTTAAAAGAATGTAAGACTAGCTCTGCTTGACTGAAAGCGTCTTGAACCCATGCAGTACCGACATTCGGTGCACCATCGTGCAACACACTGATTTTGAATAAGAAGAGGTAAGAATCAGCTTGTGTCGTCTTGAGTCAATGGAGATATACTTTTAACTAACACATCGGCTTTCCAATCCTTGAGTTCACTTCGAAGCCATCGTCTACAACTATCAGTTCGAATATCCTCTGTAGCCGTTACAACCTTTGGTATAGGCTTAATAGGTACCAAATCAACCCCAAGAATCAGACCTGGTGTATCACAGAAACTCAATCAACCTCAGATAATCAATACAATAAGACAAAGACAAAAAAAATGACGTACTGTTAGCTGGCATCCATTTAGCAGCAACTTGAAGCCAACCACCTGGTGCAGCACAAAGATCGATACAACATCTAGCCGATTCAAGAAATTGATATCGTTTATTAAGTTGAATAAGTTTGAAGGCAGATCTAGCTCTATAACCTTGTTCTTTTGCTAATCTATAATATTTATCTAATCGACCTTTTGCTGTCTTCTTTTCTCGTTTACCCATTATGAATTGTCCTGATATGGGTAATTGGTTTGATCAGAAGATTGCTAGAAAGGAACTTGTATCCTCTCAGATAAATTGGTGCGGTTTCGTTCAAAAATGTCAGTTGACAAACTTTTCTCAATCGACCAGTAAAAAAATCGATCTGCATATATGCTTATACCGAATGTTTTTCATGCAAAGCTGCATGCCCCGAGACTCCGGTAACACCCGACCCCGAGCTGACCGGAGCTACGCATCAAGACAGCCTGAACTTCTGAAGCACAAAGCCTCAAATCAAGAGCAAAGCGGGAAATGGAGCATCGTTATTGCAAATCCAACTGCTAGTTCGCCAGATGGCATTCATCAAGAAATTATATAAATCTCTACCACACTTCATATCTCAAAAACTGAAACTGAAAAGTAATGTGTCATCTTATGACACATTCATCAAGCCTTCTTCAAGAGTCATTGGTTGTGTTACACTTTCAACCAAAAGGTATATCATGACTTGGCTCAACAAAGACCTTTTAATCAACACATCAAGAATGAATTTACATTTTATGATCAAATCTGAAGCCTCCTATCTTGAGCCTTGACTGTGACAGAAAGAGGAAAGAGTAATAAAAGGAAAAAAGAAATCAATGTTTTTACTATCATACAAAAAAATCAAAGTGAAAATCACCAAAAAAAACTTTTAATCAACAATCAAGAATATATGGAAATTCACAACAAACCCCCAAAACTTTGTTAAGAGATCCAAAACCAACTTATAAATCAAAGATTCTGATGAATCTTAGGTTCGACTAAATTTTCTTTTGTCCAAGACCATTGTTGTAAAACAGTACCCCAACTTCCAACATGTCCAGGTTGATTCTGATTTAATTTTTTTAATTGATTTTGGATGGGTGGATTGTATTGTAAATCGATTTTTTCTTCTGGTCCTTTCCATAGTTTTAATCCTGATGAACTTTTTTGTGGGATTTTGAAGGGGTGTGATGCCGTGTTGAAAACAAAATTGTCTAGAGATATAAAGTTGGGATCTGTGAATAACAAGTAATAGTATTTGAAGCTGTTTTTGGAAATGGTCAGTAAGAGTTTCAATAAGGAGAATTCGCAGTGCATAGGCGATGTACGAGTTAGTTTTATCTTACAAATAAGAGTCATGAAATTTATAATTTCAAGTATGGAGCTTACCTTTCTGCAAGGACATACACGCCTTGGTTGTCATCCAATTCAGCTCCAGTTTCTTGGCTTATATCTTTCAACTGAGCAAATCCAGTTTCAGTTATACATTCTTCAACCCAATTGGTGAACCTTTTTGATTTAAAAAAAATCTCCATAACATATCAGTATTCTCTTTAGAATTCCTTTTGAGAGACAATTTTTGATTTAACTCACATTATCCATCCTTTGTCTTGCCATTTTCTATCACCAGTCAGTCTCCACATGTAAAACACAGCTCTGAAAAGGCAGAAAAATCGTTTAGCAATTGGATTTATAATAAAAAGATGAGGAAAAAACCAACTCAATCGTATCTGGATATGCTAAAAATCTAGGATCTTCAAGTTTTACACCTGGAATAGGATCTCCTATTGGGTTTTTGTATGTGGTATCTGTGAAGTTTGAACACAAGGAGAAGAAGCAAAGTCATCAGATTCTTAGCATCCTGAAGAATTTTCTGTTGGATTTCAAATCCAACCACTCACTTGTAACATTGACCTGTGCCCAATACTCAGTGTTTGAAGGATCTTGAACCACCATACTCTCAGCTGCAAGTGTCACAGGGCTAGAATCGTAAGCCCACAGGCATGTTTCTGTTTGCTGATAGTAAAGAACAGTAAATCCTCAGTCTAATCTCCCTATTAGAGTAACAGATCCCATCCGGCTATCGGGTAACATCCCTTCATTTGACACCAATTGAATGACAAACCTGTAAAGCAGTGTCCAAGTCATTTTGCCTGCCCAAGATTCTTGCTCCCATACCAATGAATGCTGCAGAGGAACAGCTATCTTGCGTAAGGCTAGGAGTGTATACCGTAGTTTCTCCTGTATTGCTTCGTTTACCAGCAATAACAAGCCCTTCAGCGTCACGAAAAAGTGAAATCTTCTTGAACAAGAAGTGGAATAAAGAGTCTAGAGAAAGCTTGAAGGTATCATATTCTCCTTCTTTGCTACCCAGTAAAATTAGCTTTTGTTTAAGCTGAACTCGGTATCTTTTTTAGTATGTTTGATCATTTGATGTCACTCTATGGAAGAGAATCACTTACCAGGTATTCATAGTAGCAGTTTGTTTTGTGTCCTAAACTGTATTCGCCTTTCATATCTTGTGGTTTTTCAGGTTCGAATGTAGTTGGGAATAGGGCTCCTAACCTCGATGACGATGTGAAGTCTTTGCTATTTAAAAAACCCATAGCTCGTTGCGCCTAGGATATGATATCGCAGTCTTCATCAACCTGCTCAGCATTCGAACGTAGAGCTATTTGATCCACTTACAACATTGATGTAGTATTCATTACCAGTGAGCTGTGATAGTCGAGTAAGTTCCAACACAAATCCGCTGGCTGCTGCCAAGTGTGTAACACCTGTAGGTGATCCTGCAGGATTTCTATATACATCGAATTCAATGTTTGTTTAAAAAAAAGGAATAACCAAGATACCTTCAAAACCAAGACACTTACAATCCAAGTTGGTAGCTCTCAATGGGGATCCCAGATTTCGTTCCAAATGCTGGAAGAAGCCAATTGGCAAGTTCCTCAGCTTTCGATAACATCAACCGATCACCTGACAGGTCGTAAGCCGATATCAAGGCCCCAAGATCTGAAAAAGAAAGAATTAGATTAAGCTTGTTTATGAGGTTGTAAGATAATCCTGGGCCGAACGGCTTACTTTTAACGATCGCCTCAAATATATTGATAACATTTGTGGATGATTTATCATTTAGATTAGAATTCATGACGCTCGACCAATCAACTGCTCGGATATGTGTCCTTGCATACTGAGAACGTAAGGGAAGAATGAGTATATCACTCAAACCTGACTTTAAGTTACAATTTCAAGTCAAATATGTAGGAACTTACGTTGTACTCTCTGGTCATATTCATGATGAGCAAAGTATCCCTGAGATCATAAGGTTGATTAAGTAAATGTAATCAGACCACGGCTGAGCTGAGAGTCTGATCACTCACAAAGATTGAATGATAGTAGATCCCCATCCATTGAACGTGTTCACGCCTTTGTTGCTCAACGGTCGTACTTCATCAAATCCCCAAGCATGTTTTTTGTACCCTTCCCAGGCGTGGCTGAAGGCTCGAGTGACCCATTCTTTTCTCTGCTTAGTGACTGACTTCTGATGTGAGCTATCCCATAGAGTTTTATCCTGGAAACCGGGCCACTGAATCTTTAAAAGCCTTTCACTTCCTCCTGATAATTTGGCCGAAGCTGGATCCCATCTCTGACGTGGAATTCTCCAGGTTTCTGGGTTTGTTTTACCCTTCGATCCTGTTGATTGTCCATATATCTGATCAATCGGAACAGGACTTGAATGTTTATCTGAACGAGGTTTGATTGCATTGGGTGAAGGCCAAGTTAGGTTTGGTGGTGCATGCATACCCTGCCATCCCATAGGCAAATCTTGGGATAGAGTGAGTGGAAACCTTTTCTTTGAAAGGTACTTCAAAGTCTTGGCACCTTTTTCGGTACTTGGATCCCAAGGTGTCTCTGAACTCGGTAAAAGATTTCCATCTGGTCCTGCTTTTCCAGATAAGATATCAGACGAGAATGGAATCTGTCTTGAATCCCTGCGCGTCTTCGAGGTAGAGAAATTCGCTATGAGGTTTTCGGGTAAAACAAAATGAGAGAAGTAGTTGTGAGTTTACGATGGAAAATAAGCATGGCGTATTTTGATCTGGGAACGTACAAGGATTTTTATGAACAGATATGCCTGGATTAGGTGATATCAAGTCGAGTATAGCATAACTCAACAAAACGCAAAGAATGGAATAGAATGAGATGGTAGAAATCGAGAGAACATATGCACAGAGTGCTGTTTTCCAGCTGGAGGTATTGGCTTGTGTCTCGCGCATGAGCCTTGGAACTTGAAGAATGAATGATCCGCCTAAAGATCAGGATCTGCTTCTCAACTAAAATCTTAACAGAAAAGCTGAATTATTCTCGATTGTTGAAAGTATTTACTTTGTATACAGAATGGAAGAAGGTCCTGTGAGAGGAAAAGGGTGTTGATGGGGACCAAAAACACACAAAACACAGTGTTTAATAAAGCGAGCCTTGAAGAGGCTGAACAGCCTCTCTGGAGTCATTTGGCAATTGTTGAGTTGCACTGCAACTTGGTCTAAAATGTCAATTATCTCGAGAACAGCGCGACATGTTGCATTGCCAAACAACCTATGGCGATTGAGATTCCAGCGCCTATAAGAAATCTGCGACCTCGGCAACTGTAAGCTATCACTGGAGCTCGGGGGTTTGCTGGCAGTGGAGTGGACACCAGGGGAGGCAGCTTTATTACTAGGCCTCGGATGCACATATTTTGGTCTGGTTGCGTTCCCAAAGACGCTCAACAAACCCGTATCAGTGACGTACATACATCAAGTAATCCAGTGATGATATCCAACAAACAAGTTCATCCAAGACCCCTCGCAGTCAGAGTGTAGGACAGATTGGATGAAACCAAACCATGCATACCTGAAAAATTCGTCGAATAATCTGCAAGCTCACCCCTCCTTTCTCGATGATTTCGGAGTCCGGACTGATAGACCAGGTGTCATGAAGCAGGAGCCTGTGTGCGGGTCAAAAGTCTGGTTGGTTTGGAGCAATTATTTGGTTCCAAAGCTTCATGAGAGTTCTGAAAGATTGTGTCATTATCAAGTTGGTTTATAAAGCACAGTGAATGTGATACAGGGAAGATGCTGATTCTACTTCTGGTAATTGAGGCTGATGCCAAAGGTTGATAGTGAAACAATTCGGTGCCCTCACGACTGCTCTTATATTTATTCAAATATCAAAACCAGCTTTGTTTCTCACAGCCTACTAAAAAGATAAATCTTGTGCCAGACCAATTATTCAAACCTTAGAGATCTCCTTCTTCATAATTTCTCATCTCCACAAAGTAAATACGAATCCCAAGACATTTAGACCACGTGTAACTCACACATCCCTTTTAAATAGAAGCCAATCCATTGCATTCCAAAAAAAAACTACTGAAGACGAAAAAGACTCAATTTAAGCTGAGCAAAAAAAAAGAAAAAAGAGTGTAATCTCATTTAAAAAAAGGGGCCAGAGGAAAAAAAAAATCACACAAAACAACACGACAACAAAAAGATTTGAAGATGGATTATGCAAAAAAAAAAAATCAGAGAAGAGCAAAAAAAAAAGTGAATAAAAAAAAAGATGAAAATGGGTTTTGGAGAAAACGCTACCATATGATATAGAATAATCGATTGGTAATACTTGAAAAGAGTTCTTCAGGAGGAGGAGGACAAAAGAACTAAAAGGGAAAAAGAACAGGCGGTCTAAGTAAGAGAAATAATGAGGATACTTGTAAGCGAGTGTAGTGAAATGAGAATAAGTCCGATGTGTCCGAAAAAAAACTCTTGATGTGTAGCAGATCAAACAAATCAAGTTTCACAAATAAGATTGAGGTGTTGATTTGATGATCAATGAGCCGCAAACTATCTTGTGTCCTGATTGTGATCAGAGTGGAGCCTAAAGTTACAGTTCGGGTTGCCACTGAGAGTTTTGCGGATATTCGACATGGAAGAGAAAGCTTGGAAAAGTGTAGCCCGATTGACGAGAATCGAATGCAGCGATCTCAGATTGGTCCTTGTTTGATTGAAAGCTTTGAACAAGAGCTGGTCCATCTGACGGTCTGTTGGCCACTATTAGCGCTGAAATATGGGTATGATGTACTGAAGGTGAGAAAATGAAGGATGGGAAGGCGTCTTTGAGGTTCGAATTATATATGTACACTACACTGAGTCAAATTGTCGATCAAAGAGATAAAAACCCGGCCGACAAGAGGACTCCGAGAAGCATTACAAGCTGACAAGCGCGAGCATCGAGTCCAGCTGCAGCACCTAACTTTTGACTTGTGATCTTTCCTGGGTTCTTAGTTCCCGATCCCCCTAAGCCAGCTGCACCATTGGTGGTGTCAGACAAAGCACCAGCCGTCACCTTGGTTAAGAGTCCGGCTCCGGTTGAGGTGTCATGAACACCGAGTGCAGCGACTAGCAAGGCTGCACTGACATGCTGACTTCGAACATATTTGATGGGCTGAGTATCAGTAGTCCAGTTTCCACCGCAGTTCCATTCTTGATCGCACGAGTTTTGTACCATAGCTTGGATAGAGGTATCCAGAGTTTTTTTGATGCCTTCTTTGATATCCCCGTTGTTGGTCTCTCGGTAGACGTAAGCTAGATTGCGAACGTAGTTGGCTTTGAAACCTTGTTGATCTCGATTACATTTAGCATTCGGCTCGCAAGTTTCAGTCACAACTCCAGACGTGTTTTGACCATTAAAAGTTGTAGTAGCATATTGATAAAAGGGTGTCATGAGATCAAGGAAAGTCTGATTGTTGGTGGCTTTGTGCATCCAAGCCATTGCGCCAAGTAGTTGTCCATAGTTGTAACTCCAGACATGAGAAGTAAACGAACCGCAAGCGCCAGCGTTCATTCCATCGGCCAATACACCTGTTTGAGTGTTACCTAGACCGGAGCTGATGACCCAATCAAAAGTCTGTTTGGAAAGTGCAAGCGCAGTTTCATTTTTCGTTTGGAGGTAATTCCGAGCACCTTGCATGATAAACTCAAGTTGAGTAATCAAGGATTTATAAGGCGCAGACTTTCCGTTTCGGTCACGAGACTGTAGAAATAAGTCAAATGTACATGAGTGAGAATGCCGGAAGATACCTATATGCAGGAGAAATTACCCAATAGATTCCACCGCCACACTCAGCATCCCATTGTTCAAAGGCCTGGTCATATGTTTTCTGGGCAGGAGTAATCCACGGCCCATTGGCACCAGGCATGACAGAGTTAGGACCATAGATCTCGGCACCTCCCACCGCTGAAATCAAACAAAAACAAAACAGTTAGTATCGTATCAACATCAAACCCAAAGGCAGAACAAGGAGATCGAGTGCTGAAGAGCCGGACCTGCCTGAAACATCATAATCGAATTCAGTTAAAGAAACAAAAGCTAGCAGCACAGATGATAACTACTCACTAAGCTTCCCCAAAGAATATCGTCGTTCCACTTTCCCAACAGAGTCTCTGACAAACCAGCCATCGAGCCACCAAGAAAATCTCTATCGACACATCAAAACAAAATGAGACAAAGGAGACCACATGTCGAAGAAGCATGATGAACATACTGGTTGGAGCCGTAGGTAGCATTGACAAGGGCACCAGTGACGATGTCGAGAAATTGTGTATCACCCGTGTATTTAGCATGATCCATGTATAAACCCCAGATCATTTGAGATTCGTGCCAGGGTGTTTGTTCTTGTGGAAAAGCGCCGACCTAGTGAAGTGAATGACGGGTATCGATATCAGCTGACGAAGCTCAATGAACAGCTTTGGTTTGGAAGTTCGATTGGCAGCCTAGTTTGGTTTAAGAAGAGGATGAAAATGAATTTACCGATGTTGGTACATAGTAGGTCAGAAGATTTTTGAGAGCTGCCGTTGCTGCTGATCGAAGTGCCGCAACATCGTTGACATTCAAAGTTGGTGAGTAAGACGCCCCATGAGCCGAGAAAGCGAGGCCAAGAGCAAGAAGTCCGGAGAGTAAGCAAGACTTCGCCATTTCGATATGAGTGAATCGACGAAGATTTGAGGTGAAGTCTTTGTTTTTGTTTGGCTGAGAGAAGGGCAGAGAAAGCGAATGAAAGACAAGTGTATGTACTGGCTAGTAAAGTAAGAGCTCAGACCAAACTTTCCGAAAAGAAGGACTATTCGAAGAAACGAAGGAATTGATTAGCACAGCCAACAGGTTGAATTGTTGAGTATACCTTCCGTCGATGAGAAAGCAGAGATGTGAGAGCGGAGCGGAGATGAGGAAGCGGTTGAGAGGGATGGATGGATGAGAGTAAGAGTAAGAGTAAGAGAGTGAAGAGAACTTGGCAGCGAGTGAGGAGAGTTTGGTCGAAAAAAGAGTTTAATCAACAAAAAGGGTTAAATCTGATTGAATTAAATAAATAAATATTAAAATCAAATCAAATACAGCAACTTGGGATTCTCTCAGAAACAGAAAGAAGACAAGCGAAGAAAAATTAAATAAACTGTCACTCTCTGAAACCTTGATGGTCGAGCGTTGGTCTAGCTGTCTATGACCTTGCCAAACCAGTCATCCCACCTGATCCTCAGCAGACCAGAGCGGATGGTTGCCGGCCAAGTTGATGCTGCGATTTGTTTAGTGATAACGAAGCAGAAGCTTACGAGGAAGCCGAAGAAGAATTGACAACGACTATATTTTCCGAAGGAATCAAGGAATTGTAAGACCGGGAAACTCACTCAGGGGAAGACTCGCAGCTTCGTGAAGCTAACTCCCAAGGTCCGTATGGGTTAAAGCCTGTTCGTCGTTGCAGTGATTCAGGTCGGTTATTGAAAGGTGTGGATGAAGTCTTCGCGGATTGAAATCAGTTGATACGCAAAGATGAGTTAAGCTTGGGGTCAAGTGGATGAGTGGGTGAAATCAAACTTCTTTCCAAGACTTAGTCTTGATTAACTACGGAGCTGTAGGTGATGGCTGATGACCATGGATGTGAGAATGATTATCAACCCAGAAGCGGGTCCAAAATAGCTGCCTGGTTCACATGCATTGATGGCTAGCCCAACTTGAACGGCTTAGAATTTGCTCAAAGCTAGAGCCGAAATGTAAATTACGTTCGCAATGCTTGATGAACTCTGCATCATTCGACGAATCAGTGCGCAAGAGAAATAGATAAAATCACAAGTGCTGCATGCCAGTCACCAATCAATTAGGATCATAGGGTGTCCGTGAGATATGGTCGAAGGTCAGGGAGGGTCTGAATCTTCTGGCAGGTTAAATGATCCAGGATTGCATCGAAGGGAAGCATCAATATATCGAACCATTTGAAAGCTGAGTCTTGAATCATGTCAGGACCTGTGCAACTGAGCCATATCCAACCTGCAAATAAATTTGCTCAGGTTTTCTCTACAGATTTGGCTTGAGTGTGTGGTAAATGAGCTGTTCTGTCCAAGTTGCAAAACACCCGGTACAACCAGTTTATTTGAGACTGGAAAGACAGATCAGCCTCAAAAACTGACCAAGAATGTCGCAAATGCTCAGAGTGACATGGGGATCTCATCAAAAACCTGAAGAGTCAAGCTTCATCAAGGTGAGATTCATGTTGAAGTATGTGGACATCAAAGTGCCTGCTATCTCTGAAATCTCAGACTCATGCCAAGACTCAGAGGGAGTGTGATTTTGATTGAGAAATCCTCAACCCTGATCTCCCACAAAAGATACTCTCTTTCTCCAGCCTGAGGCACAAGCCCACTTGAACATATGGACAACAACACATATTGCAGAGGGGTGCATATGTGAGGCTACTCAATATTGAACGATGATGATTCAAATTATGTTGACGATTGCATTTTTAAAGTAATGGTAGCTACATCAGCGATGTTCATTAGGAGGTTTCAATTTTGTTTTTTTGCATAGTTTTTTTGCATATTTGGACAAGTTGTTCATAAAAAGTAGGGGGGCTCAGGTCAAGATCTTGAAGGTGTTTCCTTAAAAAATCAAGGAAACCTTTTAAAAAGATTTCCTGTTTTGTAAATCAAGATGGCCAGCAGTGACAGTGTCCAACAGCAATCAACAGTTTCTTGAAAATCCATTCATCCACAATCTGTTTTCTTTTGTGGGTGTTTACTACAATTATTGTATCAGTCTCAACACCTTTCTTTACCTTTTCACCTCACATTGTTTGTCAAGATTGTTTGGTTTACAGTCATTTGGGTTTTCTTATTGCTATAGATTTGCATAAATTTTAAGCTTAACTAAACCCCTCTTCCAACACGGCCACAACCACTCTCAAAGATGGGAATCATGACCAACCCCTTGTCTTAGACCTGAGCACAGCAAGATTTTCAAGTACTTTTGTTTGAAACCCCATCATGAAGGCTCTAGACATCTTTTAACCCCACAATAAAATTGGAAAAAGCTTCTTATTTATAAGCCTTGTACACACACACTCGTGCCACTTTTTTCACCACTTTACTTGAGTAAAGTGACACAGTCAAGGTGTTGAGTTTTTTGAAAACTGGCTCTTATTCAATATTACAGGGCCTATATGTGTGTTTGATCTGTTCAAAATCACTTGATCTTAGAGTCCAATTTCTTTGTGATCCATGAATGCTGACATGCTAAGATTGGTACAAGAAGATACAGAAGACCTTTGAAGAAGCTCTTCTGATTTTTTGGGTAAGATTTCATGATGTTTTGAGCCCTCAGGCGCATATCAAGCATTCAGTCCAATGCACTTGGAAACCTTACTGTACTCAAGCCAAACCCAAGCTTTCAGTCACAATCACCTCTTTGAGATCAAACATGACCACAATGGGAAGACTTAGTTAATCTTACATAAATGTTCTGCTCATAAAAATTCAGGATTTCTTTCTTATGGTCAAATCAGCAAAATCACTTAACCTAAGCCTCCCTAAGCTTTGTAAAACCAATTTTTAATTCAAGACACTGTAAGGTGTTACATAGGGACGTACAGCAATCATGGCTGAAGACAGGTTCTGATCAATAGTTGTCAACGGCCCTAGCTCCACGAAGATCTCTTTCTTCACCGAAATCTTTGGCTGGAGCTAGGTGAGCTATCATTTCTCTTTTCATCTCTTTTCTCTCTAGATTGTTTCTCTTCCATTTGTTATCAGTAGAGCGTAGGAACTGACTTCACCAAAATCTTCGGCTGGAGCTAGAATTGTGCTAGGAATTTATAGAAGGGTTTTAGTTTAGATTTAGAGCCTTGCTCTCGTGCCTTGTCATCAGTGAAGACTCCGCTTTGGAGTCTTACAGACACCTAAAAAAGTGTCCCACTTTAAAAAAAACTTACACATATTCTACACCAACACATGCAAGTTTTTATGGGTAAAAACCTTGAACTTGAAACCTCCTATTGTCATTTTTATCAACTTCTTCTAAATTACCTTATATTGCTTTTTCCTTCAAGTTGATAACCTTTGACTGACATTTATTACCAACTTGGAAGACAGACTTATCTAATCTTACATAAATGTTCTGCTCATAAAAATTCAGGATTTCTTTTTGATGGTCAAAGCTTCAAAATTACTTAAGCTGAGTCCCCCTAAATTCAAGACACCTTTTTAGGTGTCCCACTTTAAAAAAACATACACATATTCTACACCAACATGCAAGTTGTTGTGGGTAAAAACCTTTTAACTTGAAATCCCTTATTGTCATTTTTATCAAATAGTTTGACTGACATTTAAGTCATAAGAAGTTTCAAGTCTTCTGGGTATTTGAAAAATACCATTACCAGTTATGCAATTCTGCTCATATATGAGAGTGATTAGTGGTGGTAACTCCAAACCAACTGAAATTATGTAGGACAACATATTAGTTTAATTAAAACACATCTTGACTTGCCAAACCTGGGGTTTCTTAAATTTAGTTTGTTTACATGACTGTGAATTTGAGATACATGCCTGCTAGATCAGTCAAACTCAATCAAGACATTCCCTGCACCAAAAAAAATCTGTCAATTGCATCCATCCTATATCACTTTTGAATGGTCTTTGAAATTACTACCTGAGGCTGAATGTTTATGTTTCCAAGTCATACTCAATTATTCAGTTTGATCTTGAAAGCTTTCTTATGTCTGAAGAAGTCATGATATTGGGTAAATGAATTACCCATACAATATACCAATATAAATCTGTGATTAAGACTTCATGTAGTAGTCTTTCTACCAAATGTTCTGGTAATTACAAATTAGAAGGTTAAAATTTTACAGTGGTGAAGGAGATACATAGTATCAAGACCATACATAAGCCTAAGGAAAATAATAAGTAAGCTCATCAAGTTTGATCCAGCAGTTCTTGCTTGACTCAGTTTTTGTTGGAAATAAATAAACCCCTGAATTCAAGTATCAGAAAGATCAGACCAGCATGATAATAAAAGTCTAGAAAAATGTGATAGATGTGAAATCAGAAAAGGTCAAAATCTCAAATTTCGAATGAAACCCAAAATGACTTACAATATTTGAGTCATTTCTTGATCTATGTATCTACTACACAATGGAACCGGACTACCAAGTCTCTTGCCTAGGCGGGATGTACATCTTTGGTACGTTGTCACCCCGAAGTATGATGGCTTTTATATTGTTTTGCTTACAGTGTTTCTCCAGTGAATCTATTAAGCTGTCACATGCTTGAGGTTCAAGTCTTATATTCGCACCGAATATCCACGTATGATCCACCACCATCAGTTTCTTGAGATGAGGCCATGTAGCTTGAAATAGGATGTCATTCAATGTTTGACAGTGTGCTGATGTCCTATAGTCCCATCGAAGGTTGGTTATTGAAATACAGTCTTGGAAGCTGCGCAATGAGTTTGGGTTTTTCGTAGAAAGCTCCAAGTCAGTCAGAAATGGAAGGGAGAACCGACATTGGTGATCACCGATAGGATCGATTTTCCAGCACTCTTCATCATTCCTTTGGACAAATCGAAGTGCAAGCTTTTTAACTTCAGGAGCAATGGAATGGACAAGTAGATATGCCGAAATCGGCGAGAAATGACCACAATGATCAATTGCAAGGTCAGTGATCGTCCTTGGCCACTCGTAAACACACCAGCTTTCATTTAGATCGCTAATATGAGATAGATGTAATTGCGATAGATGTTTCAGCTTAGATAGATGAGATCCAAAAGAGCCATCGCCTATTTTTCCATCATCTCCAAATCCTCTGAAACCCATAAAATCAAGTGATTCAAGTAAAGGTAAACCGTCAGCAAGTTTTGATGGAAACTCTTTCATGCATGCGTCAAGATTGCCATCCTTGAATTTCAGATGCCGAAAGTTTTTAAGATTAGATAAAGATGGAATCAAGTTTGATAGAAAAGCTTCGGTTCCACCTTCATCTTCAGGATCTTCAAATTAACAGTATTCGATGTTCATCGAAGAAAGGTTAGGGCAAGACTCTATCAAGTCTTTAACAGTCTTTGGGGAGACACATGCAGTTCTTGCACCCATATAATTCTGAAAACTGAGATTATCGTATGACGGATGATGCTCTATGAATTCACCAGGAGGTTTGCTGCAGTTCTCTGAGAGATTGAGCGATAGAGATTGAACATGGGAGCCTTGTCTGACAAGAAGGTCGTTGGTCCATAGGTCTATTGGTGCTGGAAGAGAACTAGGAAACTGTAGATTCTAACAATCAGATCGATTCATGGTTAGCATTATATCCTTATGGAAAACTTGATCTGATTATAACTCACTTGCCATAGTCTTGGTTGACAATGTTGATATATCTCAGGTGAAGTGATTGCAAATGCTTGAAAACTGTTCAAGATTGGTGAGTTTTGATGTAAGTAAGTGTTATATCGCTTCTGATCAGCAGGTCCTGCGATCTCCACCCTACTTTTGTAATTTTGGTCGTAAATTTCTCTAGTTTCTTGCTTGGCTATGGAATCAAGTGTTTCGAGTATCTGGTTAAATATGTCGATGGGTAGATCCATTAGGCCCAGAGGACGGGTATGAGATGATTCCTCATTTTTGATAACTGCTTCGACTCCATCGGATGGAAGCTCAACTTCTTGATGAACATGAGAATTAACCATTTTGTTGACAGATGTTATTCGGATAGAGCGATTGGAAGGAACAAAGTAAGGATCGATTCCTTTGACCAAATGAAATATTTCGAGTCAAGTTCTTCGAAACGAGTTCGAATCAAGTTTAGATGTTGGTTTACTCAATGGTTTAGTCTCCCTGTGAAGTTCAAGAGAGCTTTAGAGACAATCTAGAGAAGAACTATGAGGTTCGGATTATCAAGAGCTTTAACTTAAAGCTAACACACTGAATCTGATCGAACGAGATGAACAATCAGAGGAAACAAAGATGGATAAAACAAATCAGTTTGGATTTGATAAAGAAAAGGCAACAATCAAATCAAATGGATGTAGACCTTTTAAATATCAAGATCGAAGTGAATGATGTCATCTCATTTAACACAGCATTGGATCAAGTAAGAAAAGAGAAACATTCTAAAGATCAAGTCAGGATCTTGCTTAATCAGACGACAAAGTGCAAGGTGATCAGCGAGACTAGCGAATGTGATCTTGATTGAAATTCATCAAGTTTTAGTCAGCCATCAACCAACTCAACTTTAGAGAACAGAGCTGAAAAGGTTGGATATCAACATCAGCATACAAGAAAGAAACATTCTATTCTGTCAATGTTTAGATCCACCTTGAAACACCATCAATGTCTGATCTCTTGTCTATTTGAACAAAAAAAGCACCGGCATTTTTCAAGTCAGGACAAATCATCACATCATTCCATTGACAACCTTTCAATAAATTCCCATTGCATTTATCAAGTGATGATAGCTACATCACAGATGTTTGTTGTCTTTTTGATTTCTCACTTACTCACTTTAGATTTCCAGGATGTTGGTGATCCTAGACACTTCTTATCCACATACACAACCCAAAACCATTCAGAGCATGTACAAACATTACAAAGTTATCAGCTACAATTCCGAGTGCTTATAATTCACCTTGGGATAATTGAGATAATTGATTGAGGACTGTAAATGATTCTTGTGTGGCCTCCTTGCTACCAGCTCTTGCAATGAGGTTGAAAATAACATGTTGATATACTAAAAAAAAATTGTAGACAGATATGACATCAGGTTTACACATTTCTCAAAAGGATAGTAGATGATACTCACAGGAAAATGTGTGGATGAGCTGCCACAATTTGACAAAGACCAGATACCATAGTAGAGTTCATTTCCATTGGCGCTGGAACTAGGCTTCTGGTACATGTTTGCTTTGAAAAGTAACAAGTATTGTACTAAAGTGCAAAGATAAAGGAAACAAATGTCAAGAAAAATGGTGCAAGGTTACAATTGCTAATGTTATCAAACTAGCGCTTCGGGGGCGGCCCGCCGCCCTTTCGGCTTCGCTTGACGCGTCAGTCATCGCTGCTACATCTCACTTCGTTGCATTTGACCTATCGCATCATACATATTGCGACATCCTCGTGTAAGTTACTGTATTCTGTCACATTGTTGCATAGGCCTGCGTTACGTCATAGCTACGACATTGCATCACAACTTCTCAAAGGACAGTGCCACATTTACCGTTCATTCTACTCCCCTCTATCCCTCAACAAAACCCAGAATACATGAGGTTTCCCGCGAGACTGGTATTCTACGCATTTGATGTAGACTCTCCCGTTCACAACCCTCGTTTCATAGTTGAAGTTCTGCATGTCATGTCCACCATTGCAAAATTTGTCTCTTGAGGCATTTCCATCGCAATCCTTTGTATGCTTTGACATCCTAGGCAATCGTGTCTGCAACTTATGTGGTCATTAACTTCGTTGATAATCATCAATGACAAAGCTGCTGCGACTTACGCTTTTTAAGCTTATAAATTGGCCTTAAATGCTCCGAAGATTTTATTGAACTTGTCTTTCGCTGCCTATTACCGATTTCGCTGTCAGTATTGGTATCCGGCAGCGAGAGTATTAATTACCGACCTGACTTTGCGTTTTTCGACTATTCGCGAATTTACTGACGGTAAATAGGGAAGTCGTGACTTCGTAAATGACAACTTATTTCCGTCGCAGATCTCACAACCTCTACTAAACGACGGGGTCGGATCAACTGTGTGACTCGAAGACCCGATATGTAATCGGTCAGACGGGGATGATGTCATTTGCCGAATTGTAATCTCATTGCAAAGTTAGTTCCTACAATTCAAAGTCCATACATGCATTCTTCCAGCTCTCCTACGTGTTCTTCACCTTCACTGCACTCGTCTGCTAATTTGGGTTTGGCACCGTCTTCGCAATCAACGAAACATCGTCTACCTATAGATATTGTTAGTCCATGTTCATCGATGTCGGATTGCGTCACTCACGCATGATTATCCAACCTTCCGCGCCAATCCGACCAACTAATCGCATGGCCTCTCACCTCGACCGTGTTGCCCTCGTCCAATCACTGAACGTTTTCTCTTTGCTCAACACGTTCGCCATCATAGCAAATACTCTGCGGTAAAGTCAACCCACACCAAAGCCTATCACGCGAAGTTAGTACCAATCTGTGTAATATAAAAAGAGGCTTGCACACCGTCATATCCCACTGTTGATGCCTCACGCATGCTACATGATAGTTTGCATCGCCGTATGTTGACGGAGCAACACGATGCGACACTACGATACCCCGGCCATGAAAGCGTATTGCATTGCTTGGTTTCTCGGTTGCAAGTCTCGTTTCACTGACAGGTTTCACTGTGTCCCGCATCAGGAACATTCGTTGTTGCGCTGTGAAGTTGTCCATCACAATTACCCCCTCGAGCTTGTAATATTTCGATATTTGCAACTCGGGGCCTCCGCTTTCATCGATCACGGCAAAGGGAATGTTAGTTATTAAACCGCCTTCCACCACAGTTCGTGACTGGTATGCGACTCTGAGCCTGTCTCTTCTTCGAAAACCCTGAATCTGAAAAGATGACATTAGAATCTGTCGATAGTGCAACGGTCAGTAAAATCACGGACCTCCTTTTCTAATTTAAAGATTCCGCTGCAGCGCAGAGGCATATGTTCGTATTGTCTAATGCCTTTCTGAAGTGTCCTCGTCGGTTGTAACATATCTTTAGGATGTAAATATAATGAGAGCTAGATGACGATATAGCTGAATCGCTGTCAATATCAATCACGTTGATCCGACATCTTATATAGCAAATCTGTGTTGTAGAGTTCAGAAATGCAGCCATTTCGTTTCACAATTGCGTTAAGTCGATTCCTATTAGAGCCAAGTCGGGATTGACCGACGACCGTGGCACTCACGATCTTCATTCCCTTTAAATAGCTTTGCCCAGGTACTAATGCAGCCTTCTACATAATGATTTCGGTAGCGACTGCCAAATTCAGAGTGCAATTCTTAAGTTCATTTGGCCGACGCTCGCCATCTGCGTCGTCTCGGATTCAATTGCAGAAGCACACAACTTTGCTAGTAATCAAAACCTACACTGGTCAGATTGCAATTCCTCATAAGACAATAGAATATATTACATAATGACGACGCGCGGCCAATGATAACTTTATAATAAAATGTCATGAAATACAATGTTTTTTGTTTCAGTACTTTTGATATCCCGTGACATGCAAACCATAATCTTATCTGCACGCGTGCACCTTGACAGTGCAACATATAACTGGCCATGTGAGAAGACTGGGCTCGGTAGGAAAACTACTACAACCCCACCGCTTTGCCCCTGGGATTTGTTCACCGTCATGCAAAAAGCTGGCGCAATTGGATATTGGAATCTATAGAATGGTAAAGGACATGTTGAACCACCTGTGTGGTGTAAGTTTATTCTGGGCAGCGTAATCAAACTCCCCACGCGGTTCCCAGTGATTATGCGGCACGATAAAATTCTCCTGCCTACGTGTGTCACAACCATCCGTGTCCCGTTGCACAATCCTCGTTTCATGTTCAAATTGCGTAATAGAATAATTGGCATTCCGGCTTTTAAGCATAAGGAATGCACAGGGAAATTTGGCACTGCGAACGTGTTTAGCATTTCAGGTGTCAATGGTTCACCCGTGGTTGAATCGTCATTGGCGTCGATAGAAATTGAGTAAAAGGCCTCTCCGTCCAGACTGTCCAAGATATCCTCATTGATTTGTCCAACGTACTTGTTCAGCGGTGTGATGATACAACGGTCTGCATAATAACTCGCCAGGTCGCTCCATTGGCTTGGAGAAATCATGTCATTTGCTTTGTCATACAGCTCAAGGGCTATATCCTCATCGAATGTTAATGCCGAAGGGATAACTTTATGAGCAATATGCTCGAGTTGGATATCGGCTTCGACTTCCTCTTGCAGATCACCTGATCCTACTTTCAGCAACCAGTTAGCGTATTCTGTATTTCAATTTGCAACCTCAGGTGTCACATTTGCCACCGCTAATCGAACGTTCGTCGTCAATTTATGGCGTCGGAGTGTTTGCCACAGATAAGAACAGCGTAATGAAGCTTCGGCCTGTTGTGCGATGGAACCTCGTGGAATAACCGGCAGGGTCTGCCGAAAATCGCCAGAAAAGAAAACCATGACACCCCCAAACGGTACGTCTCGACCTCGCAACTCGCGCAGCGCACGGTCCACACAGTGGATATCATTTTTGTTTTGCATCGATACTTCGTCCCAAACAATTAGTTGTATACATTTCAGCCTATTACTCAATTCGTCTTTTCCCGAGAGTTTACATCGAGAGTCATCATCAGCATTAATAGGGATTTTGAAAGCGCTATGCGCTGTTGTACCTTTCAAAAGTATTAGGGCCGCGATGCCAGATGACGCAACTGCCGCGACTTGGTGTTCCAGAGCGTTGCAGTAGTGCAGAATCGCATTTAGCAGGAATGTCTTTCCGGTACCTCCGGGTCCGTCTAGAAAATGTAAACCGCCGTCTCCTGCAACGATTCCATCTCTTATGTCGTGAAACACAGCCAGCTGTTTGTCGTTCATCAAATTTAACGACTTCTCCAGAATCATCATGCTTTCTTCACTCGTGATGTCATTCTCTTCGTCTAGTGAAATCAAAGCTGCATAGGATCTCAGTATTTGTGTGTCTGGCTGCGGGAGTCCGGCTCTGGTCAGCGTCAGATTTACTTCCTCGAGTGCAACGGCCATTCTGCAGAGACCCAATGCGGTGACCATTTCCGACGTTGGAATTTCGTCAGGATTATATTGCATCATAGCGTACTTGCAATCGTCACATAAATAGATGGCGAATTGATTCCATATTCGCAAAGGATCAGAAGGTGGCCCGAACTTGAGGATAATTGCGAACATTGCTCGTAATTGATATGCACTATGTACTCTGGCGCACTCATCCATAGCGGCGATGTAGTGGTCGTCGTTAAGGAGAAGGCCGCGTGCGACTGCCGCTGCATTGAATGTAGGGTGTACGACACCCTCGAACGTCTTCAAATCGTCAAATGAGGTTGGCCCCTTGACATTCATAAGGAGGAGACGCATAAAGTATCTCTCGCCTTGAGTTAGGCTGGCGTAGAACACCCTTGGGATCGTCTTTGAAGCTTGAACCCCGGGTTTCCAATGTTTGGCGTCTTTATTCCACGTGAAGTAATAGACTACTTCAGGGTACGTCAGAGATCGGATTGTCTCTGTATCGTCCTTGATTTTGACGTTGGCTTTACAAAGCGCAAAAAATTCGGTCAATGTCGTTCTAGCAGCTTTACCAGACTCGATCTGGTTTTTTAAAGACCATTTGTTTTTGAAATATACAGTGTTTTCTCGCGGCATGTGAACTGTCAGCTTTTGAACGGCTGGAAACCGTGAAGACATCCAAAATTCAAATAGTCTCCAACACGCTGCAGGGTGACATCAATGGTCTCAGTTTTGTCCGTTCAAATGTGATGTATTAAACGTACCTTCAGTTCCCGTGAGCGTCCGTCCATCAATGTAAGTGTCAATTTCATTTTCGGCGGTGATTGAAAGCGCAGCTCTATCGTGCCCCTTCGTAATATATTTGTATAGGTATTTCAAGGCTTGCATGCTGGAAGCGACCTCAACATTTATATGACAATTGAACTTGAGTAATAAATAGGGGTTGTACGGGACAACGTCTCTGTTTGTGTATGTGTAGCCGCCCTTCTTAAAATTTCTGCCATTATTTCTTCTTCGATAGTTGGGGTAAGAGTCGTCCGTCATTGTAGTTTCTTCCGCGTAATCCTTTGGAAAATCAAATCGACATTTGCCCTTTCTCCAACAGCTACTACCCTCGCGGCAAGGACCATGAAGCATTGATTTCGTCACAATTTCCCATAAATCAGGCTCGAGCTCGCGATCAGGAATTTCGGCGCGGACTACCAAGTCTACAGCATCTGGCGTTCTAGGACATGACGCAGGCTCCATAATCGGTATAAAATGCAGATGTGGGCGGCCGCGGTTCTGGAATTCGATGGTGCGTACATGAGAGAGACATTTACCCAGGCGACTTTGCTTATTCACATCCTTCATCATTGCTTTCATCTTCATCTGAAATACTCTAACCATCAATTCAGGTCGATCCATTGCAATTTGCCCCGGCAGAAGCGCAGATTGTATCTCAGGCCAATTATCGTTGGCTGTCATCGTGATAAAATATGACGGTTGCCCGAAATGTCGAACCAGAGCCATCGCGTCGTGGTAGAGCTGAGTCATATTCCTAGCGCCGCCAATATGGCCTGCCGGCAGGATAACCCGTCTACCAATTTGGAAATCATTGCGACCTAAAGACTCTTTCGCTCCAGAGTAAAGTTCCGCATATAGTACATCTTGATTCAATCTAAACCAGTTTAAACGTTGATTTTCAACACAGGCATAAAGATCAATTGAGAATTCTTGAAGGAGCATTTTCGAAGACAAAATTGCGGAGAATTCGTCTTTCCGCTGAAATAATAGATACGCGAACCATTGTAAAGAACTTACTGTCGGCCCGTCATCTGGAAAAAAAGCAGGTTAGATTATAAACTTCTATAAAGGTGCTGAAACACTGACTGTCGGGAGTCGGTACTCTATAGAACTCGTTGTATCCAGCTTGACCCCATGGGAACAAAAGTGGATATCGCAGCGGTAAGTAGCCTGTGTGTCTTTCGGATATTCGTTCCCACGCTCCTTCTTCACTATGCAGAATGAGATCACGATCTCTTTCACCAACTGCACCACCTCCGGCGACAATCATCGCGACCTCAGTGGCAGTTGGTCTACAGTAAGTTCGAATGTCATGACCTGCCGATCCTGACTCGGTAGGCGGAATGGATTTGAGCTTTAAAGAAACTGATTTCGCCTCTTCTATAATTTGCTTAGCCATTTTAAACTGTCGTGCATAGGGATTATGCTCATACATAAAATCTTGTATTTCTTGGATAATATTGAGTCGAAGCGTTTTGGAACCTGACATGAATTTCCGATGGGCCGCCTCGTTAGCAATCTCGTTACTCATGACGTAAATTTGAGCAAATGCCGGTTCGGCGCTGGGCCTCGGCAAGATAAGGCCCATGTCGTGGTAAAGAGCTCCTTGTATTTTAAAGCACCGAATACCAAATGGACCATCTACATTGTGTTTAACCTCCGTACCGAGAGAAGTAAACGACAGACAGTTGTTGTATGCGCGAATGTTGTCTTGAAAATTCTTACTCCCTGGATAAGATATATCGTCAGCTCCTAACTTTTGATTCAGGGATAGTTTTCTCAACGCACGCGAGTCGTTGCCCGTGAATAACTTTCGCAAAAATTCTGGCACGGGCGGGAAGTCAAAGTAGTGTTCAGGTAGCAGGACTTGACCACTTTGACAGCAAGTAGAGTATATCGGTCCCGATTTCTTCGTGTCGCGCGTTCGTTCGCTTACCCAATGTAGGGCGTCACACGTTGTGCAAACATCGTCACACATACCGACGTCATGAGGTATCTCGGCTTGAAATCGTAATTTAATTGATTCTTCATTATTTTCCCATTGAGCTCGTACTGCGAGCGGTATAGCGAACCGAGAAGAAGTTTGATTGATTTGGTGGACAACAAAGACGTTGGAGATGGTTACACTGTTGGCCCTTGTTTTCTTTTTCAGTGAAATGAGCGGGTTGTTAGTTAGGAGTACCGAGGTGACTGCATATATGATGATTAGGCTGGATTCATGTTTCAAGTAATCGTAATTACTTCTATAATTGGTTGGAGCTAGTCTGAGTGGGACACCGCGAAATCTGGTGCTCGAATACGACGGATTACCGGTCAAAATGGGTGCACGCAACAAATTTATTTTCGGGATCATCGGTCATGAGTGGATGCACGCAACGGATTTCTTTCCCCATTCAGAAGTTCATACAAAAAAGCAACAGATACATGATAGTGATGTGACAGTGTAAAGTCGAACTGCCCAGGGAGCTTGACTATCACCACAATGGGATACATAGTGCAGATCAACGTTCAACAGATCGGGAAATGGGTCTTAGAATACCATGAATACGGGACAATGACGGGCAATAGAGTGAGAGAGAAGAGAACACAGAATCATACTCGTCGACGTTTTAGCGGTGAAGAATTCACTGGAGTTTCTGGGGCTTCGGTGTTCTCATCTGCCTCGGTGCTTTCGACTGCGGTGTCGATAACGTTGCCAGTACCTTGTGGAACGGGTGGAGTACTGCTTGGATTAGGATCCAGAGTGTTAGCGGAGGTGCTAGCGGCACTGCTAGCCTTGTTCCTACGTCTGTAGTAATCGGTCAGTATAATGTGGCAAGTTTATTACGATCTGACGCTGGCTTACAACGTTAACGGTACTCGTCCGCCTTTGGGAGTACCAGGTTTGTTGATGACCTTATCAACTAAACTGGGGGCGTCCCCGGTGCAGCGACTGATTGCAGTAACCTGATCGAGTAATGTTAACTTGGAACTACAAATCGATATTGTTGTGTGACGAACCTCGGTTTCCCACATGAAGTTCACCCCATCGTAATCCTTGATGGCGCCGACTAATTGAACCTCGCGGCCAACTTGGCATATGTTTTGTGCTTTCTCCATGTTACAAACGGGAGGGATATGATGCTTGGTGTAGAACGTCACTGGAATTTTTGTCTGTCGTTGCTGTCGTAAGTATAAGGATAATAAAAGATGACGTTTGTGGAACTTACAATAGGATCATAGTCTTGGGACTGTAGCGTAATTACAACAGTCGCTTTGCCTTTGTAAAGAGGGTCCTTCACAGTTTCGCGCGCTGTCACATACCCAAGCGCAATCATCACGGTCTTGTCCATGAGATCCTCGGCAAAAGACTCGCCGAATCTCGCAACGTCACCGAGATCAATTCGTGCAGAATTTTCGAAGTGAAGATGGTCATCTTTGTCGTCGTTGGTACCAATCATCTTGCAAGTCATCGAATAGACGGAATTGGGCTTGACGGCGTCAGCAGTGGATCCATAAGATGTCAAGCGAATAGGATTGGCAAAGGGGGCACCTCCATTCATCCCAGAGGTGGCGATAGAAGCATGAGAAGAGATAAACCCTTTTGAATTAATGTGAAGGGAAGCAGCCTGCGAAATAGACATAAATTAAGATTAGCATGGTGTATGAATTATATCGGTTTCAGGCGAGCGGAACGGTATCTTACTTCAACTCCCGCCTGTCCGAAATAATTGACCCGAATAGGGTGAGAGGTTGAATTGGTATTGGGGGCGACCATCGTGGCAGATAGATGAGTAAGCAGCGGTATGGGAAATTGAATGACAGATAATAAGTTAATGCGAAGTGATTGCTATCAGTGAAAATGCAGATGGATAGAAATTAATAGGATGTGGGTGCATCAACGACTTCTTATAGTTTTCGTATCGTGGGATGACACCGAACGCAAACAACAAAGCGGCAACTCTTCGTCGGCTGGGGTGCACCGCCAACATAACACGGATGGTTTCGAAATCGGCAGCTTGGAAATCAGGGCCAGGAACATGAAACGTGTCAAAAAGGACCAGGCGAATGGGCGAGCGTGTGATGTGCTGCTGATTAGAGTATTGGCTACAGAAAAGAGGGTGCAAATGTGATTGTGATCACTTACACCTGATTTGGTCACTGTGTTTATTGTAGTAATTTGCCGCACGTCCATAAAGCGGACTGTATTGTTGTTGGGACTACTGGGCAGTCAGATCGAGTGTCCGGCGATTGGATAATGGATGTTGAGGGCGATCGGGAGTACGTGGTTGGGATATTGGATATAGATTGACCGTGCTGGATAAAACTGTTGCAGTCTAAAAATAAGAATAGGTAAACTACTTGTCGACTGATTGAGATCTGACTTACTATGAAGGTGTATTTAGGGCTAGGTTAGACAATGGTTGGGTAGAGGCTCAGCATTGTGGCTTGGGGGCTAGGTTAGGCAATGGTTTGGGAGTGGCTCAGCGTTGTAGGCAAAAAAAATTTTGATAACGTCTTGGCAGACTGGGAAAGTGGAATAGAGTGTGGACCGCGACAGTCTGACGTTGTTGGACCGTAACGCAGACCACGTATATCGACATTTTTCGTAGTCAACACCATCTCCTTATTATGTATGATAATCTACATACTTGCAAATTTCAATGGAGAACTTTGCCACAGACGAGGAGCAAAATCCTAGTCATTCAAACACCAATAGAAAGCAGAGAAGTAAACTGAGATCCAAATACTCTTCACAAAGTTCAGATCACCTAACCACAACATCCTTTCTCTGGAAAAAAACACAAATAGGAAACAATATGAATCTGCGACAAAGAAAAGTAGGCATTCAATTCTGTCTTTCAAGAATATGTATATACCATGCACAGGCAAAACTAAATTATATTCCTAATCTGAACACATTTTGTTTGGTTATGAGTTGATCAAAAGAATTTCAAAAACTACACAAGATACAAGACCTTAATACACCAAACTCTCTTGAACCCAACCACCTAGAAAAAGACGTTCAACCACAAAACACCAAACAACAACTCCCAAAATATCTACACTCAAAAAAGATTTATAATCTAAGCATAATGAAACCCGATCTCAACAAACACATATCAAGATCGGCGAAGCTCTCCGATCGATCCTAATGACCAACTTACCCACCAACAAATAAATAACCGTAGTAACCCCACTCACACTCAACAAATGTACCTCACAGATCTTGATCAATCTCTTTTTCATTTCTTCAAGTGGTACAGACCATTCTTCTTGATGAAAGATAATCGGTAATCCATCCCCATCAATTTCACTCAAGCTTTTCAATAATTCGTAATAAAAACTGGCTTCGATTAATTTATTGGGTGTTAAGGTTGGATCTACTTGGGTAGGGTATGATTTTATTAGTTGGGCAAGCGTTTCACTGGATTTTATTCAAGTGAAGCAGTCAGGTATCAGAGTTCTGATCTATATGGTGAGAAAAATTAGGAACACAGAGGGAATCAGGTCTATACTGACATTGTTTGTTGGTAGTTGAGTGTTCCTTCAGCTGTATCAAGCGCTCTTTGAAGTTCTGGATTAGCCACTTTGAGCGAATCCAACAAAGTATTCGATCTCCAAAACGAATTCGTCAAGCGTGAAAGAACAGCAAGTCTTGATTCTGGTAAAGATGACGGAAAGTCTAGTGGCGTAGGTTTTGATGGTGGACTAGAGATTTCAATCAGTTTCTTGGTTTCGTTTGAAGAAGAATGGAAAGGATGATCGGTTGGGTCTTCGCAAGGCTCAGGTTCGGGTACGACCAAAGGAGACATGGAGTCAAGTTCTTGTGATTTCTTTGGTGAATCGGTCAACTGAAGTAGTTGTGTTTTTGGATCATAAGCCGTTCGAGTTTTAAGTTTGGTCAAACTTTGTTGTAACCGTTTATGCGTGGTAGATTGAGGTGTGGGTGTATTAGGCATATGATGATGATCATCTTCATGATCCGAGACTCCTGGTGCTTGACTACCAGAACGGATCTTGGGACTTTTGGCTCTTTGAATGATCCGTCGGGTTAGTTCGGTTCGAGAGATGAAGGGATCATATGGGTCTGTAGAAGTAGAAGCTGAAGGGATCGGTTTCTTGGGCGTCTTTCGCTTCTTGGGTGAAGTCGAGATCGGTTCCATTTGAGCCAGTTGTTCTGCTAATTGACGAGACTTGGATCCGATCACGAATGCAAAGCTTTCAATGACTTGAACAAGATAAGCGGGAATACAAGAATGCTCACTCACCTTGGCTCGTTGTTCATCTCTCAAATCGGTCAAGGCCAATATTTCGAGTGATTCTCTTTGGATCGCCTCTTTGATGCTCGCTGAAGGCTTCGGTTTGGTCTTGACACGTGGTTTTGTAGGTAATGGAGCTGTGCGTGGAAGCTGTATATTTGAAGAACACGAATATCATGATGATCAGTTATCTTTGTACTAAAGTTTGGATAGTGGGAAAATTCACTAACCTTGAGTTGCTCTTGTAAGCCAGCAATAGACGATTCCAACGTATTGAGTTGTCTGATAAGAGCATTAACATGATCGTCTAGTCTAGGCATAGGACTAATATTATGAAAGAAATTGCAAAATAACGTGTAGATGTGATTCAGTAGAAGAAGATAAAAATAAAGATAAAGTGATGATAAACTAACTAAATCGAAAGTAAAGTCTGAATAGCCATCAATGAACTTCTAGTAGCCACCACATCACCGGTTTCTCTTTGTTGTTTAGATTTTCCAAGATTGACTGTTTTCGAAACATTTGCTAATTCTTGAACCGTAGAATCTAAAATCATTCGATACCCTGCTGGTTGATGATCATCTAATTGAAATAAACAAATTTCATTTTGTTTGGCTTCCCTTAGATAGGTTTCTTCAAATTCATCTTTGGTTGATAAAACTGAAGATGGTAATGAGGTGCTGATGGTAAAGTTTAGTTGTCGTGTTTGTTTTAGTGTGTTGGCTAGTTTGTAAATCGATTCTTCTGAACTTGATGCCATGTTTTCTTTGTTGATGAGTTGATAGTTGATAGTTTGGTTTTGGTTTCGATCTTCAAATGACAAGATTCCCAATCGATCTCTCAACTCATTCGACTGGTAGGCTCGGATCGGGTAATCTTCTGGGGGGCTATCGGATCGGATACTTCTTACACTTCACTCCTCATCTTCACCAAATCAAGTGGTTCATGAATTATCTTGACATTCTCAGTGATCAAGCATTGGTTCTTTGTCCCACACAAAAAATATAGGATTTTACTAAAAGCAGCCCCCCCTTCAAAGGCTTGACCGCCCCCTTTTAGTCGGGGAAGAAGAATACAATATAAAAACGGCTGTCAGTTATTGATCCGTGTGAATGCAAAACTGAACATCAAGGGGGCGGTCTTGAATTCAGGTGAAATGGAAGCCAATCGTTAAAAGCATCGTTATCACCTCCTCCTGCTTTCATGGCTTAAGATCTGTTGTTGGACTTGGTGCTTGGTGATTCAAAAATCTCCTTCCCTGGCGTTGTTTACAATCACAAATTTCCTCTTGCCCCCCTTTCGCAGTGATTGATAAATATTTCTACTTCTTCCTTGTTCTTTCTTGTGATGATTAAACACATGCGCACGTAAAGAAAATCGATCGGTAATAACCGAAGCAAAGATTTGATTGATAATGATAAGATCCTTCATTAGATCAAGGTTATATGTTACACCTCACATTCAGACCAACATGTATCACGGTTGATAAGTGATGATGAAACATGATTGGATATTTCATTGCTTCATCGTCATCATCATATAGAGAAAGTCGATCAGAAGAACATGCGTTATCAGGTGTTGCCTCTGACATGCCAGAGACTGGAAGCAAGATAGTATCAATAGCATTCTGTAGCATCTCATCCAGTTTCCATTTCACCTGAATTCAAGACCGCCCCCTATGTGTTGTTTTGAATTCACACATATTCACACGCTTTTGTATTGTAAACGTCTTCCCCGACTAAAAGGGGGCGGTCAACCCTTCAGAGGGGGGGCTGCTTTTACACCACCGGGTGGTCTGGACCGCCGCTGGTCCGACCAGGCGGTCCAGCGAAGGGCGGCCCTTCTGTCTGCGGTGAAGGGCGGTCCTTAGGTCGACCTCACGCAGACCGCCCACAAAAGGAATCCCTGAGGCGCCCTTTGGCTGCTGAGGAAGCGGCCAAAAGTCGCCAGATAGTGGATTTCCGAGGCACATGAAACGAATCGCAATTTGCCACAAAATGACGACGGACAGCCGCCTTTTCGAATCTTTCACGTCGCCCAGGCACAATAATAATCCGGTAAAAAAAACAAAAATCAGGGTGTATTTGGTATTTCATTTTCAATTGGGGGTAGTGGGAATGAAAAGAACAGTTCAAAGACGACAATGAAAAGCACAATTCGCTAAAAATTTTGTCAGCTAAAAAAAAAAATTTGTTCGCGCACAATTTTTTGATTGGGGGATAGGTGAAGGAGAAGCACAGTTCAGAAAATGAAAAGCACAATTCGCTAACAATTTTGTCAGCTTAAGAAAACAACTTTGTTCGCGCACGATTTTTTGATTGGGGGATAGGTGAAGGGGAAACACAGTTCACAAAGTGAGACGCTAGTTCAATCGCACATAAATGAATAGTGCAGGCAACTTCTGTGCCAGATGTGAGACAAGATAATAAAAAAAGGGTCGTTGTCGACTACGTGAAGGACGTTTCTGAGAGTGTCGGCTGACTCAGGCTGAGAGTCATCGACCCTACTCGTCATCTTGATTGGATTGTTCGGCACCAATTGCATCTTCAACAACCTCGTCGGTTGGCAGCGCAAAATCACAGGTTTCTTTAAGTTCGTCAAATAAGTTCTTGAAGTTGAACGCCTCTCTGTCTTGATTATACACAACTTTGTAAAAACTGAAGTCCATCCCAAATTAGTGCCACATTCATTGACGATGATCAATGAATTACTCTTACGCAATGGTATAGTCGTCCCCTTTGGCTCGCAAGCTGGCGAGTTTCTTGTCCACACTGGCCCAAACTGACCCAGAACCGCGGCCGTTTTGGAAGATATGGACAGCTTCGCGGCGCTGGTGTAAGAGAGGGACAAAGAGTAAGAAGTTGGAGTGTGAAAGTTGCTTGAGACAAGGAGACTTTTTCGAATCGCTTACTAGATAAGCGATTCGAGCGCGGGTGGGCGCATCGGTATTGGCCCATAAAGAGTTAGCATCGGCGTGTGAGCCGGCGACGCCCATCCTGTTTGCGATCTATGAGTGAGTTAGATGAAGATATATCAGCAAAACAACGAGAAAAAAATGGATTAAAATTGAGTAGGAAACAAACCCTGTGCCATAGCAACTTGAGGTTTGGCACTGGGTCGTCCATGACCGCACCAGTCTTGGGATCGTAAATCCCGGTTAAAAGCTGAAATGGAAGTTTGGAAAAGTTTGCAAGGTTTGGAAAGCGGAAAGGCAGAAAGAGTGCAAGGTTTGGAAAGCTATGGTTAGAGTGATAACGAGAATTCACATATGAGGGGGAAAGCACACCAAGATATGAAGTTTTTCACGAGTGTGCTTGCACACATTCCTGATGTGAGTAGTCAACAACCTAGTGCCAACGCTGTCTTGGATTCCAAGACTCCCTCCTGGAAGATGCTGTTGCTTCCATTCATTGGGTTGAGCATTGAGGCGGGTCTGTAGATTGGAAGAGGTAATGATCAGTTTCGTAAATGGAGCGCCAAAGGTAAAATCAACTCACTCGTATCGAGCTAAAAAACGAATGAGAAAGCCAAACACGATTGGCTTCTAAAGCCGTGTACGACTCTAGACCAGGTGTCACAATGAGCCTGTTAGACAAGGACACTATCAACTCCTGGTAGATCCAAAGGCTGAAGTCAGCATTGATTGAATGATCTTGGACAACAAAGGAAAAGTAACACATACATGGAGTTCCGGAGAACAAACCCAAGCCACGGCATTCGCACTGGGCCCGTTAGATTGGGACTCAGCCGACAAGTGGTTCTCAAGCATGCTCGAGACCTCTTCAAGCTTTTCTGCCATGCGGCCTACCGCGTCAGAAAGCTTATCGATGTTGAATAGCGTTTTAGCTTGGGCAACTGATTGGGCAATGTGTTGCGCCGCCAATCCGTTGACCTAGTTGATGAAATTAAAAAGAAAGATGAAATGGAGGATAGATATTACCAAGGCAAGATGAATGAAGTGATCAAAATGAAAAAGACGTGTTGCAAAGGGGTAAACATGAAACAGATTCAGCTTGTGAAGAATACATAAAACTTGAAGAAGGTTGAGATGAGTTACCTCAGCAAGGTATTGGGCATATTCATGATGCACTGGGTCTAACCCAGCATTCATTGACATGGTCTCGAAAAAGGCCTTTTCACCACCAGCCAAAGTGCGACGTGCGCTGCTTAACGTGAAGGCGGTGGCTGGCACCTGATTGGCAGGTGTAGAAGCTGTGGGCGAACCGAGTTCGCGTCCCAAGTCGTCACCACTTGGGCTAGGGGAACGGCGACTGGATGGCCCTCTATTGGAGGGCGATGAGGAACGTCCGTCACGGACACGGCTGGACATGCCTGGCAAGCGAGAAGCATTACGGCGTAATAGAGAGTGATTGTTGAGGCTACAAAGCTGAGAAGACATACTGAAGTTCGGTGCGATATAAGTTTGGTGGTTGGGTCACTTTACAAAGGACAAAAAAGATGGAAAGTGATGGAAGAAGACTGATCTCAGGACAGGATGAAACCTTGGGGGAAAGGGGGACAAAAAAAGTGAGAAAGATCGTCCTTTTAATGTGCAGAAGCCAAAATTCAGCGACTTGGGGAAAGAAGTGAAACACTGGAGGAAAGAGCTCGTGTCTTCCACGCGAAGTGGTGAACGCGCAGGCTGCCCTTGGCTTGCCAATCGCCTTTGAATAGCCTAAACGCGGTGTCTGACCAATCACAGATCACGACCTTTGAGATGAAGATTGAGAAAAATTGAGCTGAATGGAGTCAATGAATCGGAGTGTGATGAGACAAAGATGAAGAAAAATTTGAGTGTGAAATCAATCACAGAGCGGAAGTGTTTGTTGGTGCCAAGACAGAAAGAACGTAATTTGATTTGACTCGCCATTCAAACTGATGTCAAAGGTCACACAACTCCGGTTTTCCACACTAACACACCATTCATGTTTTCAACACGAAATGGTTGAACGCGCAGGCTGTCCTGGGCTTGCCATTCGCCCTCCCGTGGTCTAAACACGTCTGACTGACCAATCAGAGAGCACAATCTTTCATGAGACAAGAAAGATTGGGCTAAAAATTGAGATGAGTGATTCAACCAATCACAGAGCGTGATCCTTTGTGACAAGATAGATCAAACTAGAACTGGAGCTGAGTGATTCAACCAGAAACCTTGCATTCTTTCCCAAGTGTTCCGCGCAAGGTGAACTGATCTTCATGCGCGCACTTTAATTTCACAAAAGTAATCGACATATGAGAAGTAAAAGACAAAAAATCTCAGCGGGCTTCTTGACAAATACAACTATTGTAATTGTACAATGAACGATTTAACAAGATCAAATAGCAATTTGATTGTATATCATTCCTGGAATGGATGGATTAATAAACGACTTGAAATGATGGTGCCTCCAATGCATTTGTAATGGAGAACTGATTCACCACCTTCACTGGGCAAGTTCTTCCTCTGTCTGATGTCTTGAGACGCTCTTTTGACGCCTCATTTTTCGCAAAATCCTTATGAATAGGCAGCATATGGCTTTGCGAGATGATTGATAACATTGGCCAATGTCGATTGTAGCAGTTTGATAGGTGCGAGAACAGTCTTTATATGGCTGAACAATGCGTACGAAAAATTTTGTACGCTCAAAGATGAAACTAAAAGGAAGAAGTCAAACAAGAAGAGGTCATTCAGCTCAAGGCCACAAAAATAGAAAGAGACACAAAGGTAAAAATATATTTTTGTCTTCAGTCAAGAGAAAATGATATGACAGCGTAGCACGCTTTCATGAAAAGGAACTAGATTCATGACACAAACGCCAAAGGAAAAAAATGAAATGGGTTGAGAAAGAAATGAAGGTAGAAAGTTAGAAAGATATATGTACATTAGGTGATGAAAAAGTCGCAGTGTGCAGTCATGATGTTACAATATCTTAGGGAAAAACAAGGGCAAAGTCATCTATTCCTTTCTTCTCAGCTAAGCGCACCAACTTTTTACGGGCTTCCTCAGGATAGCCAGTGAGAAGAGTGCTACGCAGTTGCAACCAACAATCATCGCACAAGTCCCCGCGCATGTTATTGACCTCTTGAATTCTCTCAACCAGGCGTTTGTTTATCTGGCAAGCACAACCAAAGCGAGTGATACTGCCTCGCGCGGGGATTACTCTCACATTATTTTTGTTGAACGTCTTTGAGTTAGAAGTGTGGTGGTCAGTTTGAGATGCCCAGAGCATTTCAACGACGCCATCGCATGCGTCAAAGTCCACCGTCACATTGTAGTTGTCCAAAAAGAATTGTGATCCATTAGAATCGCCTTGAAAGGGGTCATTTCGGAGGGAATAGAGTTTCCCAGTGTGACGATTGATGCGTGTAAAAAAACCAAAAGTGTACTTGCTTTCATCTAAGTCGGTATGTTTGGCGTTGTAAAACTCGTCGTAGGTGACGGCTATGTTCGAGGCGAACACTTGCGCGTTGGGAGAGACGTAGAAGGATTCTCCAGCCCAAGATGGAACCCCCACTCTGGAAGCTAGTTCGGCGTTGGAATTGAAAGCATATGAAGATAAACCCGCAAAGCGCTCAGCATAGAAGTCCTCGATGGCTGGAAGGTTCCCTTGGCGCTCAAGATCTTCTTGCATGCGCCAAAGCTGGCCACTGGTAGTTGCATTGAACGCATAAGGTCCTAGGTCAAGATTTAGGAAATTTGTCAGTATGGTTTGACGCATTAGGCATGAATATTACAAAGAACTGACCTGCTTTTGCAATGTGATCGTATCCAGGCCTAAATCCAGCTGCGTGCATCTTGCCGTACTTGCGTAAGTGCGCTTTGACCTTCTTCGCAGCACCATTAGTCTTGACGATTCCACGTGCCTTGGCATGATGATAAACTGTAGAGATAGCGTGGTTGTAACGTTCGAATAGAGCCAGATTGGTTGGAGTCCGCTCGACGAAGCGTGCAACTAATAGGAGTTCGCTGGTGTCTTCGTCGAGGCAAACGACAGTGCCAAAGTGAATGCGAGTAGGTGTAGTTTGACCTTTCTTGAAAAAAAGAAACTTTGTTTCGGGAGGTAGTCCGTAGAGTTCAGTCAATTGTGCAAGTTTGACGGAGCGTTGGTTTATTGCTGGTCTATTCTTCTTGCGCTCAAGTTTTTGTCGGAGAGAATGCGCTTTGCGACAACGAATAGTGCTAGGAGACTTATGCTTTGGCTTTTTAACAACTTCTTCCATTATATCAGCACTGAAGTACCTGCTCAACCTGTAGCTTCAGGGTTATGCGTCGAGCTGAACTCAAAGTTCGAAGCAGGCAGGTTGAGTAGGATACAGACAGAGAGAATTTGGAGTAGCGGAAAATGGGCCTAGGCTGCTCTTTGCGTACACGAATGGAGAGTTGAATTGAGTTAAGGGATGGTAAAATGATGATTGATTGATGATAATAGGAACTGATAGTATTGATAATTGGAATTCAGAATTCAGATGCGTTAAGATAGGAAGAGTGAAGAACTACGATGGGGTGGGCAAAACGATGCACAAATGCAAATGGTCTCTATTTAATATCGCGAAACAAACCCAGTTTGTTTCGTAAATATTTGAGACCTGAATCACTCAGGTGCAAAAGGGAAATCTCCCATCTGGACTGGCTGAGCACAGACATCGCGATGGCTACGTCAGGCCATTGCCATGCTAGTACTTGTGCATATCCAGTTTCTGACCCTGGATTCGCTTCCTGTGTTGCAATGGGCAATTACCCCCATCACAAAGAATGAGGAATCAACAAACACCAGGGTCGCAAGGGGCCGTTGGCCACCATGAGCGTTATCGGTTTCAGGTCATTAGACTGTTTGAAGTCATTACACTGTTTGAACGCGTTCAAACAGTCTAATGACCTGAAACCGACGCGTTCAAACAGTCTAATGACCTGAAACCGATAACGTTAATTTATATCACAGCTGCAACCATATGAAGGTAATTCGACCACACCCTTCTCCAAGCTGATACTCAGCCAAAAAGGGCAGTATGGGAATCATGCTACTTATCAAGTGTGTAATGTGTTTCATTAGTACCAAAAATAAGACTCGATTTCACTAATCTACAATTACTAGAGTTGTTATTGGTGTTATTTCACTTTACCTTTTTTTTGGTGAGATACTCGTGCCACTGAATGGTACTGGGAAATACAAAGAACAGAGTCACCATTCTCCTGACTGATATTTTGATAATCTGACCAAAAGCCATATCGCAGTGGTCATATTTACGTAGCTTGTATGGCTTTTGGCTTGAGAGTAATTAATCTAGTCTTCCGTCAGCGTCTCGCCAATTATCGGATGCCAGAAATGATCATCACACATTCTTCTAAATCAGAAGAGGTGGAATGAGAAGATGGTTTGAGGAATCGTTTACCATCGCCTAGAACACACCGCCTCAATGAAAACTTACGCTCTTTTCCTTGATGCATTCTCGCTAACACTTCAACCTATCTTTGGGGCTTTTGGCAATACTTTGATTGTGGAGTCAGTCGCTTCTTAGGAGAATATAGTGCCACTGAAGTTCAAAGAAATCAGTTGGAAAGATTTCTTCGACCACCTTTGCGTTTGATATCACATTTAGGCATGAGGGTGAGTAGGGTTCCGATTATAAAAAAAGAAAAAATCGGAATTGTCTTAATTTCTTTACATGCTATTAGATATGTTCTTAGATTATCAATTTGAATAATCATGAATGAGAATTGAGTGGTTTTGGTAGTTCCACCATACACAATCGAACTTGGAATTCACAAAGAAGAAATAAAGGTTGATCAATCATCTGACTGGTCAGAATCGATGGTTTCAGGTGGAACATTGTGACGACCTCGCTTAGATTGCTTAGATCCCTTTGCCTGGGTTGCACGTGCACGTGGCTTTGGAGGACATACCGGTCTCTCTTCCCAGGTTTTGATCCCACTGTTGATGGCTTCGTTCCATTGGGCGCAAGTGACATCCGACACTTGTACTTCAGATAGGCGTCTATGTAGTTCTGCTGAATAGTGCGCAGCTGAATTCAAAATAAAAGAATTTGACTGAGAATGACAAATGATCGGAAGTGTTGCCCCCACATTGCGCCTCTCGATACGCCGTCCGTTTGACTGGCCAACAGGACAATTGCCATCGTGACAATTGTGCTGCACGTTCATTAGACACTGAACTGCCTAATGAAATGATGGTAATGGTCAGCATCACGTTTGACAATGTAGAAATTTGGACAAATTCAAAGTGTGTCAATTATTTTTACCTTGACTCGCTTTTCCACAATTTCTTCAGTGACAATGAACTCTCGCATGCCATAAAATGGCACAATTCGACCAGGACGACAGACCTTCAATACCAGGACTGTTTTTGAAGGTGACAAACCATTAGGCTTCCATATTGAAGATACTTGCCTGATATTATCTGTATCTTGTAACTATAAAAGGAACCTTGGAGCTCAACAAAAAGAACGCTAGGTATGCAAAAAAAAAATTAAAATTACCAGGACAAAATCACCGGGCTCAATCTTCTGCCCATTTGGAAGAGTGACGCTCTTCATCTCTTGCAGAGACCCTTCGGCATGGTGTCCCAAACACTCAGGGTGCGGACCCTGTGGTTCAATAGGCTCTGGAATAAGAGTTCCCAAGGTGATCAGCGGCAATTGTCTAAAGAACTACTTCAAGTTTGCAATACTCACTTCCACACGTATAGAGTGCGTCACCGCTGGAGCCTTGCGGACGTCTCAAGCCCATTGCTGTATACAACTGTGGAATTTGTTGTAACAGACCTGTTAAAAGTGGGCCACCTCTGACACGCGCCTGAAATTCGTGATCGAAGAAAGAAGAGCCCGACAAAAGGATCCGCAAAAGGACCCGGTTGTTGAAAGTGTTGCCGATGTCTTTGCTAGGACTTCCTTTGTTAGAGTGAACCGAAGCGTTTCGCAAGCTAAAGTTGAAGGACTCGAATTTTTCACTTGCATATAAGATCGCCGGGCCAAACCTTTGAATGCATTCTTTGAGGTGAACCAACATGTGGAACTTGGGTTTATTGACCCACTGAGCTGAAAGGTGAATCAATTGATGGAGAAAGGAGTCAATGCGCGCCTCTAATTCTTTGAGATAAACTTTCAGATCAGTAATCTCAGATTGAAAGATGTAAGAGCTCAAAAGGCATAACGACATCCAAAGATGACGTTTTTCGACATCAAGGTGTTCAAAGAGAACAAATGGGACCGTTTGTAGGACTGTTCTGAATTCCTTCCCTACCAGGCTGCGATTGAATTGTATGAGAGTTGTTGGAATGATTGGAGGAACATTGAGGCCTTTGATCGAAAAGCTGCTCCAACTTGCATAAACTTCATCATATTTCTTGGACCCGTACTTTAAAGACAGTTCTTCCATGGTTTCACGAAGGAGGTATTTGGTATGGCCCAGTAAGACCACATGAAGGGACTCAAAGGGCGTGTCCTGATGGCCGTCAAATCCTGAAAGAAGCAATAATATAGCCACTTCAATGCCATGAAGTTAAGATCACCCAATAGATACAATGGAATCATACGCACCTCGAAGCCTGAGCATGGGATTGAATAGATGCAAACCTTGCTCGTCATTCAGCTTTTTGAAGAGTTGTTCAACATCGCTTGGTGAGAGTTGGTTATGAGCTGTGTGCATTTTCTTAAGGAAAAAATCGTTGACGGTATCTTTCTGTCCATACGCCCGAGCAGTCTCTTCAATTAACGTCTTTGTATTGCTCCTTTGTGCAAGGTTCCAGATCTCCTGGGTACGTAACTTGGTGACGTCCCATTTCCGTCCTGGCAAATTGATCTACCTCATCCAAACAATTCAGGTGAATGATAACATAATTGATGAATTAAAGAAGACCCACTTTCTGTCCTAGGTCGTTGCGGCCCAGAAAATCACGTACATATCGGTTGGCCTTCTTGTCTGCCTGGCGTGCCACGTGGAGGTCGCATATTCGACAGGGGGTGAGGGTGATGGCGGGATTGGTAGTATTGGAGATTTCCGCGTGCATTGGTGAGTCACCCACATGACAGAGGACTGCTGCCATGACTAACACTTCCTCGCCAAGGCAGTGGTCATATGCCGTAAATCCGTTTGTACCAATGTCGCTATTTGAAACATGCGGTCAGCCAGACGTCTTTGGGGAATCATAGAGGCTTACAGGAATCTCACTTGATATTATCAACTATCTCATCAAGCAAATCAAGAGCACCAGCTGAGTTTGACGTCGCCAAAAAATGTATATTAAACTCTTGGTTTGTCCATTCAGGGGCTAAACCGGCTAGAGTGAAATATACACTCATGTGCTTATTGAACTTTTTGGACACATTACCAGAGGTGTCGTCAGAGTATAAGGTGATGGGAACATGTCGAATGACTTTCCCTTGCGCCTTTTCTCGCCACGGGTTCACCAGTGGTATGGAATACAAGTCGTAGCTGTCAAGTTCTATATCGAGCAAACAGTCAGATTCTTTGGTCAAACTTGGATGAAGTTTGACCAAAGCAACTTACGATACATATTCTGACATATGTCACTTAGAACAACACCATCATCCCCAACCCTAATTTCGTGAAACGATCTCCATATATCATTGACCTCAATGATATACAGCTCGTCTGAACCAAATCCACGCTCCTCTGGTAACAATATGTGGAGACGGTTTGGGTCACCAAGGTGTGGTTGAACATCGGCAGGGAGGCACTTTGCCATGATCTTGCCGTTTTGTTGATAAAAAAAAATTGGAACAACCAGCTGATGCGTTTGGAGCTGAACAGGCTCATATATGTATATGTGTTTGTTCTTTGCTGAAACAACCATCTGAACTCTTAAAAGCGGAGAATAATCTTCTCGCCATTTCTTGCATTGGGAAAGACGACTGATGGCTTCGTGGCTGCTGGGAAGTTCTGGAAGAAATACAATGTGGGGGCTGACAAGAGGATTCGCGAGCTCCTACAAAACAAAGGACTCAGAACCAAAACAAGTGTATAAGAATTAGAGACAAACACTAACATTTTTTAAGATATTTTTCACATCCAGTCCAAATAAGGGTGTGCCTGAAGGACTGAGCCTCTCAATGAGTTTGATACCCAATCTGTTCTTCAATCGATTGCTCAAATCCCTCAAAGAATTCCACGTAGGCAGGTTTACAGAGCAGATACGTAAAATCAAGCGAATCCTGTCGTACTGAGATCGTGAAAGGATGCTGCGACTATTCCCGATTATCAAGAGGGCAACGACTTGCTGTTGTTGACCCAATATCAATTTTTGTGCTGGGACGATTAGGGAAGCAGGATGATTCCTCACCTCCTTCCTTTTAAATGGGTACCATCCGTTCATGTCATCAATATTTGACGTCTCTTCTAATTCTGGCTCCTCCTCTTCGAATTCATCGACGTCTTCTTCCTCCAGGGCGGCGAGGGTTTCAAGAGCTTGCTTCAAGTTATGAAAGCTCATTGGGTTATTGGATGAATCTGAATCGGAGGATGTGGCGTCATCGTCTTGAATTCCTGATAATAACCTGCGAAGGTTGGTGAGCGGAGAAAGTGGCATAATGGGGGATGCTGGAGGTGGAGGCGAGGGTGACCTTCGATATTCAGGAGGTGTCACCGGATGCAAAAAGGGACTGAGTTCCCTGTCTGCCGTGCTGTGGAGCCCCGGCAGCATCTCTTGTTGCGCTTTCTGTTGATCAATGAAATGGGCTATGGACCGTTTATGGTTGTCTGCTGAAATGTGTGCCAAATAATCTTTCATCGGCCGGCCACAGCAAACTTCACATCGGAACTTGGAGTCATGCGGTTGGAAAGTGATATCTGCAAGTAAATGTGTGCATTAGCATATGTTTGATTATGAAGGTACAGAGGGACTTACAACGGTCCGGTATAGGAAGTAGCGTGGATATATTAACCATCACTGACAAAGTAGCGAGGTTGGTGGCGTGCGTGTGGTTGAGATGTTGTCTGGCGAGTCGGTGGTGTGACCAAGTGCGTGTGGTTGAGCAAGCTTGTGGTGTTTGTGCTGTGCGCGAATTACACTGTAGGACGACTTGCGGGCTTCTACCCGGAGTCTGACATGTGCCTTCAAGGCAGCAAGCAGTGATCTCGGGCGGGGCGTCTCACAGGCGCATCTGAGGCCGAGATTGTCGGACTCGAGGCTCCTTCTTGGCTGGACCGAATTTGGACCTGATGAGGCGATTTTCCGGCACAGAACCACCCGGTGGTGTAGTACTTAAAATCCAAAATATAAACCACTGACTTTGAATCAATTTGTCAATTTATATCACAAGTCAACTTGAATTGAACTGTACGGTAACCCAGTTCTCAAGTCTTTTAAGTTTGGGCAGTACTTTCTTTTGCAGTCATAGGCAATGAAGTTTTTAGACTTTATTTCAATTGATGTTTTGACCCAAATTGATGTCTCAATTTTTCAATTCCTCAAGACCAAGTATGAGATAGGTTCTCTGTTTTAGTACTATTCAATTCATCCTAAAGATGAATGGAATCTTGATATATGTTTATACGCATATTCATTTGATGGTGTGTTGTGATTGATATGATTCTAGGAATGAGATGATCCTTTCTACTAAGATTTCTCATATTCTTAGTCTTGTTCTCCAAAAGTATCCTTTGCTGTTTTTTTTGTCTTATCTTTCCCATTGTGCTTAGTTTGTTGAATGTGATTGGGTATTTGGATGCCCTTTGGTGTTAAAGTTGAATGATTGTTAATTTAAAGGGTTGATGGTTAGATTTGAATTGATAAGAATACAAAGATTCCATTGATTGATTTAATTGAGAGTTGTTGGTTGACATGACTTTGGTTGGATTAACAACGGCTACTAGTAGTAGTAGTACCAGTAAGCTGAGTTTTAACAACCAACAATACACTTTAAGAGATACTTCTCTATACTTTCTATTAAATATACTTTCTATACTTTCTTTCCTTTTTGTTTCTATCAAATGTCTTTTAGCAATTCATCATCAAATCATCATCATCAACTCTTCATGATCGTTAAAGGTAATCATCATTCAACTTCAACTTATCAACTTCCATCTACCACTTCAAATACTACTTCAAATCATATTAAATCCATGTCAAGATTAGCTCAACTGGGTCGTAGAAACTTGAAAGAAAAATCTTCAAAATCTTCAAAAGACTTCAACAACCATCATCATTCCTCTGGTCACGGTGCTTCAGTTCAAGTTTCTTCAAATTGGGCTCATACTCTAGCCGAACCACTTCCTGATCCTACTCAACGTCATCATCATCGATCAAATCATAAACAACTACCTCCTTCTCATCCTACTACCACTACGACTACGACTTCTTCTTCTTCAACTGCTACTAGATCTACTTCTTCTTCAATCTCTTCTTCTAATGAATCCACTTCTCAAAATCAATCAAACACTCAACCTAACACTCATACTCATACCCATTCAACTTCAACTTCTCTTTCATCAAAGTCTCTCACTCGTAATTCAGAAAGACAACAAACTATCTATCTTCGTAAGTCATCATTCAATCTATTTCTAATCAATACTAATCTGTCTCTTTCATCAATTCTGTAGCCGCAGGATTCGACCCTTTCAATCCCAAACTATCTCAAAGCCTTACCTCTCTTCCAACATACCCTAATCAATCAACCACATCACAAGCCGCCAATCCCACCGGATTATGTGATTCACCCGCTTCAATAGAACAAGCTCCAACCGTTCAAAAGACTCGCACAGCTCTTCTCGATATCCTCCAAGACGGATCCCAACATCCACACGAGAAATCCATCTTTCAACGACGTCCAAGTCTATCCAACACCTCATCCAAATCAGGTCCCACTTCTTCTTCAAGAAACTCGAGTGCAAGTCTACGACGACAATCAAATTCGACACCTATCATTGGACTTAACCTTGGTTTAGATCCGCTTAATTCATTCGTCTCTCATCCTCCAAGAGCTTCGACTTCGACTCTTTCGTCTTCTTCAGTTGGCTCCTCACCTCTCTTAAACAATCATATCAGTCCATTCAGTCATCTTACTCATCATTCACACTTATTCAATCATCCTACTCTCATTCATAATCTTAATCTTCATGATCATGAACGTAATCTGACCAACAAATCCAATCGAGCCAGTGGATTACCTTTTGCTCACTCTGACTCCTCAAACTCTCGTTTCACTCGTAGGGCTTCTTCTGTCAATACACCTAGCTTTAGTCAAGTTCAAGATGATCTAGATGATGATTTGCCACGTTCACGTAGACCTTCTGCACCAAACTTGACATCACCTTTACCTACAGATCTAACCTTTAAACTGAACCCGACTTCGACTCACTCAAGATCGTTTACAGAGTTTGGAGCGAGTTTAGAAACCTATCGATTTGGTACGGCTCAACTTTCGGATGATCTTCAATCAGGTACCAGAACTCTTTCAAATGATTCGTATTATCGATCTCAAGGTTTGACTCGTCCTACTCGATTTGATTATGATGATCAACGATATGAGAGTGCACCTCCTCTACCTCCTTGTCGGACCAGAAGACAATCTACACTCAAGAATGATTCTCTTCCTGAGATCAATGATTTGTTTGTTCCATTCGATAAGTCTGCTATTATCTCCCACTCGAATCTATATACCCCTCCCTCCCAGAGTGGTTCTACAGGGAGTGATCGTGAGGTAAGGTCTTTGATTCATTCTTCTTTCTGATGGTGCAACTGATCATGTCACTTTCTTTGTTTAGAAGGATGCCCCACACTTTGTACGAGCACTTTCGACGGACATGTCACTCTATGCGCCATCTGTCAGTTCATTAGATTCATACTCTACCTCACATCATCGATGTCGAACGGGATCTTATTCGAGTGGAAGTACAAGATGTCCATTACTCGATCCAAACTGTCCAGATTCAAGACGAGCATCAGATGCAGGCTCGATCATGCCCATGAGACCGTTACCTACGATGATGCAAGCCGATCATTCGCAACCTTCTCAAACCCATAACATGTATAATTATTACAATCCGAAACCCAAGGGCTTTAGACATCCAGCACCATTAGGATTGATCAGATCGAGTCCTACAAGTATGATCCCTTCTAGTTCAATCTTATCATCTAATCCTTCATCATCATCATCATCTTCTTCGAATCACATAGGCCTTCCAAGTACTGGACCCAACGTCTTCTTACCACTCCGTAGACGCTTCTTACCCAACCAACTTGATCAACGAACATCAAATACCAAACCAAGAGTGGAAACCCAATTGTTAGGAGAATTGTTATTAGCCTTAGAAGAGTATGTTGGAGCGTTTGGTCGGACGGTCAAGGTCTCGGGTTCTCATCGATTAGGAGCTAGTTCATCATCGTCGGTGGCTGCTACAGTTGTGGTGGCTGTGACGGCTGCTACTGGAGGATCGAGTGAATCGAATGGAACGAACTTGTTGGATTCGGTGGTCGATCTTCATAGATTACCATCCCCTTTAATCGAACTTGAAGAGGAGTCATTTATACCGAATCGGTGTTCTATTGATTCGTCATCATCATCATCGTCATCAGAAGAATCAGAAATCCCAATGAGATCTAAATCAGAACTTAAGATTTCGCGAAACCAATTATCAGAAGTATGTGAAGAATTAGAATACGTGACAAGTGAAGTGGTAGATGTAGTACCAGCTTTTGGGGAAAAACTAATGCAAGGACATTACGGACCATTAGCAGTACGGTATCCTAGTAATTGTAGTAGTCATTCACCACCACCACTTTCTTCTCAATCGAATCTGACCTTAACGTTTAGGAATCGAACGGCTATGGAACGGTTCAGGGAATATGAACCGGGTGGAAGTAAAGATGGATCGGATGGAGGAAATGGATGGTGGGCTGAAAGGTTATTAAGAGATTTATTAGAAGGATTGGTTTCAGAATCAGTTGTGTCAACTAGTCCTTCGAACCTTTTGTCAAGTGTGAATCATAAATCTAGAGGAACAGGTCAGATGAATAGGAAAGATTTGAGTGGGGTTGAAGAAGTTGATGAAGGTGATGAAGCTGAAGATCTTTTGCTTCATACTATTGGATCTGTGGGTCTTGGGATGGGTGAGACGAGTGATCGTTTGGTCGATTCGGGTCATCGGGAATTGTTGTTGGATGAAGGTAGGAAAAGATGGTTGGCTTATCAAGCTCATAAAAGAACTACAAGATGAAGGTTTTTTTGATCATGTAAGAAGCGTGGAATTTGAAAACTTCAAAATATGAAAATCTTTCGGTGTGTTTGTAATGATGATGTTTGTTTGATTAGATAGTGTGTTGTATGTATCCAATCTGTTCAAACCTTGCTGTTGTTGTTCCATTTTGTTGTTGGTCATACATATCATATAAGAACTCCGATTCCGATTTCTTTTTTTTTTCAAAACTTTCATTTTTTTTAAAACTTTTTGGATTTGGATTTTGGATTTGGATTTTGGATTTGGATTTTGGAAGGGTTTCAAGAGATTCGATCAAAGAATTTCAGATTGTTGATAAAGATGACGAGATTTGTATCAGTTTTAGTGGTTTTTTCATTTCATTTCATTCTCAGTTTGATCTATTCTGGGTTACAAAGGTTTTTTTTTTCTGTGAATATATTGTATATATGTTTTGTTATTTGTATAGAAAAGCAAAGTTTTTTGGGATACAAAGAAGAAGAAGTAGAAGAGGTTTGAGTGAGAGATTGGAGGTTTATAATGGTTATTGGGATTGGTTTGAGAATGGAATATGATTTTGAAAAGTTGAGGTTTATTCAACAAATTACGCGAGTTCAGTTTGATCAATTCTTACTTTTGTTTTGATTTCATTCATTCAAAAATGGTATTATCAATTGTTAGATTGTTATTATTCTTTTCTTATCATCTTATTAATTTTTACAAACTGGAAAAACTAAATTTCTATGAAAGAGACAAGTTTGAAAGTTTTAAAAAGGAAACCACTATTTACCGCCCGGAAGAAAATACCCGACGCCCCCTTTTTTTGGGGTAATACACCACAGACACGTCTGGCGGTCATATGACCGCCACAATTGACCGACAAAAGTCGGTCATTTTCGAATAGGATCGCGCTATTCCGACCCCCCCCAGTTTGCTAGTCAGACCCCCCCTCTGACCCTAGGCCCGCATAGGTAGCCTTAAGCAGCTTACCTAACAGCCTCGACAGTGTGCCCGAGAGTTGAGAAGTTGTCTTTTGCCTCCTGATGCAAATCAATGTGCACCAATATCAACATAAACATTTCCACCACCATGGTCATTGACCCTTCCTTAACAGGTGCTACCTCACAGCCAACCCACCAAGAGTCAACCTTGTCTGATTTAGATGATCCTCCTTCCAAACCGATGAATCTGGACGCCCTCCTCTCAGTCTACCCAAGCCTGGAAGAGGCTGAAGATGCACTGCAAGATTGTGCCACTGCTTCTGGTTACTTCCTCAAAAGAAAACGTTCAAAAAAAAACAAGAAAAATGAAGTACGCAAGGTGGTTTTGTTCTGCACACACGGAGGTCTTTATCAGCCGAATGAAGATCAGATTTGACAAACGTCTAGCCACTTGATCAATTGCCATTGGTCATGTCAAATTTTGAGGAACTCAACAACTCTTGATTGGAGTGTGAAGATAATCAATAATACACACAATCACCCACCTTCAAAGACACTAGCCGACATACCAGGAGCACGACGCCTCACGGATGAACAGCAACAAACGGTCATTGACATGTGTAAAGGAGGTGCCAGTCCCTCAGTTATCTTGAGCACGCTGAAAGCTTCCGACCCAACTATCATAGCAACACCACACGATATCTACAACCTCAAGCAAAAATTTTGTAACCAGATCCTTCAGCACCGGACATCCCTTGAAGCTCTACTCTACAAACTTCAAACTGAGGGTGTATATCATGCTTACCAGAGAAATTCATCAGGGTCTTTGACCTGTCTGTTCATTGCTCCAGAAGTTTGTGTATTAAATGCACAGGAGCTCGCCACTTGTGATATTCTCTTGATGGATTCAACCTACAAGACAAACAAGTAAGTTCTCACCTCCCTCATACCCAAAGATGAACTCTAGCTGATGGGTTTTTGTCTTTTTGTTTATATAAGGTACCATATGCCACTCTTGCATATTGTGGGAGTCTCTCCAACACATAACTCGCTCTCCTTGGCCTTTTGCTTTATGCAACAAGAAACTGAAGAGCACTATAATTGGGCTTTGGAGCACTTGAAGATATGCTTTGGATCACAATTGACCAAGCTAGGTGCTGTGGTCACGGATCGTGAGCTAGCAGTCATGCGAGCGATAAAGAACGTGTTTCCAAATGCCAAGAACCTCCTTTGCATGTGGCACATCGAGAAAAATATCCTTTCAAACATCAAGAAGGGCATGTCGGACAAGGATTGGGACGCTTTCCTTTCCAAGTGGCGACTCGTATGTAATTCGATGTCTCCCGAAAGCTTTGAAGACCAACTACAAATCCTCCAATCAAAGATCACCAACGAAGCTTTTAACTATCTGATGAAAACCTGGATCCCATACAAAGAAATGTTTGTACTTGCCTGGACCAAAGATGTCAGACATTTTGGTCATACAGTCACGTCTCGCGCTGAAGGGGCACATGCAAACATCAAAATCTCAATATCGGTTTCAACGGGTGATCTAGCTACTGTATACGATAGGCTTGTCCTTGCGTGCAAGCTTCAACGACACAAAGTGTCTCAAAAGATCGAGAATCAGAAGTCTCACTCGCTGACTCGTCTCGGAGCAGCGTTCTGGACCAATGTCAATCGAAAGATATCGCATTATGCGCTGGGTAAAGTAAGTCAACACTCCACCACCTCTGGGTCTGATCCAATAATTGACTTTCAAAATAACCAGGTCTACGAAGAATACCGGAAAGCAATCCTCCCGAACTACAAAACTCCATGTACATATGTATTCTCAAGCTCTCATGGACTTCCGTGCTCTCATTTTTTGAAGCACCTGATTGATTCTCGAAGCAGGCTTACAATTGACCACTTTGATACTCACTGGCATCTTCAACAAAAGCATCCAGTGGTTTCAATCCAGCGAGTTGGACTCCCTACAGTTTTACAACACATCCAAGCTCAATACACCCAATTACCACCACATCAAAAGCGTCTCTTTGAGGACCGACTGGAGCTGATTCTCCAGAATCCTTCCGACACAATCCACGAGCCCGAACCAATACAAACTCGTGGACGACCTTCGAGAACGACCAAGCGACTCAAATCGCGTCATGAACACGTTGCAGCCGAGTTGGGGGCTCCAGGTCCAAAGTGTGGCAAATGTAAAGAAACAGGCCATAATGCCCGTACTTGCACTTACAGAGGGTGATTCACTTCAAATTAGCTCGATGTCCATCCTTCAAACCGATCACAATAGATTAGTTGTTTGTTTGTTACTCAAGATCACTCGATCACTATCCTCACTACAACTACATACACTATCTTTGTTACCTTTGTTCACTCAAATTTATTATCTTCGTTCACCCAAAATTTACAACAGTAGCTCGATCGTGTTTGATTTTGATGCTCTTTTACACCAAATCATGTTTTTAGAAGTTATAATTGTTACATTTGATTACTCGCATCTTTGAGAAAACAATGACTGTCATCAAATTTCAGAGCCCTCAAAATCCTCTCAGGTCAGTTCATCATGTTCTACATCTAAAGCCATCATCTTGAGGATGATGAGGTTATGTAGAATGCATCGGGCACACTGTCGAGGCTGTTAGGTAAGCTGCTTAAGGCTACCTAAGCGGGCCTAGGGTCGGAGGGGGGGTCTGACTAGCAAACTGGGGGGGGTCGGAATAGCGCAATCCTTCGAATATTGGAAAAGGCGGACTTTTGGTGGGCTCTAGCACAGGGCGGCCATTTGGCCGCCAACCGGCGAGGCTTCTGATGGCCTCGAGGTTGATTGAAAGTCCAGCACAACTCGGCCAAAAGACCGCCACTGCGTCCAGGTAAAATTACGGACCGCGCCATTTGGGCGCGCTCATGGGGCTGGTTGCCACCGGGGTCACTCAGTTGGCTCAAAAAGGGCAATGGTGGCTTGAATAATATGGTTTTCCACACAGAAAACAGTTCAATTGCAGAAGGAGTTGAGACGGTGTGGACAAATGAATATTTTGGGTTGTAGTTTCAACTTTCTACCAGTCACAGTTTATAATCAATTACTATTGGCTGATCACGTTAGCCCCTGCCCCAACTGGGATTGCCGCCTCGACCTCCGCATCTGATGGCAATTGGAAGTTAAAGCGCGCTTTAACTTCCGCAAAGGTAGCCTTTCCATTGAACAACTCGAGATCTTTGTCATATACAAGCTTATAAAACCTATTTTTGGGAATGATTCATGGTCAGTTGGTTAAATTGTTTGCTGATGATCTTAGAAATCAATTACGCTATGGTGTAAGGGCCACTTTGCAATTTTAATTTGCCGAGCTGGATATCAACAGCATCCCATATGGAGCTCGATGATTTACCATTTTGGTAAATTCGTGCGGCTTCTCTTCGCTTCATCCATGAGAACCAGTGAAGTGTTGATTGTTATCTTCTCCCTCACAATGGATATACATAGAATTTCAATACATCACTCACCACGTATGCCAGTCGCGCACGGGTAGCGCCGCCGGTGGCAGCCCACATTGATTCTGCATTTTGATGTTTGCCAGTGTTGCAAAACCTTTGGGCGATCTAATAAACAATAGTCAGTGACATTGGATGGGGTCTTTGGGATTCAGTGCAAACAAACCGTGAAATAAAGCTCCTCTAATGCTGGAACTGCCAAAACTCCATCTTCTTCACCAATGTCAACCTCATCAATTCCTGTCAAAAGCTGTGGAAGCTCCATAGTTATCATCAGATTCCAGTGTAATAACTATGGCATTGACTAGTACATACAAGTTTATGAAAGCGCTCGCGAGCATGTTTCAGATGATATCGTATTTTTTTGTGGTATTCGGCGGTTGCAGTGGCATCACTGACGCCTAGCCTTGTGGTAGGAAGGTGAAGCGCTTTCCATTCAGAAGGTTGATTGGCAGCATGCGTCTGGAAAACATTATTGCACATCAGAGACAGACCTGAAGGCATAGAGAACATACTGTAACAGACTTTTACACTATTGAACAGGGAGTAAGTCAGCCATACTCCAGATCGTCGACCTCGACCTCGTTGACGTCCACCGGTTTCGACGGCGGTGTAAGCCTCCAATATTGGGTTGGTCATCATCTTGAGGGCTTGACCAATAATCAATTTCTGGCAACATAAAATCGTGTCAAATTAGGAACTCGATCTTGTACAGACTGATGCGTACATTGAGTTCCTTGCTCACAACCCAAGCCTTTTGGGTGGGTTGCCCTGCGTCCTCCGGATCATTCATCTCGCGGTTGACCTCGCCTTGGGTGGCGACGTGACGTTGACCTGGGTTATTTGTACGTGGTGACAAAACCTCGACTACTGATTCAAGGGTTGCAACGTCTTTGCTGAGGGTCTCGACTTTGCGCGTGAGGTTAGATACCTCCTCTAAGACGGTGTCTAGCCCAGCGAGAATGCGGCCAATGTAGACGGACTGAGCTACGTGGCGGGCTTCCCCACCGTACACCTAGAAACAGAGTGATGTGAATGCTGTGATGATACAAGTCAACAAAGGGGGCTCACCTCGGCCAACTCTTGAGCATCTGAGGCACGCTCCCCTTCCAATCCAGCGGCAGTGCTCAAAGAGGTGAAGACATGTTGATTACCAGAGCGAAGGGGGCGGCTGTAGCTCTGGGGTAACATATTGTCCATTTGACTCGATGCCGGAGACTCTTCACGTGGGTCCTGAGTCACGTCTCTCATGCGCGTGAGGGTTCCCATGATTTGTTCTTGATCGTCATGTGGATTACCCATCCCCGTTGATGGCCGGTTAACATGCGGTGAAAGCCCTCCACCTGCTTCATCCATGGCGGTTTCACCTGTCACTTGGGCTGTGGTGGCTACTTGGGGTGAAGTGTCTTCTTCTCGATCAGTCACCAACACGGGCAGAGATAAATTAAACACGTACCAAGCGGCCCATGGTTGTTCAGTTGCCCTAAGGCATCCTCAATTGCGGGTGTAATTGAGCGCCCGTCTTGGGATGGCCCAAAAGATAGGTCCATCAAATCGGCTGGGAGAATCATAATCAGTGAAGGAGAGAAATTTGAGGAGCCGTCCCACTGAGACAAACTCACTCAGGGTCTGGGCTTGGGTGATGGGCATGATACAACGTTTTTCAAAGCGTACTTCAAAGGAAAAGGTAAAATGGGTGATGTGGATCAGCTGAAGAGGAGCGAAGTAAAATGCAATAGCGAGGATAAAAACAAGCGTCTTTCGATGTGGAGGGAAGAGGGAGACATCATTTGGAATTTGGACCTCTTGACAGAACCACAAGTTGGCAGTGGTGCCATATCTCATTGAACAACAAGCGTGGAAGCACACTTGGTGCTATCGCACGAGGAGATTGATGCCGTGAGACACCGGCGTGTCTCATCCTTGGCTGATTGTTTTTGAGGCGACTTCCTCCAGCAATCCAAAAAAATTTGGATTATATGGCTTCAGCTTCTTCACCGACTTGGCAGGGAGACCCTACTGAAGATCCTCAGAATCCTCCCAGCATGCTCCGGGGTGCATTACCAGTCACCCCAACTCCGCCACCCAATGCATCACATCACACCGTGGATGACGATGCATGGGCTGCCCGCCTTCTAAGCTTGAAGGCCGCTGATGTGCTCCACACATATGATCAAGTCGTGAACCATTTTGACATGACAGACATCGTGCAACAAAGAATAAGGGTCATATTTGAGGTTGGTCCGTCGTTTTGCCCTGACGATCTGGTGTTTTCATGCTAAATAACCAATTGCTTGCTTGATGTGGTTTAAGCAACCTTCTTCTGAGATTCGCCACATGGCAGTCCTTCAATGCTTGACAGAGTTTGGCTTGCAGCAACGGAAAAGGAATTTGGTGGATTCGGGCTTGGCTCATATACCACTTTGTGTAAGTCATTTGTGGTCCATTTGGGTTTTGGCACTTAACTCATTTGAAGTGAACAAATGCCAGGTTGTGATCCGTGTTTTGGCCACCAAATACTTCCTGGATGCTGAAATTAATAGGTATAGTCCAAAAGAGCATAACAGCGCGCCGGCGGTCGAGTGTCGCATTAAGGTGTCTATATATTATCACTTAGCCTCGTAAAGTTTACAGAGCATCTAATCATTTTATTCTGCTGCAGATTCAGCTTTGGCGCCTCGCGAAAAATGATGAGTTTATACATTTCCAGAAGGTTTTGAAATGGGCGCGCACGAGGTAAGCAGGCCAGTATTTGCAATGGTAGATCACATTGCTGCCAAAACACGAGCAACCTTACATTCTTTGGTTAGTAACTCGTTGATTCCCGCCTCAGTTTATTGATTACTGACATAGTGGTTCCCATAGTTGCTTTTCAACATTGCTCGCCCACGGAAGAGTAAACCTGCCGTGCCGTCTCTCCCGCATTTGCTACTCAAGGTATCTTATGTTTTTAAACAAACATAAGGATATATTTCTCAGCTGACTCCACATGTCATTAGATCAAACAATCATCGGCAGGGAAACACTACCAATTCAATGATGATGACATTAGGCGAATAGCTCTCATGGTGAGTCCCCAATGCCCCGTGGTACACGACGAACCAAAGCTGAAACCTGTTTATCAGCGCTTGATTGGATTGCAGCAACTCTATTTGGCGGTGCAGGATAGTCCAAATCCAAAAAAGGATTGGGCACCAAACCCTTTTTGGAGAATGGTAGATCAGCGGATCCACCAAATAGCCCTATTGGTACCACAACATCATCTTCGGAAGTAAGTACAATAATTGTTCGGTAGTGTGTTTGGATATGTACTTATCCTACTGTTAAGCAGGTACTACAAAACAGTCCTGGAAATTGATCGACGAATGTTTGATGGGGTGCGCTCAGTTGGAACCATCCTGGCGGAAGATATGCAACTGTTGAAATTGTTCAGGGGAATGGGGGGAAGCCCCTACTCTTACAGACTTCCTCCCAAGTAACCATTGTAATACAATCATAAATGTAGTTTGAATGGTGGTGGTTGTTTTGTTTTTGACAATGTTACTCAGTGATTTATGATTCCAATCTTGCGGCACTGGCCTACAGGCCATATCACCTCGTGAGATGCCTTCAGTTCCACATCTCGTGGAATGCGGAACTGGATTACAGGGCATTGCTGACACTGATACCATGTTTCCGCTGATTAATTACAGCCAAGGCGAATGCCCTGGTCAAACCATAAAAGGAGATAGTTGAAGAGGAGGTGACTTCAGAGTGGAAACCCGGTGGGTCTGTAACCCCCTCTCATTTTATTAAGGAAGTAGAAGCGTAGGAAACCTTAGATTAATGATTACGTTCCCTTCCTTTGGGGAGATATGCAAAGGAGAACAAAGCACCAAATAAAATTTCAATATATTTCCGTTTATAATAAGATCTATTATACCAATATCCCCTGTTTTATTTCCTTCTTTCCTGATGATTACATTCCCTTCCTTTGGGGAGATATACAAAGGAGAACAAAGCACAAAAAAAATTTCAAGATATTTCCGATATGTCAATAGCACCTGTTTTATTTCCTTCTGGCCTCTTCATAATGGTTTAGATATTTCCATTTATAATAATATCAATCAGTATCCACCCCCTCCAAGTACCTATTCATGATAAATTCTGAAGTTTGTTGCTTAGAATAACCGATTCTATGTACCTACAAACCAGGTGGTAGGGTTTGTGCGCGTGTCCCTCCTAGCCCACCAGTACCAATTGTTTGAGTGATGCGAGGTAATTAATGTCATTACAAGGTACTCACGTGACGCGTCTCGAACCCCTGGAGCCCATTCATTTTGAGTGCCCTCTGCCGCTATATACAGAGCAATTGGTTATCACCTATTGTGTGGATGGACTTAGCAAGAGATTTGATCAACTTACACGGGTCATCCACGGTTAAAGATTGGGTGTAATCTTGACCGTCTTGAGGGCCATCATGACTCGAGGTCGAACCGTCACGACCTCCGTTGAACTCGTGTTCAGTAACGGACGTGGCTGCTTGACTCGCCGTAGTGGCTATTGAGGAAGCTGGCGTCATTGATATTACAAAAAGTTGGTGTGTGATAAATAATACGAACGTACCTTCCACCTCGATGGAGCCGAGTTCATCGATATCGTCCGAATGTTCAGTGGCGTCAGTAACTGCTTGACTCGCCACTGCTTGACTAGAGGCTATGGAATAAAGGTGTCATTCCATGTTGATAGAGGGTATGTGTGAAAAGGACAATCTACCTGCAGCCTCGATGGAGTCGAGGATATCAACATCGTCCGAAGACAAAGTCATCGGCGCTTCAATCACTGTGCGCGGTAAGTAAGCCCCTGTTCAATATTTCTAAGGGAGGGGAATTCAGCATACCTTCTTCCAAAGCTTCAGCGGCGAGTCTTGCAAGATCTTCTTTGGACATGCGTAACTTGTCCACGGTGTAAGTCTTGCCGTTGGTGGATCGACGCCAATCGTTGAAATCGGGGGCCTTACGGTCGGGGTTGGTGCTTATGCATCCAGTGGTGATGCGACTGTGGCCGAGCTCGCCACAGTCAAAGCATTGGTCCAATCCGGCAAGGATGTCCGGATGGGATCTTTCAGTAATGGGGTAAGGAATGATTTCGGATTTTGAACGATATGATAGGCCTCTGAACCAGGCGAGCTCTGAAGCTGTGGGGTTTTCCCACCACCGACGACGAATTGGAATGGTCATGATATTGATTTATGGGGAAGTGATGGAGAAGGATGTTCACTAAGGTATCAGAGAGCGTCATTAAAATAGGGAAGATTTTGGGTGGTTTGAGTTGATTGACTTCGAATGATCAAATGATCATTATGATATCCAATCTAAACGATATCATAACGGTCTTGATATCCTAAGTGCTCTCAAAGGTGCATATGGCATATGCGACATGTGAGTTTGCTCTGGTTATTTGTGTTCGGAATATGAACTGTAATATTCCTTCTTGCACTCGTAAAGAATGTCTTTTTTACTGGCATCGCGATTATTTGCAGACATTATAGTCTGTAAATTGTAGTCTGTAAAAACCTAGATGTTTCCTATCGTGTATGTTTGACTGGAAAAAGGAGACAATCATGTAAAAATCATGATTGTCTGCTCATCACATTGTTGGTAACAATGCACGATCCTATCAAAGGGATCCCATGACACCTTGCCTCCATCAGTTCCACATCTGATGGAATGCGGAGCTGGCATACAGGTTTGTAAGAGATGCAGAGTCGCCGATAGGAAACCTAGATGTTTCCTATCGTGTATGTTTGACTGGAAAAAGGAGACAATCATGTAAAAATCATGATTGTCTGCTCATCACATTGTTGTTTAGATTGCACGATGCTATCAAAGGAATTTCATGACACCTTCCCTCCATCAGTTCCACATCTGATGGAATGCGGAGCTGGTATACAGGTTGTAAGATTTTCAGAGTCGCCCATAAGAAAACTAGATGTTTGTTTGACATGTATGTTTGGCTACGATTATCGAACAATCATGTAAAAATCATGATTGTCTGCTCATCACATTGTTGTTTAGATTGCACAATGCTATCAAAGGAATTTCATGACTAAGATATTCAATGTAAACTGACGCTGAGGTGTTTGCTCAGGCCAGGATATTCAGATCAGATGGAAGTGCAGTCATCGACCACACTTACAATTCCATAGTAATTTTCATTCCTTTAAAGGCTTTTTCCTCAGTGTTTCAATTCTCTTATTCTAACTCAAAATACAGTTCCACAATCCGTCTTACAAACGGGTTTCCCCTATAGATTGATCAATATCCAAAGATTCTGAGCCTTATAATTACAGATGGAGTTTCCTGACGTTCGCCAATCTGGCTCTCACAAATCTGGACTGTTTCCCTCGTTCAACTATCCCGTCATCCCATGCAAAGGCGATAATATGTTAGATTTCGAAAACAATCCTGCCGCCAAGGCCGGCCTGTTAGAGATTGTTGGTCAAGGTAAGCCATGTGACACAAGGACTCCAACATCGCATGGGTTTTGATAAGTTGACATGTTTGGCTACACAGATTACCACGAGACCTACTTGGCGCCCGAATGGGCATCAATGAACACCGTCTTCTATCCTAAACTTACCAAAAGAAATTTGAAACGGTCAGAATATATCGAAGTATTACGCCGACAGTTCAGTATGATCACCGTCATGATAAACTCTGCGCCAATGTCAAGGATAATCATGGAGAGTTGGCGAACAGTTGGACGTGCAATTGCAAAAGAGGCCAAAGGTCAGTCTTCAATGATTTCTTAAGATGTTGATATCCAGTTCTGACATTTCGATCAGATCTTGAAGACAACATCTTTATAAACGACACGGAATCGGCTTTGTGGGTGGATTTAGCAGGCGAAGAATCAACCACTCCGCCCATGTCTCCCACCCCCAATCGTACTGCGAGGCCCTCGAAAATGGCAGAAGAACATTTGACGACTCCTGCCATATCTCCAAGCCCGACGTCTTCACCCGCTCAAATATCACATGTTGAAAGCAACAACTTCATAAAGCAGACAAAATCAGCTTTGTGGCTTGATTTAGCAGACGAACAATCAACCACTCCGCCTATGTCTCCCAACCCCAAATCGACTGTGATCCTCTCAAAAATAGCAGACAAACATTCAACAAGTGCTCCCATATCTCCCAGCCCCACGGTTTCACCCGCTCAAAATGCGAGCCACATCATAAATGCCTTTTCAAACGGTTCAACCCTCGATGTTCCAACCTTACAAGACACCAAAGTGTTGCCTATATCATCTGCGGAATGACTCTCGGTGGAGCCCGACTTTTGGCACGCTTTTGACTCACCTGCGACTTGTTCAACGTCAGCCCCCAAGGAACCAATCATTATTCGGTTGAAACGCAAGATGCCTGATATCAGTGAATTACGTGGTTTCACTCACGGGCCACCCAGCAAAAAAACACTTCCCCCAAAAGCGGTTAAATTGGATGAAGTCAACATATTAATCAAATCTATCAAGAATTTATCTTCCTTGCTGTCTTCAATTCCTCAAGCTGCCTCAGACAACCGTATTTTCTTAGATCTGAAGAAAAGAGCTAAATTTGAAACCTTTACACCTTATGTTGGTGATCTCGAAGTTCCCTCATATCAGTTGAGGGAACTGGATTGGATCATCCCAGATAGCCACATCAATTCCCTTGTGCGCCTTGGCAAATGGGGACTCGATGCTGTACTAGCTCACATCAACTGGCTACGTGACCAAACTTTTTGGAACTCAGAAAGCGATGGCCACCTCTTGAAAAAGCTAACCCTGATCAATAAACTTTTGCTCAGCTCTGCAATACGTCGACCTCAGAATCCTCCTCTTTTTCGAATGGATGATTACCTTTCCGATGACGATTCTAATCACACCAATTCACCCTATCCCAAAGAGATTGAGGAAGGTCCCAACACGATTCAGCCAACTGCAAACATGAATCACGAAAATCTTACTTCAACAACTATGCCGGTCAAAGATCACCACAGTTGGCCGGCCTCTCCTTTGCCTAATTTGAATATTGATGACGACACTCAGAGTAATGAACACAACGACACTCAGAACAAAGATTTTGAGGACTCACCTTTGCCACAATCGAATCATCATGACGACACTCAGATTAATGATCAGGACCACAACAATGATATCAAGGACTCTCCTTTTCCTCAGATCGACGAACCCGCCGAGACTCAGAAGATCAATCACGACGAGACTCACAACAATGATCTCAATGATTTTGAGGACTCTCCTTTGCCTCAATCGAATAATCATGACAAGACTCAGATTAATGATCACGACCAGAACAATTATTTCGAGGACTCGCCAATTCCTCAGAACAACAAACACGCCAAGACTCTGAAGAACCATCACGACGAGACTCAGAACAATGATCTCGAGGAATCTCCTTTGCCTCAGAACGACGGACACGCCGAAACTCAGAACAACCATCAGGACGAGACTCATCACAATGATCTCGTGGTTTCTCCTTTGCCTCAGAACAACGAACACGCCGAGACTCAGAACAACCATCACGACGAGACTCAGAACAATGAGCTCGAGGTATCTCCTTTGCCTCAGAACAACGAACACGCCGAGAGTCAGAACAATGAGCTCGAGGTATCGCCTTTGCCTCAGAACCACGATCTCGCCGATACTCAGAACAACAATCACGACGAGACTCAGCACAATGATTTCGAGCAATCTCCTTTGCCTCAGAACAACAATCAAAACGAGACTCAGAACCATGACCTCGAGGTGTCTATTTTGCCTGATTCGAATATTAATGACAAGACTCAGACTCAGAATAATGATTAAGACATTACTCTGAACTCTCATTCTAATCAAATTCCGGAATCCATACCAGCAAACCTCAACACTCAGAAGACGTCATCACACGCTGCTAATCATCAGGTGGATTTGCAGCACAGCGATTCAACGACGGCCAACCATGTTTCTGACCCCTCCGAATCATCTCTCCCACTTATCAGGACGTTCAGCATTTGGAAAAATCCAAGCAATGCTAATTTGGATATTACATGCACATCGGTTTCTTTCAAGAAAGAAACGTCACAAGATTGTGTTCTTATGTACAACGCGTGTCGACGGATGTTACGTGGACGCCTGCGAGCTATCAACACAGTGTATGACCCAAACGAGCGATTTCGGGGTGATAATCAATTATTTACCAGCAAGCAGCTCTCCCTGAGCAAATGGGTTACCCAAAAACACAGTGAGTTATTTCCCTTATCCCCACACTTTTCAATTCTCTCACTAAAACCTTTTTTGGCGTACAGCAATGGATCTCTTTGTTCCAGGTTGTGAAAGCCTTTGGCACGGGGATCAATTATTCGATTGGAATTATATTGACAACCATTCCCCTGAAAACCCCGCCAAGGACCCATTGGCGGAATCCCTATGTTATACATTGAGATACATGCGAAATGTGACCAAACATCGGTTGCTAGTGGCCAGGAAGTTTGTGTTGGCGGCGTATGGCATGGTAGGCAATGAGGGGGGGAGTCTGCCGCCTGTAGACAACTTGACCGATTATAACCTGCCATACGTAGCTGTCAAGGATGCATTTCAATGTGCCATGCATTATCATCAGATGCAAACAGAAAACCGAGAATCAGACCACCGATCCGACACAGTTGAATTCAATTGCATTGACCAGCTTTCGAGGTTGGTCGATTCAATCTATGGTTGTATTGAAGCCCTCGCGGTCATTCGCGCGCATTACCTCCACCTAACGCATACCGACCAACTACGACTCATTCCTGCAAATGTCAATGCGAGCTTTCACAAAATATCGGGAACCGTTAAGCTGAGAACAGAGGCGCTAGCCCCCCTTGTATCATTTCTTGCGCTTGGTTTCAAAGGTCTGCTCACGTATTGGCGAAGCCCATCTAGAACGCCAAAGACTGGATTGATTCAACTATGTCTGGTCACTTCGCAAATGGGCCAGCAAGGCTATGTTGAAGAACCAATTTGGAAACGCTCAAGTTCTTATGTACTGACCACTATTTGAAAGGCCCTGTTTCCAAAAGGCGGCGACAAGGAACTGGTGGATACACCAGAATGGGAACACGTTACATGCAAAAGGTATGATCTGGCCCGAGAAATGTACTTAGATTTGGCAGAACACTGCCAGCTTACTGCCGAAGAAGCTCCCCAATATCCCCATCACATGTTACCAGTACATGACAAACTGACCCCAGATGAAATGGAGTGAATTTCATAATGACGGATGTAAATGACTTGTGCAGAACATGACTAGTTATGATGTTGGTATATTTGTTTGAAAATATATTTATATATAAATATAAATATATTTTACCTCGCAACCAGTTTTCATCAATTTTGCAATGTTGGCAATTTTGGAGAAATATCACGCAGTTTTAAACCTTTGGCAGCTTGATGTCAACACGATTAATTAAGATCGTTGTACACCGACATTGTGAAGTCAAGGAGATATAGATGTGATCAATATCTGTATTGGAGCTCCACATTTTGGGAGATGCGGAGCTTCAATACCCTATTTATCCAACAGTCCCGTTTGGCGCGCGCGCGTGCTTGTGCCATTCTGCCAAACCATTATCCACGGCGTTGTTCCACTTTTCAGGCGAGACCGGCCGGTATTGCACGTTGGCAAGCCTTCTATGTAAATCACCATTGAATTGTGCGGCTGAGTTGATTATGAAAGAATTGGCAGCTCGGTGTTGTATGCCGCAACCCTTGACACGCGAAACTCTTCTTTCCAACCTTAACATATGGGACATTGTGACCTCACATTTTGCCTCGTGACAATTATGCTGCACGTTTAATATGGCCAAAACACCCTTACAAATCCCAAATGTAAGCAAACCAAGATATAAGCCTCAAAACCACAGCCGAGGTGAATGAGATAGGGTCCGGTTTAATCACCTTGACACTGTGGCATATATGCTGATTTGTCAAAACCACTTCCCGCATATTATAATAAGGAACAACACGGCCTGAAACGCATGGATTTAATACCATCCAAGCCCTTTCGGCGTTGACACCGGGTTCCTTCCAGATTGAATTTACTTGAGCAATTGCATTGATTGACTCAACCTGCGCAAGAAATGAGGTTAAACAAAGCATATGTGCAGTTGCGCGATGGCGTGAGGTAATGCAAAGTTGTACTTACAAAGACAAAATCCATTGGTTCCACTTTTTGCCGATTGAGTAGTGATACGGCCGTGAAGCTTTCAAAGCTGTGGTGTGTATCAGTTTGCAGCACACATGCAGGAGGACTTCCACTATTTTCCACGACCGCTGAGGAAGATATCATGAGTATTATCAGTCCAAAAATATAGAGGCCATTTCAAAGTGGCCACTAACCTCCCATGACAAATTGATTAGCGCGTTTCGGTTGACACAGTCCAAATGCCCGAGCCAAGTCTGGGAGTTTCAAGAACAGCTCCTTCAATTTTTTACCCGCAGTGACACGCAAATTTAAATCTTTATCCCAAAACGATGAACCCGATAATAAGATCCGCAACATCTGTTCATTTACAAAGGTATTTGCAATATCCAAACCAGGCGCTTGTTTGTTTGAATGAATTGAAGCTTGTCGAGTTTTCCCATTAAAAGACTCAAACTTCTCGGTAGCAAACAGGCACGCCGGACCAAAAGGGCGAATGGAGTCTTGTAGGTGAATGAGCATGTGGAACTTGGGCTTGTTGACCCACTGCGCTGTTAGAGTCATGAGGTGCTGTAAGAAGTGACTAATTAATATGTCCACTTCTGCTAGATAACGTTCCATATCAGATATTTCAGTCTGAAATATGTAGGAACTCAGACAGCAAAGCGCCGTCCAAACTGCCCTTTGCGCCGGATCAAGATGCTCAAATAAAACAAAAGGCACAGCCTGTAAGACAGTACGAAATTCCTTTCCTACAAGGTTTTGATAGAAATTAATGAACGTGTGGGGTTGAATGGGAGGAATATTCAATCCTTTCTTATTGAAAGCGCGCCACCTTCCAGACAGATCATTATACATCTTGCTACCGGCCTTTGATGGGTTGATCTGCTTCATGGTATCTTGAAAAAGATACTTTGTGATACCTAACAGCACTACATGGAGAATTTCCACTGGGGTATCAAGATGCCCGTTGAAACCTGCAAGATAAGACAAAGATAAAATAAAAAACAACAATATATTGGAAAAATAAGGGTGACACTTACCTTTCAGCCTCAACATGGGGTTGAAAAGGTGATAGCCGTGCTGCCTGTTGAGGTCATTAATAAGACCTTCCACATCGGCCGCTGGTTGTGTTTCGTGTGCCTTTTGGACGATTTTGATGAAGTAATCCAGGACAGTGTCACGGACCCCATATTTGCGGCCCAAATCCTCAATGAGGGTCTTGGTGTGTCGTCTTTGAGCGGTGCGCCATAGTTCCTCAGTTTGTGCCCTGGTTTTGTCCCATTTGCGCAAAGGTAGACGTCCCTAAAAACATGCATCAGAATGTATGCATGTAAGCAGGCCCCTTTAATGGAGTGCTTACTGGGTGACCATCCTTGTCAATTCCCAAAAAATCACGAACAAAACCGCTGGATTCCTTATCAATTTTGCGATCTACCTGCAGTTCACACATCCGGCACGGGGTCAGGGTATTTGCGGGGTTGAGTGTGTTGCAAATCTCCGCATGCATTGGTGAATCGCCGGCGTGGAAGAGAACGACCCCCATGGCCAGAACGTCTTCACTGAGGGCATGATCATAAGCGACCAAACCGTTCTCGGCCATGTCACTGCTCAACATCAGCCCATTGTCAATAATCAGATGATAATGTACCACAATTCAAGCATTCTGAACCTTACTTTAGATCATCCACCACCTGATCAAACATGTCCAACGCTGAGGCTAGGTTTGAAGTTGACAAAAAATGAATGTTGAATTCTTGATTGGATAATTTTGAAGGCAAACCAGCCAATGTCGTGTATAAGCTCATATGCTTATTCCATTTTTTTGACACGTTTCCGGAAGTATCATCGGAATACAGAATCAGAGGTACATGTCGGACAGTTTTCCCATCTGCTTTAATTCTCCACTTGTTCTGGAGCGGAATAGATGATGATGTTGCACCTTCGATTTCTGGAGATGTTCACACAGTCAGTTGCGCTAGGAACCTCCTTACCACTCCACGATAGTGCACCTACGATACATGGATTCCCCACATAAATCTTTCAGATTGACATTGTTATTCAGTTTAATGTCTGTAAATGGCCTCCAGAAATCGGTGCAGGGTACAGTGATTAGAGTGTTGGAGTTGAAATCAGGCTCATCAGGAATGGTGATCTTCACCGGAGGCAAAATTTCGCCATTTGGCTGAACTTTTGCAGGCAAGCACTTGGTAAATAGCTTTCCAAGATTTTGATAGAAGAATACAGGGACTACCAGCTGCCGAGTCTTCAGCTGGACTGGTTCGTAAATGTAGAAGTGTATGCCATGCTCGGTGATCATTGGTACACGGAGTTCGCGTGGAAGCCCTTGTCGCCACTTGAAACACTGGGAGAGTTCGCAGATAGGACCTTCTTCAACCAACTCGGGGATGTAAGCCAAGTGAGGGCTCACTAGGGGATTCGCCAGTTCCTGCAATGCAAAGAAATTTGACAATCAACAACTGTCAAAAGACAGTCCACTCTGACTCATATCACTCACGTTTTTAATAATGGTTTTGATATTAATTCCAAACAAGGGGATTCCCGCCGGACTGAAGCGCTCCGTTAGGTCCAGCCCCATCTGTTCTTTAATTTTTTTGCAGGCAGTCCTCAACGTATTCCAAGCCGGGAGGTTCACATCCAGCAGGGTGAAGATTGTGCGTAAACGGAGATAATCTGTCCGTGAAAGCAGGTTGCGGGGCGAGCCGATCATGAGGACACCAACTACGTGCTATTAGGTTGATCATCAGTATCAGCTACCTTCATTGAAAGCTTTTGTAAGCACTGACTTCAATGCTCTTGAAGGGATACCATTCCCCCGCTGTGTCTGCGCCCCCGGCATGATCATCTTCATCAACATCTGGATCCTCTTCAGAATCCGTCGTCTCTCCTCCGAGTAGTTCCTCAAACGCTTGTTGAAGCCTGATGAAATCAAACTCTTGGTCTGAGTCTGGTTCGACGTCGGAATCGTCAAATAAGCCCAGCGGATCATCACCATCAGGTGGACGTTCGAATAACAGTTGAGATTGAGGTGGATGGGGCGACGCAGCACGGTCACTTTGGTGATCTGCAATCATTTCGTCTTCGTCTTGCGCCAGTGAAGGTGATCTTTCAATTGCAGGGTCCAGGTTCATTAAATGTTCGGCATGTTGTTGATCTTGGTCAGCAACATGATGTGCGACCGCGTCTAAGTGCGATGGGCATTTGATGTGCCGGTCGTAATTTTGCATTGCTCGAGAGCCCACACAAACGGTGCACCGGTATTTTGCTCGGTCCTGAAGATTTGGATCGAACACAATGTCTGCTTAATGCCTTATCAGTGTGATGTGTGAGCCCAAGATGCAGGTCAAAGGGATGAATTACAAGGGTGAGGCTGTTCAGTTGTTGACATGGTGTTTGTATCCTGTGTCCTGGAAAAGAGTGGTGGTAGAGTGGTGGTGGTGTGAAGCGCAGAGGTGGGTGCCACCTTCTTTTGACTAGGCCAGTAACTTCGTGTAGAGAGTATGACGGAAAGGGAAATCGATGTGAGAAGGTAGTGCCAGAATGGTCATGTCAAATTACTCCTGGCACGTCAGCGCACTGAAGGAACAGATTTTTCCCAGCTCACGAGTGTAATGACTCTAGCTCTGCGCTCCCCCAGATTACCTCCCTCTTAGAAGGGTTTCCATCTATTAAATCCCATCGTAATATCTATCTCTTCGAATCCATACTATTATCACTAAAACTTATTAACTAACAATTATATCTCCTCCCACCCACCCAACACAGAACATAGGACCATCAACCAGTATGAATTTTTAAAGTAAAGTGAGGTACAAAAAATACAAGGGAGGGGTCTTCGGATTGTGAAGAACTCTCCCAGTTAAAGGATTTGAAGTACTTTACGAACTTCTCAGATATCTCGTGAAGGAGAGTTCAATCAAAGAACTTTCTTCACGGAAGGAGACTTGCCTCCCGGTATAAGACCTTCCCTCACGTAGACATAAGAGACAAGGGAAGGGTCAAAACCTTTTTTGGACAGTTATGATTGATGTTGTTAATAAGTTAAATGGATGGAGTGTGGCGTTGTGGCGCGTCTCAACGCGCTCACGGTCCCGCCGAGGAGCACGGAGTCCGAGGGCCGTCTGCAAGCTGAGTTGAGGCGAAGTTTGGACCCAAAGGCCATGGAGAGTGCAAAAGCAGCCTCAAGTCGGACTTAAGTCAGTCGGGGGCAGGTCTGCAGGCCGCCTCTTGGCCCTGACCTTTTTGAGACCTGCTTGGACCCGCGGCGACCATTCCTCGATCCAAAGTAGTCCCGTGGTGTACCCGCAAATACCCGTGTAGTACCGAGGTTTTTTGGTGTGTTAGCGACCCAACGGGCAGTACACCGGGCGACAAATCCGGGCAGTGTCGCCCGGAATTACAGAACCGGGCAAAACCGGGCTGTACCTTGGTGACTCACCGCCATTCTTCCAGCTGATAAGGAAGTTAGCCACCACACCATCCCAATCCATCCATCCATCGAGCTAACCACCAATCTCAATCGGCTGCCCTGTATGCAGGGCAACCAACACCCAATCGAGGCAACTCAAGATCACAAGATGTTGGTTTGCCTCATGATGGTCAGTTTCGTCATCTCCCTCCAACATCCTCACTCTCACTCACCACTGCTGTTTTCTAACGATCAATTTCACTTTCGTACAGACATTCACATCTTCCACTATCACTATCTCATTCGATTCCTCTAATATTGCCTCCGTGTTATTACTGATCAGCTGGATGTCCCAAAAGCGAAAAGAACCCGGGTCCTGCTCTTCAACGGCCTCGACGTCAATCGGTTCCCTATCTCACCCACCGGCCATTCAACCTATCTATCAACCATCACAACTACCACCTCATCTTTGGTACCCATTCGCAAATCCCTTTGTATTTTCAAACCCAGCCGGAAACACATTCATACCCCATATTGGAGGAACCCCATCTCAAGCAAAACCAGCCTTCCTTCCGAATCCACTTTATAATGGACCTATCCCGTTTCCCAATCCTGGCCTTCATTCGATTCCGAACTACTCAACCATTCAACCTTCCCTCCCAAATCACATCGAAGTACCTGCAGCAAGTAATTCGACCATACAACCTTCCCTACCTCATCACATCACGGTACCTGCTGCAAATAATCACACCAGTGGTAAGTATTCAAGTTGTTTAAGATGCAGAGTTAGGAGTTTTAACTGACAGACTGTTTATAACCGTCTCTCTCGCTCACAGACAAGGCCAATCAAGTGATTGATGAAGTTAGTTTGGACCTTGACGATGTAGAGAGCAAACGAGATACCGACTGGCCGCCTATTGGTAGGTTCTGTCATCTTCACTTCGGATACCTCGTACAGAAAAGTAACTAAGTAATCCAAATATTGTAGGTGTTGAACCGGTGCGAAATATGCAATTACCCAAGATTGGGAAACAATTCATCGACAGGGAACAAGGACTCATGTATTTAAACGCGGTTGCACGCCATCAAGGGTATGTGTTATCAACCAAAAGCCACAAGACCGACAATCAGCGGATACTTCGCACCTACCTCGAATGTTCCAAGGCCAGTAGCCATGTCAAACCTAAACCCTCACTCAATCCCGACAACTCCAATTCTAAAGACAACGCCAAGATCCGATCTTCTTCATCCAAGAAGACCGGGTGTACCTTCAAAATTTCACTCAACTACCATGCTTCTAAAGGCAGATGGGTGGTCACCTCTGATGGCATCAAGAATCCACTGAAGAACCTTCATAATCACCCTCCATTTGACGAGCCCTCTGACAAAAGCAGATATCGACGCATTGGCACCGAAAACAACGAGCAGGTGGCCCTACTTTCTTCAGCAGGATGCCGACCTCGCCAGATTCGATCACTCCTCAATGTCACTCCCGGTTCCAAACTCCTGGTGCGAGACATATACAATGCGCGAGCCCGTCACAAGAAAACTTGGCTCAACGGAAGAACCCCAATTCAAGGGTTGTTTGATCTAGTAACGGACCTCAACTGGGCATTCCGCACCGTAACTTCACCCAGAGGAGTCCTTCAATCCTTCTTTTTTGCATCACCTAACGCCATTAGCCTCACTCGCCGATTTCCAACAGTCCTTGGAATTGACTGCACCTACAAGACGAACAGGTTCAACTTACCGCTCTTGCACATTGTCGGTACGACCAGCTCTCGTAAGTCCTTCACGGTTGCACTGTGTTTCATGCACAGTGAGGTTGAAGACCAATACGAGTGGGCTTTGAACCAACTGAAGGCAATTGTATTTGAATCAAATGACCTTACCGAAGAAACTTACGTTCGGCAACCGAAGACATTTGTTACCGATGCCGAGCCAGCTTTATTCAACGCCATTGGTAAAGTTTTTCCAGAATCTACTCATATCTTGTGTATCTGGCACATAAACGAAAATATTAGCAAGAACTGCAAGAAACAATTAGGATCCAATTGGGACGACTTCATCGCAGCATGGAACCGCTTTTGTTTCTCATCAACTGCACAGGACTACGACAACAACTTGAAAGTAATTACTGATCTAGCTCGAAAGCATGATATCCTGACTTACCTTGAACGAAGTTGGCTGCATCGCACGAACAAATTTGTCCTTCTATTCACATCATCCACCCCACACTTTGGGAATTCTTCTACCTCACGAGTCGAAGGAAGTCATTTCGGGTTGAAGACCTTTATTGAAGGCAAGAACAACGAATTCTTGACGTGTTTCAACGCATTCAAACGCCACGGGGAGCATCAATTCAACGAGATAACGGTATCTATGGGTATTGAACGTGGAAAGACACTTCAGGATGTCCCGGCGTTTCTAGATAAACTTCACGGCAAGATCACACATTTTGCAATTCAGAAGATCATGCAACAGTTCAACTTAATCTCTCAGCCCGACCACAGCAAAAGGCCATGCTCTCGTACTTTCAGGACTAGCTGGGGATTGCCATGTTCACACGACATCGCGGAGGAACGTCTTATATCTAAATCCCTATCACTAGACCTTATTCATGACCAATGGCGACTCGGCATGGACATACCTCCTGAATCTCGCGATGGTCTTGAGGCTGCTGCGCGGTTGAAATTCAACTCATTACTTTCGCTTCCCGAACATTCACTTAGGAAAATATACGAAGAGGTCAATTTAATCAAGACAGGACGTTTTGCTCTGGTTCCCATTTTACCTCCCGTGGTTAAGGTCAACAATCGTGGCCGACCAAGAACTGACAGTAAAAAGAATGCGACCTCCAAATATGGCCGATACAAATCGAAACATGAGGTGGAGGAAGCCAAGAAAAAAAGAGTCAATAGATGTGGACTCTGTAGACAGAGTGGACACTCTCGAACCACGTGCCCTAAACGAGAAATAGCTGCTGATGAAGATGAAAGTGGCGACTCTGACATTCAAGCTGTTGAAGACAATGAAGACAAAGACATTGAAGCCTTTGACTCAGATGATCATGACCATCAACTTGAAAATGAGATTGACAACGAAGAAAAAGAAAATGAAGCAGTCAAACCGAAGATTCCCAATGAAGACGTCAAATTGTTTGAAGACGATGCTGAAGATCAACTCCCGAACCTCGTCTGATTCAGACGATGGGAAGGACCTATGTCCTTTTTGTGACGAAGAAATGCCACCGAACCCTTCAAGTAAACTCCTGAAGATGAAGGCTGAACTGCTGTTGTTGCCCAATATTACCAAAGGAATCGGACGGCCAGGAGCCATGAGTCTACCAGTGAGTCATTTCTTTTCGATCTAAACCACCGAAACTTTGTTTTTGATTTGATTTTTCTGTGGCCTCTGTAGTGGCTGCAAAGGGCGTCCTTCTGTGGACTACACGATGCCGAACGTGAAGTAATACCTCATGGGCTTACTCAAGGTTGGCCAACTTCAATTGACTTCAAAAAACTTGAAAGGTATGTTGCAAATGGAACTTTAGGGTCTACAACATGCTGAACTGTGTTTTTTGATCACAGCCGCATAGGGTCTCATTCAAACTTGCTTTTGAAGATCATCCAGCGTAAGATGCGATCATCTTACTTGGACCTTGCAAGAGTAAAGCATAAAAGAGGGGGACGCTCGATGGTTTTGAGGTGGAGCAACCTGGGTAGTAAGTGCACCTTTTGTATTTGTAAGTAAATCTGAAGACACTGACCATTGGATATCTCAGCTATGGATGCAAAGGACTTGAGGTGATGGTATCCACGCTGGAGCTGCTATTTTTATCGAAATTGTCACAACATCCTCTGACCAACGAATCGGCGGCGCCTCTTACCCCTGAAGATTTTTTACGAACCGTCCTTGTTCCTGAGGTCAGCCTTTCTTTAATTGCGGAGGATCTTGGCTTGCCACGTCAAGATCCGAAGGTGAAAGCTACACTCAAAGCAAGTCGAACTTTTGGGACCATTGTTTTTCCGGGCGACGGTGAAGAGGTGGAGGAGGTCAAGAATGAGGTGCTGGATTGTAGTCTGGTTTCATCCAAGAATCAAGACTATTTGAAGCAACTTCCAGCACAAATCGCCCCTTGCATCAAATCGATCCATGATCCACCAGCCTTTGGAAACTGTGGTTTCTACGCAATTGCAGCGTCCTTGAACCTCTTTTCGAAAGACGCCTACCTCGTAATCCGGAAGAAACTTCAGGCTGAACTCTTGTCAAACCCCGAGGTTCATGTCAAATTGATATCTACACCATCCAAACGACCCCGTAGAAACACAAAGGCTCACCAATTGATGGCGGATAAATTTGTTCAAGAAATGTTAGGTTGGCTTGATCACGAGGGGGTATCATGCGCTGAGGAATTCTGGCTGAGGATGCCAACATTGGGGTACATTATTTCCAGTGCATTTGACCGACCAGTAATCTTTTTCACTCCCTCCAGAACTACCAGTTACAGCTTCTTCCCATATCAAACACCTCCCAACAAAGAAACTCCGATAATTCTTGCGTTTGTTAACAAGAACCACTTCGTCAGTCTGGGAGTTGGGCGCGAGTCCATACCTTTTCCTGAAGTTTATGGGAAGGTTCTAAATTCAGATATGCTTGATACTACTCAGGTGCCGCGATGGGTCGAGGCTTTTCACAGTGAGCTGGAAATGTGGGCAAATGACCCAGGCAGTTTAGTTTCTTCACAAAATGTGATGGTGGCAAACACGCCAATAGTTGTACTTTAGTTACTTTGTTTTGTTGATTGTGAAGTGTCTCGCGTGTCTGTTCTGTTACATATGAGAAGTAAAACAAATGAAACTTTTCGTCCTTCTACTTCTACTTGAGAGCGAGGAGAAACATCTTCACATTACATTACATTTACATCACATAAGATGTCAAAAATTGAATGAGCTAAGTACAGTCGTCTCTCCAAAAATCCATATACCCAATAAGCCATACTCTCGCATATCCCATGCTTTTTTCCGTCCATATTTTTTATGGGCGGGGGAAATTGACAGAAAATCCATATCTCCATCATTCCCCATAAACCATACTTTTTTGAGGCCAACCAGCGATGAAAAACCCATACTTTTGGGTGATGTAGATTCAGACTGGTGAACAAGAGTTTGAAATTCCTTACTGTACAACTTACTTTTGTCAGCAATACACCCACAAACACACAAATCAACACACAAACTCCACCGCATAAAGATGATTCCTAAAGACCTAACAAAGTTCACCCTCGCAAATATTCAAGAAGGTTTCGATTGGCTGAAATCTGAAAATGATCGACGTATGGGTCCACTACGAGACCTTTTGAGCCAAGGGAAGGCGCTTTCAAAGGCAGACGAAGATTTTATCGATAACGCTGGAAATATGGTTGATGAGGCTCTTGTCCTCGAGAAAATAAAAAATAGCAACAATGTCTCTGATGCTGCTAAGACCTTCAGCAAAGATGAGCTGAAGACATTAGAGGTCTTGATTTATAAGTTTGAGCACAAGGTTTTTGTGGACCCATCTGTAGCTAAACCTCGTGAATATCTCTTTGCAAACACTTCTAAAGCATCCAATATGTATGGTGAAATCTGATCCCTATGTATTGTTCAACACCCAGGTCCCAAGAAGCGAAATCGAGACAATCCTTGTGTTGAATCTTCCAATCAACCAAACTCGAGTTCTTCTAAAAAAACCCGATCAAAGTCTGCTCGTACTAATGCCACTCTGGCTCAGCGTATATTAGTGTTAGACTGGCACAATAAAAATGGTCGAGTTCAGGTCAAGACAGCAAAACATTTTGAAAATAGTTTTCCTGGTGTTATCATAACACAACCTCTAGTCTCGAGTTGGGTACATAATGAATCAAAGTTACGAGATAGTTACGAGTCTGGTGTAGGACTTGGCATTAAGCGGAGAAATGAGACTGAACATCCTCAAGTAACAGAAGCCCTACAGACTTGGGTTCAACAGGCTGACATTGCCGGACTTCCACTTACCGGAGATGTGATACGAGCCAAGTGGCGTCACTTCGCAACACTTTTCAAAGTGCCTCAAGCAGAGTGGCTTAAGCTCAGTGAAGGCTGGCTGACCAAGTTTAAATTACGTAACGGTCTTAGACAAAGAGTCAGACACGGCGAGGCGGGCTCAGCTACTCCGGATAAGGTCGTTGCAGAACGAAAACGAATCCAGGATATCACCAAGTCCTACCATCCTAGAGACATCTATAACATGGATGAAACAGGATTGTTCTATGCGTGAGAACATTTGTACTGTAACATACTTTTGATCTTTACTAACAAGCCTCGATTTCTCAACACGTACTGTAGAATGCCACCAGACCGAGCCTTGTCTAAAGACAAACAATCAGGTGTTAAAGGTGATAAGCGACGCTTGACCTTTGCACTCACATGTAATGCAGATGGAACAGACAAGCTCAAACCGTTCATCATCGGAAAAGCAAAGCGTCCAGCCTGCTTCCACAAAAAGTCCGGCGAAAATCTTGGATACTACTATCGGAGCAATGCAAAGGCATGGATGACATTTGAGCTGTTTTCAGAGTGGATTATAGACTGGGACATCAAGTTATTGGCAGAAGGTCGTTCTATATTACTCTTAGTTGACAATTTTTCTGGTCATAAGGAGCCTTCCAAGTACAAACTTACCAGTATTCGCCTCGAGTTCTTTTCTCCAAACCTTACATCACATGTTCAACCGCTGGATGCTGGCATAATCGCATCATGGAAATGTCGATATAGATCTGAATACATTACATATGTGATCAATCGCTATGAAAATGAAGTCCCCATTGGAACAATCTTCAAAATCAATCAAATCGACGCTATGGAGCGAGCTGAAAACTCTTGGAATGAAGTGACTCAAGATACAATTTCAAACTGTTATAGGAAGGCGGGTATCATTTCCCCTCGAAATCCCGATGGATCTTTGCTGCAGGATCCAAACTCAGCGGATGCGAGTCTCAACACGGAGCCTTTGATTGATGATGTTGCTCATCAGGATCTTGAGCAAGACCTTCAAGAATTGATCTCCTTACGAGTTGTTCACAAATCAAACATGATGTCTATTAGCGAGCTCTTAAATCTTCACGGTGAGCATGCAAGCGGCCTTGAAACCTGGACACCCGAGGAAATCTTTGAATCAATTCAGGAACGTGACAGTCATGAAGATCTCCCTCAACCCGAGCACATTGAAGTTGAAGTACCTCCACAACCATCATATTCTGACTTACTGAAATCAAGTGATGTTGTAATGGCATACCTCAGGCATGAAGAATGCAAGGAAGCGAGGGCTTGCGGAAAAACCCTTCGCCGAGCGTTGCGGCAGTTTAGTTCAGCACGTTCAAAGAAAATGAACCAATCAAATTTGAAGCACTACTTCTCATCCAATCCTTAAATCTTCCCGCTTTTTGTTCTACTTCACTATTTACTTTGCTTTGAAATAAAAATTGTTTTTTAAAAAAAAATCTCTCTCCTAACCCATATTTTACCCCCAAAATAAGATTTATGGGTTATCAGAGAGATCCCCATAGGACATACTCCATCAAAACCCATACTTTTTGGTGTCCATAAAACGGTATGGGTTATTGGAGAGACGACTGTAAGTATCAATAAGATAAATACCGGGCGGAAAGTCATTTACAGCCCGGGCGGTATCCGGCAGGGGGGCGTCGGGTATTTTCATTCCGGGCGGTAAATAGTGGTTTCCTTTAAAAATAAATCAACTCAAGATGATATATATATAGATAGAGGTGTTATGAAACATTTTCTCAATTTTGAATCTATTCTGGTTAATTCCTTCATCAGACAAAAAGCAAAGAACCATATGATCTTCACCAATCTATCTCTCTAGAATAAGAAGAATACAAATCATAGGTACATATCAAAAATCCAATGTTTCCAATCAGGTAAATAGAGAAACTCTCCAAAATAAACAACTACAAATAAAGATTAAAACACAAGATGATGAATTGAGGAATGAAATTAAATGAGAAGTTCAGCCATTAATGAAATATGATCAGATGGTTCTATTCTTAGTCTAGGTAAACCGGGTTGAAGGTCTTGAGTTCTATGAGTAGGTAAAAGACTTATCACTTGGAATTTAGGATTTAGAGTTGGTGATGATGGATTGGTTTCGGATTCAGGTTCAGATCGATCATCTAGTATAAAAATATAATCTAATGTACATCTCCAAAGTGGTGTAAAGTTTGCTATACGAAACCCAAAAATAAAACCAAAAGAAAAAGAAATGGTCAGGATTGGATAGATCAGGGTATAAGTTCAAGAACCAACTTACTCCACATTGGTTCAAAATCCCCTCTCAAGATCTTTTCTTCTTTACTGATGCACACATCAGGTTTAGTGGCTTTAATGATTTCTTCTTCTCTATCTTTAAATCGATTGCCATCTTGATCCTTCATCCTTTCACCCCATCTACCATACAAACTAATCCAAGACTTTTTTCCATGAATCTCTTTTAATTCGGTTTCATTAAACAATTCATCAGGTTCATTAAGCTTTCGAACTTCTTTAAATACTCTATCATCATCACCTTCAATAGTTTCATAAACTTCATCTTTGATGGTTCTATTCATCATCACATCTACTGATTTATGAATCAATCTAGACCTGTTAAAGTTTTCTCTTTGGTGTTCATCTGATTTGATACCTGTCATTAATCTGTATCCAAACGAATTAGGTTCTTCATTAAAGTCACCGGCCAAACAAGTTGTCCAGTTTATTGAATGATCCAAAGAAGTTTTAAAACTTTGAATCCCACGACTCAAAAAAGCGATCTGACGAGACCTTTCATAAACAAACCTAGCATGCCAAAAAAGATGAGCCGTACCAATCACCAAACCTACTGAAGACGAAGAATCAAGTTTAGATTTCAAAGCACATATTAATCCGATATTACGTGTGGATCGACTGATTCCGATCTTCTCTTTATAGGTTTCTTCATCTAATCTTATTAAATGTTCATTGATTTGTTCATACTCTTGACGTTTCCATCCAATTAATAATCCATGTTGTTTACCTTCTTCTTCGTAACCTCCAATTTTGTATGTATAATCGTATCCTGCTTTTGTAAGGATTGGTCCATGATCTGTTAACCTATCTACTTCCTCTTTTAAAAATCCATCCCCCCCAAAAAAACAGCTCAAGATGATGTTTTTCCCTTGTACATTGAATTTATGATGGGTTTGGGAGAGGGGAATATATTCACTTACTTGTAAACAAATCACATCTGGATCGTAATTTATGATTTCTTCAGTAATCGTTTTTCCTCTTTCTTTCCATTTCAAACAATCAGAACCAGGAAACAAGTTTCGTTTAACCAAACATTGTGCCAAAACCTAATCAAAAAAAAAATCAAAAAAAAATCAAAAACCAGTCATTCATTCAGTTGATAAATATAACAGTAAAAATCAAGGAAGATTTCTGTCAAGTTTACATTCCATGTCATGATTTTGATTTTCAATCGACCAGTTTGGTTGATCCAACCAAGACATTCTTTCTCATTACTATAAACTGGTTTTGGTTCTCTTGGTAAGAAGGTTTGAGTGATTGATGACATTTGTTTGAATGATTTATGGAATTGATTGGGTTTCGGTTGGAGTGATGGTCGGATTGAGAATAAAAATGCGATGGTGTGAGTGAATGTCATGTCTTGAAGTTGCGCCACCATTGAATGATCAGGAAAGAAGTTGATCCGAAAGGATCGGTACTTATTGCCTATCCCTGTGGTTGGGTTGATCGGGTACTGTTGATCGGTAGTCGGTACTGTGATAGAGTTGGTTTGAGCGATATCAACTTCAACCACTACCAATCTAACCCAAACCTTCAACCATACTCTCAACAAACAACTTAAACAATCCCAACAAAAGACATCCAACCTACCCCAAACCTTCAAACTCACTACCCCAAACCATAAAAAAAAGCAAGAAGATAAACCAATTCATCAATTAATTCATTCAATCAAAACCGACTTGAGAAACAAAAGTAATGGATAATTTCTTAACCAACGTGCCTTTTACTACTTCTGGTGCATTGGTAGATATAGTTGATAGTTAGTTAGTCCCCCAACCTTTTACCATTCATCTAGAATCAAATCATTCTCTAAATGGGTTTATTAAAATGAATTGACAAAAAAGAAAAACTAATGGGTTTGAATTATGTGATTTTTTTTGGTTTAGAAAAGATTTTAGTTTCATTAAGAGATGGGAGATCGTTAATAGGTGTACTAAGATCATACGACCAATTCGGTAAATCTTTAACCATACAAATCTAAAAAAACCCACCCAACTGATAATGATGATGATGATTTTCTTTTGATTTGGGGAATAGCTAATTTAGTTTTACAAGATGCGATTGAAAGGATACATGTAGGTGTAGGAGTAGGCAAGGATGAAGAACGTAAAACAGGTCAGTATGCAGATATTTGGAGAGGTATTTATTTAGTTAGAGGTGAGAATGTAGTCCTTTTAGGTGAAATCGTTCGTCTTTCATCTTCTCAAAATCCTCAAACTCTCAAATCTCAAAGAAAATTGATTTTGAAAATGGTTTTCTTTTTGGATTGTTTTTTTTTCTTAGGATTTAGATAGAGAAGATGAAGTGATTGAAAGATGTGAACAATTACCTATTGAAGAAGTTATAAATTTACAAAAATCAGAACAAGTAACAAGACTAGAAATGATTAAATCAAAAGAAAAGATTTTGTTTGATCATTGTGGATTTGGTAAAGAAGGTGATGAAGGTGATCGATATTGAAAAGCTTAATCAATCTCAAATCAAAATCCAAATCAAAGATTTCTTTTGTGTTTGTTTTTTGATACTATCTTTGATTGGATTCATGGATCAGTGTTGAATGGTTTCTCTGGTTTAAAGTTACTTGATTCTCTGCATTCTCAAGTACATACTCTTCTTTGAATTGTAATTCTCATCTAGATAGTAATACACTGCATAAGAGTTTTAGCAGACACTTTTTTAGTATGCTTTATGTAGATGCTTGAATGGTATCAACCAAAAACAATCAAGATTGTTGATTCACTCTCAGATTAGTCTTAGCCTCATCAAAATTGTGTTGGTTGGGTGAATCCTTGAAGTTAATTCATTCAGCATATATTCAAATGTACCGCATATCATCATCGAACCTCTGAATGGTATTGAAGCCCAAGTACAAGAATGAGAATATCTAAGCTGATCAAGAGAAACCTTGCAAGTTGAGAACAAGTTAATAAAATCTTTTAGTTTGAATTGATTTTTTCTTTCATGGTGTGATTCCCTTATCCCAAGGTTTACGATCTCCATGAACATATTCTAAGACTTTATCAGCATAACATTCTAAACAAAGATGATGTTTTCGTTTAGATTGACCACAACCAGAACAAGATGAAAGACCTATGTTGACCACAAAGCAAAGAAAAAAGGATAAGTTTGACTGATCTTTTAACGATTATGATGATTTCAAAAAAACCACTAACCTAGATCAGGTTTAATTCCTTTATGTGCACTTCTCATTCGTTTACGAGAATGTGATACTTTTTTCTTTGGAACTGCTTTAAGAATCGATTCAGATATCCATCTTGATAAACTTGAACCCCATTGAATTAATTTAGCGGAACTTGATGATGATGTTGGTGGGGATTGATAAGACTGATGATGATCTAATTGTAAATTAAAGTAATTTAGAGATGGTGATAGATGATAAGATCTTGATGGGTTTGATAGTCTTGATGGTTGAAGTAGTGATTTGGTTGGTTTTGATTTGAATAAGAATGTTGAGTTCATGGTTTGGTAGTTGGAACTTGTTAAAGTGAGCAATCGATTCGCGACTTGGGATCCTTCTGATTCGATTTCTCATTCAAAATTCAAAATCACTTGGAAGTTGGGACCCGAGGGGACAGAGCCCTGATGTGGGGACCATTTCATCGGGATTATTCGGCTCGGGTGCGGTGCCGGACTTCAAGAAGGCGTAAATACCACTGCCAGTGATCCAGTCAATCCCCATTCACATAAAATCACTTCCTCATCTCTTTTGAATTTCAAAGAATTACTCTACATCCAATCTTCACTTCTACCAGAATATCAATCAGAAATCAGAAATTTGCCTTTTGTACTCACCTGGCTTTGGCTCCATGATGAGGTTTTTATGTTGCAAAGATGTGTTCTGCTATGTATCTAAAAAGTGTTTCTACAATCAGGTCTGTTGTCTGAGCTTATCAGTGCTACGTCCAAGGCATGATATTTAGAGAGCAAGCACTCAGTCCAGTAAACCAGATACTTCCTCTTGAAAGAATTTATTTGAGGAATCTACCAATCTCCTTCTTACTATTGTTTTCCCCTTAAAGATTATGTGAAAGTCTAGCATACCTTATTCTCTATCAAAAGCCAAGAACAGTTTGCATTTGTGAATTAAACACTTTGGAATAATCTTGGGTGTGTGAAATATAAGGCATACTATCAATGTAATTTCCGCCTCACCTCATCAAAGTAGCTAGAACAAATTAATTTCATCAAAAAAATAGCAAACAATACGAGGACCTGTGTGCAAGATGAGTAAATATGATTTCCAAACAAAAAACAAATGCCATTGATTATATTCTACATTACTGTATATAATGTAAACTACGATTTAAAATGTAATACAACAAAACTAATTAATCATCATTTTAGAAACAAAACAAAAATACAGTCGAAATCTCAAAATGTAGTGTACTATATGTTAGTATACTGAAACATAATAAAAAAACTAAAGCTTCATCCATGAATTGAAGCTAAGAAGCTTGATAAAACTCAACCTTTCAACACGAAGAATCAAGGATGATGATGACCCGGAGTAGCTCTTTTCCTTCGATTATTATAGTCACGAACAACCCTAGAGAATCCAAACCAATCAAGATAAATATCAACTCACACAAGATACATCAAAGGAAGTTTTCTTACCTTTGAATATGTTCAAAAAACCAAAACCTTGTCCCATTATCCTCCAAGGGTAAAAACGGATGACTTCTACCAGTCCGAAGAAACAATCTGATCCCTTTACGATCCAAACTGATCTCCCTTAGATCAGGTAGATATAATTGCCAAACTGTTGTCAACTTGTTCATCTTGATCATTAAGATCTGATCAGTCGTCAAAATGCAAACTGAGTCCTCGTCATTGGGTAATTCGATATGTGCGACATATCTACTTAAATAGAATTTTCCGTTGTCGACTGATCTGAGCCAGTCTTGACCTTGAGCTTCACGTAAATTGTACGACTAAAGAAAGAGAGGAGTCACTACTTCGCTGTGATAAGATTCATCAAAAGAAATATACGTACTCGTAGAATTCCATCACTTGGAATATGTCTCGGTAAACGTGATCGGCCACTTCGACTGGGATCGAAAACGGTCGTGGCGTTTCGTAGTCCTCCCGAAACATTGCTAAGGAAATCGAATGTACCAACGGCTGGTTTGGCTACAACACTACAAGAGGCACATCTGATATCAGAATCTTATTCCCATATCCAGTCATCGCTACTGACTGACCCTACCAAGCCCTTTCCAATCCCTTTGAAAAAACCCGCAGCGCCTTCGCTTTCGGCTCCCTGGATGGGCTTCATCTGCAAATTCAAAATCCGAGGCATTAGTACAAGGCAGCGCGATGCAAAAACAAGTCACCGTACGTACAGCCACTCCTTGAAGACCACTGGCCAACGAATCAACAAAAGCACTAGCACCGGTAGCGAACCCGTTGATCTTGTTTCTATTGCGAAATTGACGACGTTGTCGTTCTCGAGCCCAAGCCGTGTCCAATGCTGCTGCAGATAAGCCTGATCGAATGCATTTGCGAGATGAGTATCAAGAAGTCGGAGAGTGTAAAAGGAAAGTGATTTACCTTTGCTGACAGAACCTGTGATCTTAGACACACTGTCGGTTACACCGAATGCACTCTTCTTGACAAGACTAGCCGCACCCTAGTGATGTTTCACTCATGTCAACAAACGATGACGTTGAGGATGAGTATTGTGAGACGGACCCTTGCGATACCGACTCCAAGCTCTCCTCCACCATGCAGGACGACACCATTGAACGGTTCATAAAACAAATCTTGTACCCCCGAACTAACGTTGCTAAACAAACCAGCAGGATTACCCAGGAAGTCGGCCGATCCGAGCACTCGGTACAACTGAGAAAGTCCTTCATTTTGATAATGTTGGATAAGACGATTGAATAATTGCCCCTGTGTCATGCGTGCACTTTCAATCTTGAGTTGGTTCAAGGTTACAGGTGCACCACTGATGGTCCCGATGGCCATCGTGACCGCATTCAGCAGGAAGTACAATGGGTTGCGAGAGTCAAATGTCCTATAAAACCATCCCGTCAGTATCCTTCTGATGATCAAAGGCGTCCTTAGAAAGAAATGAATTACCTTTCTGAGACATCGACACTATCTTGTCGTTCGAACGATATTACTATCACGAAAGGTTGTAAGTGTAATAACTCAAAGTAGAGATTCAAACCCCCTCCCTCTGAATCTGGTTCCGGGATACCGTCAGGCTCAGCTGTCAATTGGCTAAAGTATCAAGTATCAGTGGACGCCGAAGAGGGTTCTGAAATGAATTTAGCAAGACGACAAACTTGTCAGACTCCTGCTGCCACGAAGCGCCTGAAAACTTCGTAAACCCGACCAAAGCAATCACAAAAGACTCGTCCATCTCTAAAGACATCTTTTGAAGTAAAACGGTCGCATATTTGAAGTACACAACACCGTGTTCTAAAACAACTCATCAGCACGAAGAGATTGTTGTGAGATTCGCTGGGTGAACTTACTGTCGTCTTTGATGACATTTGCTTGTATCTGAAGGTTGGGTCGTAACTCGATCTCTTTAGGATCTGTCGGCAAATCGGTGGGTCCAAAAAGAACAGGAAACAGAGCACCGTCTAATTGATTGTCCAGTTGGATCCATCGAATGATCAACCCATAATCTCTTTGAAGTTGGGTTTCTTCGTAGGTGATATCGATCCCTCTAAAAGAAGCATAAACTAGCTCTCGGAGGCGTTTGTCAATGACTGATATTCCTATACCTTCCAAGCTAATCGCAGCTGTCAAGGAGGTGATTGGTGTAATATCGGCAGTCTCAAAGTCAACTTCACCCAAGCTGCTCAACGTGTCAGACCGTTGTATTTGGTTCGGGCGGTCTCGGTTCCGTCGAGTCGGTTTCCAGACATTTGTGGCTTCGTTGTAGTCTGAGATGACTAATACCTGCGCTTGACCTTGTACAACAACGTCGAACGCGAGTTTCTGTCCCTTTCGCTGTGGACAAGATTCAGTTTGAAATATTCATGGCAGATGAACAGTCTCATGGACCACTTACATATGTCCGAAGAGGTTCTAATTGTCCAACCTCTAGAACGTGGACATCACGATGGAGAATGACCTGCGCCTTGGCGGCAAGTGACGTAGATGCGGGATCCAATGGACAAACGATCACACGGATTAGACTGTCGATTGCAGCCGCGGGTTCATCCCAAGCGTAATTGGTTTCGGTCCCTGGCATAGAGCGGTACGAGCGCATGATTCCCGACGAATTCTTAGTTGGCGCTTCGCCAAACTAACGGGCAAAAGCGGCACTAGATTAGCGAGATCAGGCAGTCAGGCAATGAAAGGATGATTCCCATACCGTCTGGCCAAAGTCAATTGCGCAACTACTTTTGTTACGAATGAGGAACGGCCATTGTTCTGGGTTGACGTCTAGCTTGATGAAGATTGAGGGTCCTTGCAAGAGTATTTCCGCATGGACCAAAGTCTCTACGCCATTGGAGTCCACGCGAATAAAAACTTTGCCGACGTTTTGAATTCGAAATCCTTTAGACCTATGGGAACCAATCATGATTAAGCGAGAAGGAAATAGGAAAGTGTTCGAGCATTTCCTTACCATCTTTTATTGGTATTATCAAACGACAGAACCAATTGTGGATCCGAACTATCCTTGAAGAGGCTGAGTAAAGCGCGACTGCCGGATTTGACAGTCAAAGACTCTTCTGACGACTTTTCCCTCAGGCACAGCGCAGATTTCGAGTTGTTTTTGATGATAAATCGAGGGTAAATGATCACTACCTTGGTCAATTTGTACTTCAAGAGAAAAAGGGTCAGTTCATTGGCTCTACGAAGCTAAAGAAGGTACTCTTACGTTGCCAAGCCCTTCGGATATGCTCAGCCCGACCCTATATTCATTCAACTTGGTGGATGTCTGCATGGTCACCTGCTGATTGGCACCGACAACATCAAAGCTGATAGGCTGAAGGACTCAATTGAGTCAGAAAAAAGCTATATTCCTTCCAGGATAAGAGCTCGCTTTACCTTGGACCAATCAGAATCGCCAACACGGAGCACCGCACGGTTACGTTTGTCATCACTGAGATGAGAGAACAGGAAAGGGCGAGAATCGCGGCGTCGGCTGGCATCTGTGAATAGATTGATGTCAAGGGACGGTCGAGATCAAGACTGTACGAAAATTCACTTACTTCCACATAAATTCTGACCAGCAACACTCTTGGCCGAGCCGATGAAGGGCTTAGAACGAACCGCGAAATCCAAGCCCGTCTTATCTGTAAATCAAACTAGAGATGAGCGTCGCTGATGAGATGGACAACATGACAATTTCACATACTGATAATCACATAAGGACAGTAAATCTGGATTTTACAAGCTCCTCCTGACATGGGATATCGCCTGTCGTAAGATTTCATCAATATACGGTATTTCTCATAAAGCACAAAAATGATATGACTTACATGTAGTGCAATCGAAGATTCAAGGTCAGGCCGTCGTCATCGTGAATTGTGAGACGGTTTTCGATAGGCAGGTCTTCAGGATTATCGGTGTTCACGATGGAGTAATCACTCTTTTGGAAGCCAGTGATACCATCTTCTTGGAATTCAATACCGAGAAGCGTCAAATCCATTGGATCAACGATATGAACCGGGGATGCTCCACCTTTACGCAAGAATGCGGAGTAGGTATGTTTTTGTTCCTTGAGGTAAATTCTATACTTAATGTCGTATGGCAACAAGTTCTCCACTTCAATCGGCGCCCTCAAGAGCAACGTGAGGATGGGATAGTGTCTAAAAGGCAAATTGTGGCAGTGCGTGTGAGTTCGACAGTCATGAGAGGCCGTACTCTTCGACATACCTGACTACTGGATCATCCTGGTCGTAAATGGTCGCTGCATTGAAACGCCGTGCTGGCTCTTTTCCACTAACCGCATCGCACGAGATAGTACGGACAGGGTGCTTGACGAGATCTTTCCACGTGTAGGCTTCCTTGCACCATCCGAAACCAAAGCCGACTGTAGATATCGGGTAACATGAGTACATTGCTGATCAGTATCGTGTGCGAGATCAAACTGACCGTCTGGGCGAATCTTGATACGCTGATGATAGGCAGCCTCAATCGGAACACAACAAGAGCCTCCGGGCACTGACAAAAAGAGCAGTTAGTACTTGAACTTGATTGGAGATCGAACGAGTCTCGATACTAACCAATTTTGTATGGATTTCGTATCCGCTTGCCATCTGACCCGATCACGCACATCTCCACTGGTAGGGCTGTGTCGTTTTGCACTCGAAAGGTAGACCGTAAGGTCACAACTTTCAAGTTGTTACGGATTTCCACGTGACACAGGAGTCTGTGTGTTACATCGGCTACTGACGGCTGTAAAGAATAAACTTGCTCGCCTTCCCGTATCACAGATATGCCTGTGACCGGTGCCCAGTTGGTGTCTTGCAACATCAGCCCTAAACTGTCCTGGCTGGACGACGACACGTTCTGCAAAGAAGACAATGCAGTCTGAGCTAATGATTCGTATCTATAGACTTGATCAAGCTTACTTCACGCATAAGTTTCCAGTCTTCGAATCGCCAAGGAATGTCACTATCATCTTCTATGACATGTTCAGTGGGCTGGGAATTCTCGGTGTCTGAATGGGTCCATACTTTCATCGCATATCCTGTTCGGTTCTTGATCAGATACGGCGCGTTCATTCCCCTACTCTGACGTAAGACATCGTCGCCTTCACGTCCCCAGACATCGGCACTCGTCATGACGAGATCGATAAAAGTGGCAGTGACGTTTAATTCTAATCGCTTTTTGGACTCTAAAGACATAGTCATACACGGAGGACTTCCCCTTTGACTAATCTAAAATCCGCAATCGAATGATCAAGTTCAGATATAAAATCGCATTTCCTCTATCCAACTCGCACTTACTTTTAGAGAGACCGGCCACGGATCCATCAAAGGTTCCCAATGGGAATTAGTTAGGTTATAGGCTACAAAGAATTGATAATCAGTCATCAATTGTCACAACGTTGGGTATGTGGGGTCTCACGTACAGTTTATGAGAAGACATATCGCTGTTTCCATACAAAGCTAAAGGATCGAGTTCAATAATAGAACGATAGTAGTTTATAGTGAATAGTAGTGACTAACCTGATTGGACCAATCAGTTGCCCTGACCGAAAATTCTTTTGTGCTGAGATTCAAGAGGGGAAGCTCGTGAATATCGCCTATCATGATTATTTGAAGTTTGTCGACCGCTACTATAAGCTGGATGGTAAAAAATTGCACTTTAGATTTAGGACTTGATATTTGAACTGCAGAGACTTGACTTACGTCTTCGGTTGATTTTGGCAATCGAGCCGAAGTGATGTCCTCTTCGCTGATTGTCCCCATATGCGAGGCTGATCCTTCTTCGGAAATTGGGAGCGAGGAGCCTGAACCACTGACCTCCTCGGTAGCCTGTCCTTCGGAGTAATTGACCGCCTTACCGTAGATGGAATAGATCAGGAGAAAATCGCGATACGAAACTCTGATGACAAGTGGGGTAGAGTGGGCTTGAATCGACATCTTCTGTTGACCTTTTCGCGCTCGTTGATCGATGGTGAGAGTCATAGTACATTCATCTAGGAACTTAACGCCGTCTTGGTCATCGCCCATATTACCGAGTGACATTTCCAAATTACATATCGTGATGGCAAGAGCACCTTGTTGTGATACCGATATCTTTTCAACAGTCAAATGTACTGCGTCACAGTCAACTCGTTCTGGATCTGAAAGGATCGTAAGCTGGGGTTGGATGATATTGAAGCGAAACGAGGTCGTTGTCTCGACAGGTGTGTTATCGGAAGCTGGTTTAGATGCCTTAGCATGCGATGCTGTTGGTTGTGTAGAGGTCTCCACCACATGACTCGGATCATCGGGGGGAAGCGTAAAGAATGCACTGATAGATAACAGATAATCCACAGAGAGGATAATGTTTGGTGAATCGAGATCGAGGTTGAGATTACTTCCTCCACTGGTTTGATTGTAACTAAACATCAACTGATCACTATCGTGTTCAACGACCGGAATGATCTCCCGGAACTTGGTAGCCTTCGAGGTGCGGGTATCGATCGCTCGCAAGGCTTTCAATAAGAATTCGGCTGCCATAGACCCATCAGAGAGGGTCTTGAAGTGAACACGGGTCCCATTCAACGAAAACTTGGCCAGACTGGAACTTTCATTGGTTTCTGCTTGCGGCATATCGGCATCAAACAGCTCGAGCGTCACATTTGAGACAGTAAAAGCGAGCTCCATGGTGCTCCAAAGTGGAATTGGCCGTCCACTTGGTGAGCGCGCCATCGAAGCCACCTCCGGTAGCATATCTGTAACAGGACCAGTGGGTTTCGGTTGACTGGCTTTGCCCAACGAAGAATCTCCGTGCGAAGACTGAGAAGGTTCATTCTCAGCATCTAGATCGCTCAGGTCGAAGATTTTCGGAACGGAGGTCGCCAATTGCATCACTGCTGAATATTGAGCTTGCGTAAGATTGACCTTCACGTCTGATATATGGGCAGCAATCTGGGCGTTCATGGAAAAATTAGTAAAGCGAATCAATCAAGTCTTTGTGCAAACGGCAATCAGTTCGACTTACATCTGTGTCGGGACCTTGTGGCATGTCCACCGAGCGATCGACTTCAGCAAATGTGGCCATCACTACATCAATGTTGACGTCGCCCAACATTTGCAGAGTGTGACAATCATCCTGATTGTAAAGCTGCGATGTCAAGCGTATGTTGTGCAGCCCGGCTTCAGTCTTGGTCACAAGCTTGCCATCGGGCCACGAAAAAGAGTTTGAGGCGTTGATTTCTCCGAGATGAGCCACCAAATAGTCTGTGGATGATCGATCGCGGGGGAAAACAATGATCGGGGTTCGTATCAAGATGTCATAACACATGCGCGAGTCGTTTTGGGCGAGATCACTGGCTTGTTGACGAGCTGCTTGGCTGGCAGCATCCATAACAGCTTTCATCCGGGCGAATTTAGAAAAAAATATCAAGATCCGATGCAAGATGTCATCCACCACCGTGAATTGAATTGAGCCAGATCTCAGGTAAATCATTGAATCGTGACCAGGTGGTGTTTTTTCGGTCCGAGGGAAGGTCTCGTATTGAAAATCAGCAAGATCGTCCCCTTGTATCTCGACCAGATTTCGGAACTTTGAGCCAATAGAGTGTTCGGTGTCGTCTCGAAGTGTCAGATTGCCTAGGCGAGCATTGACTCTCATTGACGGTCCATTAAGCAAAACAGACACATCGGCGGCCGAGAGTGAAAGTGTAGCCAATTTCATGCCGCCATCGTTCAGTACGAAAGAAATCGTACGAAGCTTTGCTTTAATTCTGAGCTTCTCGGGATTGCCTTCTAAGCCAGGTGTCGCGGGTACTTGCAGGAAATCGCCCGCGCTGCCAGAAGCTGGTCCAGCCACTTGCGGAGTAGGGTTCGTATCTGTAAAAGTGTTCATGATCCAATCAAAGAGTTCAAGCTTGGGAATAACAAGCTTCAAAATCAGCTTCATCTCCTGAACGCAACAAGATCAACTTGTGCTTACGATAGTCGGCCTCGTCACCGATACATTGATGGTCGACAAATCAGCATCCACGCTCTGTTCAATGAAAGGGTGTCAGAAAACGGAAGACTATGTATACATTCGCTTACATAAACTCACCTTACTAATCCCTTCAAAGTGAGTCATGAATTCGGGATGGTCGGTCTGTACTTGACTGTACTTGAATTTAACTAGATCGACTTTATCGGAGGACGAGTCTTCTAAAACTTGTGACGTGGCCAACTTTTTGAAAGCCGATGAAACCGGGACACCTTCATGTACGATTTGATCTTCGATATACATCGAATGTAGAGTGATTTCAACCATCAAATCATAATTGCGTAATGTCAAGCCAAACGAGAAGCCTTCGAGAACGGAATCAACTAGCCGTTGATCCTCTTCATCGTGCAGACTAGATTTGAATATCGAAGCTGTCAATTTGCCTACGGTAAATTTGAACTCGAAGTTTGCCTGCTTAAAATTCACAGACTGGATGATCATAACGATTAGTCACTATAGGCGGCATTGGAAGAAATTTGAATTGACAAATAGCCTTACCTGTTCTGCTTGCGCTAGGTCTGGAGCTTCGAAAAACTCGTCCTCTTCAAGCGTAATGCCAGGAGTATCAGGCGGGTTGTCTCGAGCTCTCTCATGCTCTCTAGTAGTTCGACGACCGGATTCAGACCGATCCGCTAGAAAAGATGCCGGCATTCCAAAGCCTGAGCGGCGGCGTGATCGAGGAGATTCACTTCGATTACGAATCGGTTTAGACTTGCTTCCAGGGGGTTTACCTTGCCCATGAACATCGGTGTGATCGTCGGAGTCTTCGAACTTTGGCAAGGCGACGTCTATCATAGACATGACAATTTTGTATTTCCGGTCAGAGAAATTCACTTTGAGCTCAGGTAGATCCCCTTCGATCTTGAATCGTGTCAAGTTCGGTGCATTATTAACGATGCAGTTTAATACTTCAAACTTCATCGAGATGCGTTCGAGCAAGTGAACATCTTGTCGACCCTCGTGCTCGTGCAAAGCCGATGAACATTGGTCAAAGGACTTGCCGATCAGAAGCTACAAGCTCGAAACACGGTCAGAGATGATGAAAGGTGACTCGGACCAGAATGAAAGAGTCTGACCTGAGTGTCTTTCAACGTAACATGAAAGCGATCATACATCATTGACTCTAGCCTTGCGTAATCGGCATCCGTGTAGTGCTGATTCTGCTTGATTTTGACGCTCTCGATAGCGGTTTCGGGGACGAGATTGCTTGAGACTGCAATGTGCCCAGCGTCAAGCATAATATGCGGACAATCATGGCGAGTGACATCTTCGGGGACGATGATGATAGGCCTGGTTTTTTAATAAAACAAAATCAGACTATATCCATGAACAATATGACAGGAAAACTGACGCATTCATATCGACTTTGATGTCAACAGTCTTATGTGTCTGCAAAGCATATTCAAAACTAGCTCTCGTGTCTTTCCGAATACCTTCTAGAGTTTCACTGGCCACGTCCATCAAAGCACCGATTGATTCAAGCTGACTGGCGGGCGGTCGAAAGAATTTCGCAACGTCTTGAACGTAACCGGGGTGATACACAATCTCCATGTGTCGCATATTAAGGGTGATCCCATTGTCTGCACGATCATCCAATGGCTTATGTTCAAATTTTAAATAGAAGAATGGATCTACCAAGGCTTCTTTCGCAGCTTCTTGAATTTCGTCTACGGTGTCATCAGAGCTTGTTGACCCTTCACGTATTGTCGAGATCTGAGAAGACTTGCTCGATTGACTGTCTTTGACTCGAACGATTTGTGGATGTTTGGTCCCTTTGATCGTCCCATCATAGACGCGGAAACCAGCAAGACTAATACTGAACTCAGAATTATCGGTCCTTTGGATAGCATCGGCTGAAAATCCATCAAAGACCAAAGAGATTATATCATGAGCAGTCCATCTGTTCTCAGGCGCTGAAGGGTTTGTGTCCACTTTGCCAGAACGCAAAGTGAAGGACCCAGTCTTCAGCTTCGCTTGCACATTCAGATGAATTGCATCGCGCGGAAGATCAAGAGTCGATACGCCGGTATCTCCTTCATCCCACTCGATAGCATCATAAAGCTGCTTTCTTTCTTCCTCACTCAAAACACCTTCGACATTTTCATCACTATTATCGGTCGCTGAATTCTGATTTCCGCCCCACATCCAGCCTAACCAACCCCCATTCGCTTGCGAGGTCTTTGTGTTCTCGAGCTCTTGTTGTTTGGCGGTGATTCGTTCTTTGCGCATCTCAGAGCGTGCGAGTGATCGATAGAACCGAATGTCTTGATAGCCTAAGCGCTTCTCAAACTCCATGAGATCGGGCTGTGGGTGATATTGCACAAAGATTCCAGAGACGAAAAGCACTCAGTAATGTATATGGCTAGAGAGATAACGATAGATTGAGTCAACGTACAGATGTGGGCGGAATTGCGCCTTGCTGCACAGCTTTGTACGCCTGCACATATGCTTTTCGGTCGTCTCGGCGTTGACGAAAGTAATCCCAACTCCACTTATATGCTTTCTCATGAACCTCGTGCCTAGTAACTCGCTTCGCGAATTCCCATTGAGCCTTTGGTTTATTCGTCTTGAAGTCTTCTTCAGATGGCCTAAATTTGAGATAATCACGATGTCGAGTATAGAAATGAAAGAGATCAAGACAAGATAGCGCATCGCGGTACTGATCCGCGTCAATCAAGAATGCGAGTTCGCTGAATATCAACTCGCAATCGATCTTAGCCAACTCCTTGGTAGGAAGCTTCCGAAGGATCAGTTTACCCTCTCCGCTGACTGGCTTCAACACATATTGATGATCAGGGATATGAGGCTGACTGTCATCTGTGGAGACTTGAGTCCGAGGAATAAGCTCGGTAAACTTCTTCTGAAATAAGTCTGGATCCTCGAGATTGGCCAATGAGACTGAATCCGTGTTAAAGTAAATAGCCAGAGAGTCGAGCTTCGTTAACTTATGTACACCGGTCTTGGGACCAATCACAAAACTTTCTTCCCAATTTTCGTCGGTCGAGACGGCTGAAAGCTCGGCGAGTGTCAAACCAACGGAGAATGGGTGGCCAGGTACCGAGATCTTGTCCTCATATCGGATATGCACGTTTTTGATACGAAGCTGTAAGTTATCTAAGATCTTGTTTGTCATCGCAGCAACAAAAGACTCATTTTTGTTACTTTCTTCTTGTGTCGAATTCGGAGAGGTGGGGTCTCCAGCAGGAGAAGTCAATAAGAGCTCTGAATTCTTTAATTTCTCCATCTTCGATGCTTGTTTCCGCCGATCATCCTCTTGAGGGTCGAATTTACTCTCGCTGGCAGGCACAGCCAGAAGATAGATGTCTTCTATAACAGCCTTCACTGGTCGGCTCTGTAGACGATTGAAAAGGGAACTTTGTCAGTTCCATGGATAGATCACCCATCAAAACGTAGCTACAAAGCAAATGGGTCTAATACACTCACTCCTAAAGCTGTCCATCTAAGTCATATACCAAAATTCCCCAAATGCAAAAGTAATTTCATCATAAAAGTCAATCATACGCATCACAACTATTTCCAAAAGGTTAGAAGAGAGTCAAATCTGGTCATACGTACGGTACAGTCAGTACCAAACTCCCTATGGACCCTTCTACTACATCCACCGGCAGCCGAAATTTGTCCAATGCACCGCGTTTCAACTTCAAATTTCTGTTGGAGGGATTGACCAAGATAAATGTCAGTTTAGTATTTGATCTTGCAATTCTGTAGAGCAAGAATCGCGAGGTATAGCTTCAAGAATCTGCCATGACTCACTTTAACTTGATATCACCACCCCAGATCCCTACATTGAGCTGCTTTGGGTTGAAATTCTCTACATATGCTGAAAGGACTTGATTGAGGACCTAGTATTTTTTCGTCATGAGATCAGTATGGTACTTTCATAGGTTGATATGGCGTGTAGCTAACCGAAGAGACCACGCTTTCTAAAACCATGACGGCAAACGGTTGTCCTCACCGCCTTACGCGGCTGGAACCACTAAATTCTGTCGGGTACTGGTAACCGATGATTGATTGTCGCCTTGAATGAATATTTCCCGAAAGTGAGTTAGAATGTTGCGGTTCTAAGGATTGAGCGAGTAGTGTTGGTAAGTTTGAATAACACTGATCGATCGATACTATTACTTGAGATTAGAGAGTGAGGATCGAATGAATTATGAGCCGGATGTGGTAAACTTCAAAAGATGGCTGTGCGGCTATAAACTTGGTTGGATGAACGATTTTCAAACAATACAGTTTACAAAACTGCATTTATACTTACTTCACTTGAGTTTTGAGCGGGACTGGGCAGACAATGCGATATCAAATGCCGTTTCAAGAACTTCATTAATAATGCCTTTCTACGGACTACATTGTAATACCTTTACTTCATTTGTTAAACTTCTCAAGGTCACTGATATTTCATGACGTCTTGTGTGGATTTCATTCTCGCTGGAATTTGTCACGTTGAGCTACATACTACATAGACGTTTATTGTTGGTCCGTGACAAGATATAGGTTTGGCCTCAAGTGTCGCACTGGTCCATGAACGGCATCAAGTATTGTCACATATCTCATCAAGCACAGATGAACATGAGCTCATCAAGGCTGGAAAGATGACACAGTTGCACAGCCAACAAAGACAATTCAAAGATATTAGGGGTTTCAGTATGTTTTTTTACGTTCCTTTTGAAAATTTGGTCAAGTTGCCCGTATACAAATTACGCATTTCCAACGGGCAAGTTTCCAAGATGTAAAATTGCATAAGAAACCAAACTTGAAAGCCCCTATCAGGGGGGCTCAAGTTGGCCAAAAAGTGCCTAAAACTTTTTACTTTAGTCTCCCACCTCTTCAAATCCCAATTTTGTGCAAAAAAACACAAAAATGTGCTTCTCAGGAAGGGCTTTCTGCAAGTTATTCAAAAGTTTCAAAATGATGGGCAGTGTTTTGATGTAGGGGCACTTGTATTTGAGGTGTTTTTTAACTTGACACTTATTGTCAATTGTATAAAAGTATGTAGTCTTTCATTTCACAACTCTGGTTGCTTCTGACTCTGAGAAGGCTTATATATTTCATAGCTTGCAACATGCACAAATGTTGGCAGGATCTTTGAAAGTGTGAGTATTGAAGGAATTACTAATTGTGCATCAGAGTTGATATTGAAGTGTGATTCTGAGAAAAAAGTATCAAGTCAGTGATAGGATCAAGATATCTACAGCTGTTTAAAAGATTCATGTCATGTCTCACAAATTGACCCGGCAAAGCCCCAGGAGTCATCTAAGATCACAATTTTAGCCTTTTTCATACTGGAAAAAAGACTGAAAGCTTTCAAAAAATTCCAGTTATGTATTTCACCCCCAGGTTTTGGGAGTTTAGTCAACTTAAATTTGGTTCTCATACCTCCCATACCTCCACGTTTGAGGATATATTTTGGGTGTTTTGAACAAGAGAAACTTTCCTTCAAATTTTGGGCAAAGTATGAGCAAATCAGGCTTTTGAGCAGACAATTTGGCATCAAAAGCCATGATTACTTGATGCATGTACTTATAAATGATCTGTGTTGTGCAATCACCCCAGAAAATTTGACTTTCATAAAAGTTTATGAGGAACATTTTCTAACAAAATCCATCAACCAGGTCAAATTTCACACTTTTTGGACATTTTGAGATTCATACGCTCAGACAACCACCCTTTTTGAAATTGATTTCATACCTGTCAGACCCCTAAGTCAATTTTGTTTGTCAATAATTCATACCTCCCAGGATGGGCTTTGGTAGGGTTTGCCTGGGTCCTCAAATTTTTGAATTTTTTTGCAAGCACCACATCCAAATACAGCAAATACAGCTGTGTGTTGATTGCATGCAACCCAGAGCTGTACTGTCAGCCTGAGATTTCCAGTTGGGGTAAACTAGAAGTGAAGCAGTGCTGAACAGTACTCACAAAATGTATTCTATTGAGTTTTACACAATTTGTTATTCAAAACTGGAGGGAGATTATTTTTCAAGTTCTTTGTGAGTAGGAAAAAGAATACAATTGTTAGTTATATTCTGTCTTAGGTGCGGGATAAAAACCGCTGCCAGTTATTTAAAGTAAAAGTGCAATCACTTTTATTTTCTTCCAAGGTGAATACGTTTTTAATTAAAAAAGACGTAAGCTATTCCTTAGGGTGACGCTTCAGCATTGGTTTGATAAAAACAGGTCTTTTATCAAAAAATGTAATTGGAAGGAACTTTAGTCGAAGATAGTTACTACTATCACGATCTTTAACGTCCTAGTTTATTTTTTAGAGATAAGAGAGAAAAGATAGAGAGAAAAGAATAGGAAGTGGGAAACTGATGTTAGGAAGTGAAGAAGTAGATTTGATCTAAATTCTAAAAGAGTAACAGGAGTTTCGAACTTTTTTTTAAGATGAAAGAAGTGATCTTTTCTAAAACAGAAAAAACGGGTTTTAAGAAGTAACTTGTAATTTTTGTTCGGTAGATTTAAAGATGATCCTCGTTCTTTGATTTTGCGAAAGCGAGGTTATATTTAAAGGAGAAATTTCATTTTCATTTTTTAGTTGATCCAGGGAATAGAAATCTAGACCGGGTGACGTTGTCACTGTTTCAGCCTGGGTCTGGTTGCTATTCGCCTAGTTGGAATTGCTTGGTCAGGTTGGTGAGGTCATTGGACCCTTATTTAGTTTTGATTGTGATATTAGATTATTGCAGGGTCAAATCGAGGAGAAGGGTTCAAAAATATTGTTTCTAGTTTTTTGGTTTTTACTTAAGGTAACTGTTAAGTTTTGCACTCTTGAGACTTGAGTGTTAGAGGTGTAAAGGTTCTTGTCTCGAACCGGTTTTATGTTTTTAGTTTTATCTTTAAGATGCTTTTAGTAAAGCATGTAGTTTCTGTTGCAACTGTAATAGGAATTCTGCTCCGCAGAATTCCTCTCAGTTGACATGTACCCTAGGGTAGTTATGCTTACCTAGGCCAGAAGTCTACTTCCATGGTGCATGGTATTGTTTGGCAGCAAAATTCAATTACAAACCACAGCTCAGCAATGGCCACCTAGGATTTTTCACCATCCACTGGATGTAGCACCAGGCTTCAATCATCAGTTGCCAATCAGGAACTGTTTGGGCACACCATTCAATAACAAATCCAAAAAGCTCAGCAGCCACCGCCTTGGAATTTTCACTCTTCACTGTACTCAACGCCAGGCTTCATTCACTGGTTCAACACCAGAACCGCTCCGATACGCTATGGATTTCAACCCATTTTGGTATCGGAGCGGAGTAACCGCTATGAGATCACCGATACTCGACCAATATTTTTTTAAAAAAAATATCACAAGGTATCGGAGCGGAAGGTATTTTACCGCTCCGATACCGCTATATATCGCTGCTATAAGGGCTAAAAGGCATATTGAAGTGCCCTCAGACCCTTCCCATATCGGAGCGGTCAGACCGCTATTGGTTTTCTCGCCTTGGGATGGCGGAGCGGAGCCACCGCTACGTATAGTGGTCAATATAGCGGTGTAAAAACCGCTCCAATACCGCTCCGATACCGCTATATGTTGCGGAGCGGTTCTGGTATTGACTGGTTGGTGATCTTGATGTTTGGCCAACAATGAACTCACCCACTGTATCCAAGAATGCTGACCCAGGGATTCCTCTGACCGCAGGTCAATTGCAAACTAGTAAGGACTATTTAAGGCCACCATCCTCTCCTTATGGCCTTTACCAACCCAGAACCTATCATCACACTTCTTGCCCATCATTGCACCTTTTGAAAAACAACCATCCCACCTTTCATCATGGTCAACAGGAGACTCCCCATGTTTGCTCTTTACTTCTCCGAGTCTCACTTCCTTTCATTGGGATACTTTACTGACATGTATCCGTTTGAACATCAACACAGTCCCACCAAAAACAGAATTCACAACATATTATCCCCCCTTGGGAAATATGCACTTGCAGCTACCAGGCCATGCTGTCTCACAGTATGGGCAGAGATTGGTAAGTCTCTTCATACTTTGTGAAAGTGAAGCATCATGGAAACATCTCTTTGACTTGTTTGATCCGGTCAGGATGTCTCAAACCACCACCCCTGTGTCTCACTCCCAGGTTTACTTTGAATTCAACACTGCCAGCACCCTTTTATCATCCCCTCTGTACCCCCCACCTGCCACTGGCCTGTCAGCTCACCACTTGACATCCCAGCAAGACCTTGATATGACCCACCTGGGGTGATCACTCTGTCAATCACCGCACAATCGGACCTTACCCCAATTAATCTTGGCCCTTCATTGTCATACCAGTTGTCTTTGGTCTCCCACACCACCCCTCACAAGAGTCCCATCATTTTCACAAAAATGTTTCTGACCACAATCAGTTATTGCCTTGACTTCATACTCCAAAGTCATGTTGGATTCCATCTTTGACAACACCCCTAGCTCTCCCCTAAAGCAACCCTTAATGCACCTCAATGGTACTAGCCCTGCCAAGCACAAGACTGAAAACGCTCATGTCAATGGAAAGCAGTGCTCTCATCTAGCCCAATACCACACAAAGTGCTGAGATGTGCCATTATTGCTAGTCATAGACCTTTCCCTTGAAAATGAAGATACAAGTGTTGCTCCTAACCCTGCTACCGACAACTCAAATCAACCGGTTGTCAGCAAAAAAATGAGGAACAGATTATCAAAGTTCATTTCAACCTCTGGCAACTTCAGGTACCCAATGCTCCTGATCCCAAGAAGCAGAAGCAAAATATTGGTGGCCACCAACCTAAAAAAGGCAAGACCCCATCTTTAACTACCACAACTTGAATCCTAAGATCCCTTCCTATCTCCCCTGCTGCCCTTGTAATCTGTCTTTAAGTGCAATATATTCCTCACTCACAACTCTCAACTTGCTGATATCTCAAAATCTCTTGAACAGGAGTAGTTATCTTGTGACATTGCAATCCAGGGGTTTCTCCACAGTGCTTGTGGACATAAGGCTAAAGACAAGGTGGTGATCACAGATTCAGCTCCCATCAAATACTTCATCACATACACTATGGTAGTCCCTTCAGATACAACCATGGGCTTCAAACTCCTGTACACAAACCCCAAATCAACTGCAATAGCTATCCAATCTATCCAATCTTTTCAGAGTGACTTACCTGGTATCTAACCATTCTCAAGGTGTAAGTCTGGACAGACTCTTGTGACCTGGAGGTTGCACTGACAACCTTTCTAAGTCTGCTGCTCCGAGCCCAGGAGAACACAAATGTTGCCTCTTGATGCAGCACTTTGAAAATGATTTCAAATCTGGCAAAAACTTCACCTCAGTGACCAATCCCAAAGACCTGGGAGTTCTCTTCAATAATTCACATATCTACATGTGGGAAAACAACTGAGTAGGTTGTTCATTCTCTCTGGCACTTCTTTTTTTTCCTGAGGAAGAATCCTAATTGCTCTGTCTGCCTCTTTCACAGGAATATGAAGTGTCCGGCATTGATGAGATCATTCTGGTGATGCACCATCAAGAATTTTTCTGGATCCCTGCAAGAACGTGCAAGCAAGAGAGGAACAAGCTCCTGGGGATCACCAACCACTGCAAAATGGCCAATGTGGTGGTCCATCACAATTGTCATGGTCATCAATTCTTGCCAAATGGCCTCCCTGTGCCATCTACATCCACCATCCCTGCTGCTGAACCCCTCCAATTATCTCTGCCTCCTGGCAAACCCCATCCTTTGAAAAATTGTCAATTTTTGTGGGGATTCTGCCAGAGATGGTGAAGAATTGCACCATGTAATTATTAAACAAAGGCATCCAGACTTTCCCATGTTTCTTGGACCACAGCACTTGCTCAATTGCCCAAATTCACTCTTTGTGAATGCCATTTGGTCCGGCTGTCAGTTTTTTCAAGGTGGTGCCTGAATTTATCAATCACCCAAGATTAGAATGATGAAGAAACAATACCAATTTTATTACAAAATGATGTCTATTTGGTTTTTGAATTGTTTATCTTTTCCACAACAAAGTGTTTGTTCTCTGGATTTTTTGTCACAAAGCTTCATTTTGTATCTGCTTAGTTTTTGTTATCTTATTCCTCAATCTTATGCACTATTTAAAGGCATTGCTCTCCTAATTATCTGTGGTTTCAAGGATATTAAAAAATTTGAATCCCCCCAAGCAATATCTGAAGCTTTGTCCTTCTTATCTTCCTTCGATGGTTCCAATAACATCATTGTCCAATATTATTAACAAGTTTACACCAAAGGTTTTTTGCCTCAGATTGAGTCCAAAAAATGGCCTGAAACCCTCCAAATTCTTTTCACACCAGGGAGGATAGTCTCAAGCTTCATGATCACCCTGCACCCTGTGTGAGTTCATCAAGTTTGGTTCTCCATGATACTCCAGGAATAAAAGTCAGCTCTGAGAAAACTGGGTCCCTTTCCAAGTCCAAGATGGATTCCAACAAAATACCTGATAAGGACTTATTATGTTTCCAATTCTTAACTCAGGTAAAGACACTTTATCATTGGAATGTGCTTGTGAGGTACTTGATTCAAAGAGTACAATCAATGCTTCTATGGATTCTCTTGGAGTTTTCGAGAAGATTGTAAATTCGAAGAGTGAAGCTAGAATTTCTTGAAGAAGTTCCACAAAACTTAAAGGTCCATCAAAGAATTCCTCGTCTTCAAACTCAAGGTGAGCTCCTGTGAATATGAAGCCTCAATCTTTATTCATTCAAAAATAAAGTTGACCTTTAAATAATGCTTTGATTTACTGGTTTGAATTGTTGGTACAATAAAGATGAAGATCTTAACAATCATGATGAGAATAAGAAATTGTGGTACCCAGTAGTTGTCAAAAGAAAACCCATACTAAATCATTGTCATCATCCTACCGCACATCCAATGACCACACACAGTGTACAATTTATGCATGGGAGATCCTGAGAAAATGTCCCAAGTCTTGTCCACAACTAAGTCAATTTTCTCATTGGCCAGCATGTGGAGAAGGCTTTGTGTACGTCAAAATTAAGACTTGAGGGTGCCAGAGGCCTTCTCAGTTGGGTTGATATCAGGCAAGTATGGAGGCAGATACATTACATGTATATCTCTTTCTTCAGCCAGCTTGGCAATTGGCCCTCCATGGTAGATCCATGTACTGTCCATGAACAACACAGAATTGGCTTGGGAATAGTGGTTCATTACCAGAAACTGCTGGCCAAAAATGATCATTATTGTGCATGGTAACTTACAAATCCCTGAAAAAATAGTAACCTTCTTGGTGTTTCAGAGCTAAAACTGCACCCCTGAAGATTACTGGGAGAAGCAAATATTGTTTCCCACCGCAACTCAATACATTTGGTACAATGCCCACAAGGAGCGCAGCCAAATATTCTTCCAAGAAAACTCTCCTGGACAGCACGCTTGTCTGCAGAGTCAATCAATCAGCTTGGATGCATTGATACAGGATGTGATTCATGTGAAAGACAATTCACCTAAAAAGACTAGCATGTTTGAGGTCAAGGCCCATATGGCGTGTGAATATTGGACTTGCTGGGAGGCACATGGATTGGGGTGCAGAGTGTGTCTGAATTTGAGTGTCAGATTAGGTCAAGTCTTGAGGTCACTGGAAATTGTGATAAGGGAGCACCACTTTCTGGTGCAACAATAGATGCTGTGTCAATACTCTTCAAAGCAGAGACTGGGATTCCCATCAAGAAGCTCAAGCATAAAACCTTGATCTTTGTCCATGAAGGCTGTCTTCCTACCAAGCCTTTTGTATTGGTCTTTCTTTTACACTGGTCTATGGCTTTGTTTTTTCACAAGCCTTGTCATTTGCTCAATGGCTTTCATGCCTTTATATCATAGTTAAGGGTTTTGTAGCCTTTATCATATTGTTAATGGTACACTGTTTTATAGGCGGGTTGGAGAGGGTTTGTTTTTTATCACACAAGCAATATTGTCCCCCTTGGCCGATGCCTTGGGACTCTCACCAAACACTGTCCAATTCCCTTTTGGTGTTTTCATACCAACCAATCTGTAAGTTACAATAAGTCCCATTTCATGAATTTACATATTAAACAGCTGCACAAAATGTGTCTTGAGCTTGGTTCAAGAAAGTCAAAAGTTGGATGTATGCATTTTTCAAGATAAAGCGGTCTGCTTTGCTTGATATCTTAGATGACACCGCGAGAATCATTAAGTGTGAAACCGGATTGAGCAAAGTCGCGGTGTCCGGGTCCGCGACTTCCTTCAATCACGGATCTCGTTTGCCATGGGTTTGCCATAGGTTTGCAAGCCCGTCTCGAGCTGCCCTCTACATAGTCATCCACTCAGGCTGTAGTATGGACTAATGGAGGTACCATATGTCTAGACTCTTGGAACATATACATAGGGCTATGACCCGGCCCTGGCCCTGACCGGCCGAGTGTGCCCGAGCGTTTTCTAGGTGAGGTCGAGGCCGAGCCCGGGGCCTCAAGTCCAGCCTGGGAATAGAAAAAAAGGCACCGGTACAGGGCTACTCGGGGCCGGGGCCGTCGCAAAAAATCTTTATGGAGGCAATCTTTTGGAAAAATTGACGTCATCAAGCATCCTTCCCGAGCTCTCAAACACGCTTTCAAGGGGATGGTCCGAGCCAGGGCCTGCCCGGTGCTGCCCGGCAGCATCCTTGAGTATTGCGTGGCCGAGGCCGGGCCTGAATCGGCCCCGGGGCCGGCCCTGACACTTCAGGGCCGGGTCATACCCCTACATATACATGATAAAGCTCATGACTCATACATGATCTTGAGTGGTCTGAGGATATTGAAAGGAAAAACATGCATAACATGTACTGCAGCTCAGGCGGACAACTCGAGGGGAGCTTGATGCAAGCTAGCAAACCTATAGCAAACCTATGGCGAACAAGATCCGCAATTGAAGAAAGTCGCAGACCCAGACACCGCGGCTTTGCTCAATCGGGTTTCACACTTAATGATTCCCGCGGTGTGATGAATGAAGAAGATGGGGAGCAAAAGGGCGGCCTGAGAGTCGCGCGCAATTGATTTAGTCCATAGGTTCAGACGTAGTCACGATGAGATCACTTCACTGGGTATGGACAGCTTGTTGGCTCTTGCTCAAAGGCTATTTTGATAACTTATCGGTGAAAAGGTTCACGCAGATGATCATCTGTTGCATTCTAAAAACTGGACATACCAAAATCGTAAACCGATGACAATTCAAAAAGGCCACAACAATAAAACAAAGCAAAAAAACAAACTAAACAAACATGAGAAAACAAAAAAACGAAATCTTCATCTTAGATCAGAATTAGAAAAGTCTCATCGTTTGGTAAAAAGAGTTAAAATTCAAATTAATGAATCATTCCTCTCGAACACGCTGATCGGTTAAGAAAAGGGCGTCGCCAATATGACTGTTGAGCTTGATATATTCATTTTTTTAATTCATCATTTCGATAGACGTGAAGATATGAGTGATGGGAAAGGAACGGATGAGGTCGTGTTGGGAAGAAAATTCGGATGCATTGCAAGGTTGTTTGACAAAAGGTGAGTCGGACGCCGGTAGCAAGTCGTTGATGACGGTGGTGGGTGGCTCTCGGAAGTGGAAGGGGTCAAGCGATTAAATACTCCGCTGGAACTGAACCACAATCTGAGCGGTTGTCCCTATCATCACGTGCTGAATAGGTTTCCACATACAGACCGTTGCAACGTGTAATTGGAGATGTCACGTCAAGGAATTCAACAAATACGAAACACGCACTTGGGAAGAATGTGACAGAGCTCCATGAAAGGTCTTTGGTGTCAAAACAATCTTCACAATCTTTAACACGATGTGTTTACAAAATGTGGATTGCCTTTGAGATTCAACCCATTTTCGTATTCAGAGACTTGCTGGTCAATTCATGGTTGAATTCCTTGGTATACTCTGGGTGTTCAACAACTGCAGTTAGAGAAGAAAAAGGACTGGTATGTCTGGTCTACGTATAAGCCTGGCTTCTTGGCTATCAAGTATGATGTAAAACTATTGTCGACATCTATCTCCTGGAAATATGATCGCGGCTCACATTTTATGTATGTGAAATGGATGCGTGGATGTAGAACACGCAGTTCATATCTTTGCAAAACTATCCTGAAAAACGTAATCACATATTAAACAAAGCGTTCAAGTTGTCTCTCATCGTCCCACTTGTGCTAATTGAATGATATTGAATGATTTATCACTCATGTATGAGACTCCTTTCAAGTGGCTAGGTTTCTTTGTGTCTCATTTATCACTGTCAATCTTCAAGCTTTCGAAGAGATGAATGAAAAATTGATCAACTCAAAGTCCCAAAACTCAGCTCAAGTAAGGCCCTCGCGAGGCCAATGTTGAATTTGTAGTACAAAATTCCCCATCATTCACATCAATCACAGAAGACGCAGTTCAACTATTTTTTTCATTTCAAAACATGAAAACCCACAAAGCAAAAAGAAAATGAAGAACAGAGGAGAATATAAGACGATTGTGAACTCCTCAAAACGTATCCAGATCTGTATGTTTGTATAAATGCTTCAGATCTGCTTATCTTTGTAAAAGTCATTGGTCTTATCGAAAAATATAAATTTGCTACCTTTTTTTGTTGGTTACTTCTTTTTTGTGAAAAAGGGTGTTTCAAAGATAGTGAACACCGAGGAACATGAAGATTGAGGAAATTAGAGTGATGAAGGAAATTGAAGACTTGTGGCTTCCAGCTGAGTTTTGGGCACCTAATGAAGCAGGCGATGTTCCGACAGGAGTGATTCCAACAGTCTCGGTCTAAGACAGAAAACATAAGTTCGAATAGATGTCTAGGAACCAGTACCAAATTACTCACATCGTTGTTTGTGTTAGGAATAGGAAACGTCGGAGTAGAGTTAGAAGCTTCAAAAAGTCCATCAACTAAATGAATCACACCAGACTTTGTCAAGATATCAGATTGAACAATCTTGATGGTCTTGTTTCCCAACGTCGCAGTTGTCTCGGCTCCGTCCTTGGCGAAGTGGATCTGACCTCCTCCGGCTGAAACTGCTTCGGTCACATTGCCAATGACTGTCGAGTAAAGTACGGTACCCTATTTTCAAGAGTGTGCTAACGTTAGCCAAAAGATTGTCAGAGAAGAATATTTTATCGACTCACGTTCACAAGGTGGTTGATGAGGATGCTTTGCAGGTTGCTGACGTTACCAGCGCTGCTCATTGCGGCATTGACTAACACGATCAATTTTTGTACGAAGGAACGTTAATCGAAGACTTCGAGGACATCAGAGTCACAAAGGCTGCTTACTGGGTGCAAAGATGGTTAAACCAGGAGTTTGGTCCAAATTTTGGAAAAGTTGAGGAGAGGCTCCATTGACAGCAGAGACTAAACTCGAGAGCTCAGGAATCCCAGCAGCAACAGTTGCAATGGTTCCAGGAACAGTCAATGCAGTTGAGATCATCTAGATCAAAGACCACATTAGAAGGAAAATCCGCGAGGTTATCAGTGGATGTGATTTGACGTGGTGAGCATATAACATATGGGCCCGAACTCCGAGAGATACTCACTGCGAGTTGGAGATTAGAGACTTGAGTAGTGTTGTTGATTGTGATGTTTCGGGTGGGTTCGATGACGGTGAGCGAGTTCTGGTCGCCGGCGAAGACAATGGCTTGAGAGTCATTTCCGGCTGAAGCAGGGAAAAAATGTTCAGTCTTGGCCAACGCGCGCAAGAAGAGAAAGTATGATACTCACGTAGGTTCACGTACGGTTCACCGGCCAAAGAGCTACGAACAATGGCATGGCCACCAGCCGGGAGTGAAGCCGAGTTCAAAAAGCCCGGTAGAACGTGGTACTTGAGTAGGGCTTGTACGTCGGCAGTGTTATTGGAGCCGGTAACGTTGCCGAGTGCCGAGAGAGCCTCATTGGATGGCGCGAGGACAGTGTGATTCCCTTCGGAGAGAGAGTTGACTAAACCTTGACCGCCGGGGGAGGCGAGTAAGGCGGCAAGTGAGGTAAGACCCGCGGCTCCAAGGGCGTTAGTGACAGTGGTACCATAGTCACTCAACCCAGTGGTACCATTGGCATTGGCAGTGCCATTCGCATTGGCAGTACCGTTGGCATTCGTGCTGTTGCCGGCAGGAGCTGGACGAACACACAAGCAAAAATTGATATGAGAGACAAGCCGGTAAGGTCAGCACCATGCCACAAGACAGAAAAACGCTTGAATGTGGAGTTTGTAATAAATCTAAGACTAAAGAGGTGGACCACTGGGAAGAAAGGTACTTTATAGTATTGTGACGCGCTGTTGAATGAACGTCACGAGTTCATCAACGGAGTATAACAACTCTTGGATAAGATGTGGTATTCAATGAGACGTGATAGTGTGATTAAGGCCTGACGGAGATGTAAATTTTGAAATGATTGGATTTTACCTGTTGTACCATTATTGGAGGCACCGCAGATCGAGTTCACATACTGAAGACCATCTAGATTGTCGGATGAGTTACAGTGGTCCCTAGATACAAGGAAGAATGGTCAGTTTGGGCTGGAGTGAGAAACGCAATTACTTGAAAGAGGCATCAGATTGGTCGTCATCAAGTGAAGAGCAGACTAACTTTAAACATTGGTCATAAGCACTGGCGAAGATTGAAATTGAAGAACAATAACCTTCAGAGACTTTGACACGAGCGCAATTTTGAATACAAGGTGAAGCAGTTGAAGGAACTTGAGTAGATACGTGATTGATGAGATGAAGATAAAGGAAAGGCAAAGAGATGAGAGTAGAGGAATGCATGATGACTATCAAACTGAGGGATGAAGACGAGTCTTGATGTTGTCAGAGTGTTCAAGGGACAGAATGGTGAATGCTATAATCTGAGTGAAGAGTGAGATGACGGAAAACAAGTATGACCCGATTGATTGACTAAATATTAGATTGTATAGTAGGATGCGATGATGAGGATGTTAAATGGTTTTTGTGGATGATGGAAAAACAAGTGAAGGGGGTGATGTTGTAAATGGATGGCAGTTTATATGGTTTGCTGATTACCATTCTGAGCTCACAATTGTAGCACAGCCATCGGATTGCTTTTCAAGAAACACAAACAATGGATCGACGCTGAGGTTTGGCTGCAACCCTACCTAACGTTGAAATCCACCTACCAATAGTGTCATTCAAATTGCTATTGGATAGTTGAGAGCCGAGGGGGCGCGAGCTTACCGAAGGGGTTGAAGATGAGTGGAGAGGAAGCAAGGAGATGACGAAGAGATTCTTGCTTAGCTAAGAAACTCATCTTCGTCATCATCATCATGATTCAAGTCCATTCATCTGATCATGAACACTCCGATGTTTGCCGCCAAAATTTTAGTTCTCGCTCTTCATCCTGCTTATGTGTGTTTTCGAACGGAACCGAGCGGAGTCTTGAGGTTTACCATTTCAATGGGCCTCTTTGGCAACGTTCTCGTCAACCTTACAGACTCTAAACTTCAGTCCAAGAGCAATTCATTAACTGGAACTAAGTATGTAGATGATCCAAAGTCGGTCTTGAAAGCTGGAGAGGATATCTGGGCTATCTTGACCCTCAATCAGTTAATCCATCTCCGACTTTGAACTCATTTGACTCGCACTTAAGGGCTTTATGTTCTTAGAGTTTTGAAGTTCTATTGGACTTGGTCAGGAAGAAGTATTAGTTGACAATGTGATCTTCAAATGTGATCATCAAATGTGATCATTGGAACCATCATCACCTGTGGTAATTCCTTGGCTGTTTGATATATCATCAAATTGAAGTTGGATCAATTTCTGGTAAATCACGATGACCAACTCAATTCATTGTTTCGAGTCCCCGACGATGACCTTGATTCTGCTCAAAGGTTGAGGATATGTTACAAACTCAGATCAGTTGACAATCAAACCTGTTGAACTCGGAGAAATCATCGAAATGTAAAATTATTCGGGTCAAGTGACCAGTCCAAGAAGACGATCCTCATTCTCGGAAAGGTTTTATGAGTCATCCAAGTCAGATGAAATTCAAGGATTTCATAGCGATCAATCTTTGCTCCTGAAGAAGCAAAGTCTTTTTGATGGTTATGTTCGATATACATTTCGTGTACTAGAAGAAACGAAAGCTCTCGCCACACAAGCACATCTTTGCATTCTGTTCAGATTGATAAAGCCAATCCACCAAGTAGTAATTAAGCTTGTCAGGACACTTTTTACACCCTCACCACAATTGGGGTACGCTGCTACCTATGCACTACCTCGCATAAGTCTGGCTCCAATGAGGTTATGAACCGACTCATGCCTGAGCCTATCGTTCGCTATACCAAGGCACATTACAGTACATACAATAAATCGACCAACGATACTTGTTGTCATTGAATTGTTTGATTCCCAATGATCGATCAAACAATACCTTGTCCAAACGAGCCAGAACCGAGTTTGTCTCACTGAGATGTTAAAATCTTACAAAATGTGTTTGCGGTCAAGTTGATAAACTTAACCATCAAGTCCCTCGCTGCTTCTACACGCAGACTCGGGGACTGAATCCCAATGACATTTCAAACGTTTTTTCATTTCATCGATGTCATCGATAAACTTTCACTCGAACCCTTGAGCCACATACGTAGCCAAGTCATTTGCACCTGAAACTATGTTCCAGAGCAATAACAGTTGAACAACTGTGGATCATTGCTCAGCGAGTCTATGATACACAGCAGACGGAGGATCAATCCCCATCGTCCCAGCAGCGCAGAATGGCCAGAAAAATCTACAAATAGCAAGCATCCAGCCGTCTTCTCTTCCACCTCATTCACTTTCATTCATTATCTATCATAAGCAAGTTTTTCTTTAGTCGCATTCAAACAAAATATTATATCCAACTTTTGACTGTCTTAACTCAGACTCTTATATTTATTCAAGTTTTGCATCGTATATAAACTTTATCATAACTCATACTTTTCTTCATCATCATCAAACTTCAACCGCACATATTTATTTATATATATTCCATCATGCAACGCTCAGCTTTATTAGGATTTGTCGTCTTGGCTTTACATGAATTGTCTGTTGAAGCCCTTCCATCAGCTTCGATCTCTGCATCAGCATCTGCCTCTGCATCGGCATCAGCCAGCGCCTACGTAAGAAATAAATTCCCTTGAACATTTCCTTGATTCAAAATTACATTCACTTATAAAGGTGATCCAAGAATGAAGAAACTGATAATTAATGCTAATCTATATAGTCGTCGACCTCCAGTACTGGTGGTACTAAGCTTTGCAAATGCGAGGACACTGGAAAACCCATTCCTTGCAAACCGGGCCAAACTCCCACCATAACCAGTCCTACGGGTACGCCTCCAAACCCTTCACCACCAATCACTAGCGGGGGTAGCGACGATAGCTACACAGGCGGCTCTCCATATCCAAGCAACGCCAGTCAAAATGTGCCCGATACGAGTACTCCTCCCTCGGGCCCGGGGAGCGCTAGCGGATATCCTTCACCACCAGTTATCACTAGCGGGGGTAGCAATTATCCTTCAACACCACCAATCACTAGCGGGGGTAGCGATTATCCTTCCACACCATCTACCACTAGCGGGGGTAGCGGATATCCTTCACCACCAGTTATCACTAGCGGGGGTAGCGATTATCCTTCAACACCACCAGTCACTAGCGGGAATAGCGATTATCCTTCCACACCATCTACCACTAGCGGGGGTGGCGAATATCCAACAGGGAGCTATCCGAAGTCAAGCAACGCTGGTCAAAATTTGCCCAATGTGAATGCTCCTGCCTCAGGCCCGGGGGGTGGTATCGACAACAGCTACACAGGCAGCAATCCATATCCAACTAATAGCAACACCACTCAAAGTTTGCCCGGTGGAAATGCTGGCTCAAGTCTTAACCCGCCAACGGACAGCGCAACATATCCATCAGGTGACAATTCACCGGTCGGTAATGAATGTGACGAAGATTCTGGATCATACCCTGGCAATGATTCCGTCATGAAATCCAATCTCACCAATGGACCATCTGGTCCTGGTGGTGTTTCATCTGGAGACCTGGGCTCCTCAAAAGGCTGCCCAACCAAAGATAACGGTACCACCACAGCCACACCCAACAGTCCTTCAAGCTCACCTTATCCTTCTGGAAACACTAGCACGCCTACACCCGCTGGAAACTCGACCAGTCCATACCCAGACGGTGACCCAGACATAACTTCGCCTGTGAGTGAACAAGTATAATGTTTATAGCTTCTCTTGCTTCCTCTGACTGGTTTCTTTTTTGAAAATAATAGACTAGCATGGGTTTGCGTGTCATGGGCAGTGCCACTGGCTTAGCTGCATGTGCTTTCAGTATTGCCTCAGGACTGGCAGTCTTGTTTGTTTGAGATCCACTGCTTTATTGAGAGGAAAGGTAATTCTGAGACCTTTGAGAAACTTTTATTGAAATGCAACATACCTAAAAACCTATTAGATATCTTCTACAGCCATGATGGCCAGTTTATATTATAAAGGGGAGATGATGTCACACTTACAAAACATATCATTCACATCTTCTCCAACCAATTCCAGATGGACAATTTCTCTTCCATCATGTTCATAGAGATTTTTCAAATTGCTTTTGTTTTCTTTATTACTTCAAAAGAAATCCGGAAAAAAATCTGTTTCTTGAATCTTGATTTTATTCAAAAGAAAATTGTATGTCTTCATTGAAAAAAAATCATTCTTTTGAACCATTGTTCTTCACCAAAAAAAACATGATCCACAAAAAAACTTTGTTTACTTAAACTTACATTGTTCATTTTTTTTCTTCAACAAATGTCAACTTACTTGTGATCTTATGAAAATTTTATACATTTTTAGACTTTTTCCATTATTTGTTGGAAATAACATTAAATTCACTTGTTACAAAAGTCAACATGTTTGATGTGTCATTATTGCCTGAAGATTGAGGAGTTTGAATTTGATTGATCCTTCTTTGGACTGTGTCTTGTTCAGTCATTATAATATCATATTCATTTCCAATTGTGGCAATCTTTATTTAGGTCTTATTCAGGCTTTGACCTAGTGTGTGTGGGGGTTCCATAGGCCACAGACTGCCTGACCAAGAAAGGACTTTTGTGGGTAGGGGCAGGCAGTGGCCATGAGAACTTCTTGACTTTGTGTTTCTCTGGATTATGTGAATGGCCAAGAACACCATAAGACCTGATAATGATGTGCTACATATCAGCATACTTTTCCATAACCTCAAGTATGTGAAATTGGGTAAAAGGTAAACCAAGCTAAGTTTTGGGAGGAATAGGAATGTGAGAAAGGTTATTAAGTAAGGTGAAAGCTTTGAGTCAAAGCTGATTTGTAGGACTCCTAACAGTATTTGAGATATTAGTATAGTGATGAGATTGAGAAGATGGGAAAGTACTTGCCCTCTTTCCAACAGATGCGGAAAGGGAGTGATTGGGAGGTGAGGGTACATCTATATCAAGCCACTTCAATAACACAACAAGGATGATGTACACTAAAATTGGTTGGGAATATCAAACACAAACACTGGCATTGCAACTCATAAAAGAGAAGGATCAAAAATAGATGAGATTATAAAATAAAAACCACAGCTTTCATTCCACATTCCACAGTTACCTGTTCTCCTTGTGACAGTCTTGATTGTCTTTCAACAGATCTTTCTTTATTTCATAGAGCGTATGAATTTCACAACTTCTTGGTTTGCTGTATCTCTTAGCACTTATGCCTATTAAACTTTACCTGTTTTCTTAATACTCCTTCTTTTCTTTATGTATCTTCTATACCGTTCACACTTTTTGTGACTATCTGTAAAGTGGGTGGAATAGTTTTTGAAAAATGAAACAGTCTTATTTCTTTTTGGAAGTGTTCAACATAAATCTTTGGATTTATGAAAGCACATCTGAAGTGTATGAGTGATCTGAGGCGTACAGAACTGTGGAGATGAAAATTTCCACAGTTGTATTGCCTGCCTTTCTGGAAGGCCTGATATTGTCATGGCTCCATGCTATTGGACTCATACACTGTGTCACCTGTCCTGATGGAACTCATAGTGACTTTGTCAGGACCCCGATATGCTCCTAAAAGGGGGGCTGATCTAGAATTGTGACTTTTGAGCTTCCACAGAGATATGACACATGGGATTATGTATATAGCTTGCGTGATTTCTGCAAGGTTCTGCCCAGTTCAGAGTTGCTAAAGCTTTGATACATCTGATTGGAAGGATTAAACTTGTCTTAGAGCTATGGGTAAAGATAGGGACAAGATTCCCTGGAAGCTCAAAAGTCACATTTTCAGACACTACCCCTTATAGGAGCATACTAGGGTCCGGTTGTGCCTTTGACCACCAGTGTCAACCAGTTAAATTGCCAAAGTATACACATGTTTTCTGAAATTTTCTTCAGTCAACATTACATATGATATCTTGGTAAAGGAGAGCATTTCAAAGGTGCTATCTGGCATGGACAAAAGTTTCAAGATTGACATGTGTTTCTATTTTTCAGCCTATCAACTTTTCTCTTGAACCAAGAATTTTGCGCAAAAAAGGAAAAATAAGCAAAATGTATGAATGATTAAATTTCTAGAATTTTGAAAGACTTTCAAAAGAACAAATCAACACCTTTCTTCTAGCATGAGGGTTTTAGATAAAAACCATTCATATCCTGAGAAGTATGTACAGACAAAATGCTTTACAATACAAAAAGACCCTTCAAGGTGTATGTTGACTGATTGACATCAGATTTAGAAGCCAAAGTTGGGGTGAAAAAATGAATCAAAAGAGAAAGTAGGTCTTTTTTGATTCTGGTTTCTGGTTGGTGTCGAGGCGTGACTTTCTGATTTTGAGTTTTTTGATTCGGCTTGATTAAACTTTACAGCATGACCTCCTCCAGGTGCTCCGGTAGGATTAGGATCCTTATTTGGTTCACCTGGTCTACCACAAGAAGGTTGTGCATTCCTTTGTGGTGGCATTGGCATATTAGCTGGCCATGGAGTTGGAAGTTTAAATCCAGGATAATTCTTATCATGAGCTGGTTGATAAGTGTCTCTGTTTGGAGTCCCATCGATGTATTTCCCGGTCTTTCCCTCTTCCCATCCAAATGTTCCAGTCTGGGGATTAGCAATGGGATTAGTTCCTACTGTTGGTAACAAGATGATTACATTGAATCAGTCTTGGGTGGAGAGGAAATGGACTGGACAATGATATTCTAACTAAAAATTGTGAAGATCACTCACAGCCTTTGAAACCTCCAAGATTACTGGTTGATGGGAAAATGAAATCATTGTCAGGAATCAACAATCCATACCCTAGAGAAGCAGAATAAATTCCGTCACTCAACTGCCAGACAAAGATGTGTGAGTTAGTAGGGTCCGACACGAGTTCGGTGACTGGTGGAAATTCTGAAAAGTAACAGCAAGAACCATACGACTAGAATCGGGGTCAAGATCAGTAATTTATTTACACAATATGATTCAATTCATGATCACTTACGCAACCGTGGTATGTATCTTTGGAGTGGTCAACAGTGAAAACTGCCATGAATTGAACTGTTATCCCCAATTGATTGTCAGACGAGATGAATAACGATGAGCATTGTGATAGATGGTCACGGAAATTTCAGCGAGACATAGACTTACCGTTGGGGAATGCATTGCGGGTGTTATGCTGAGAAGATGCGATGTAAAAATGGTGATTGAAACAAAAGGCGTAAGCTCAAATCTCATCAGACCGAAGAAAGGAAGATTCAAAAAAGAAAATGGCTTACCGAGCACTCAGCCAGTTGAATATTTCTGGAGCACGATTTTGCTGAAGTGAAATAATGATGCAAATTAAGCAAATTCAATTTCTACGATTGCAACAAAAGTTTATATTCAATCCCTTGAGAAGAGAAATCAAAACTATATTCACGTGGGTTTCTGGCCATCCAGCCAGGAGAGACTTTATGATCATGAACAAAACCAGTAGCTTCATCCCAATTGGCTCGAACTACCGTGAAAAACAAGCACCATATGGCCAGAGTTATGCATGGTGTAGAGGCGTAGGATTTGATAGACATCTTGAATAGTGTGATATAAAATTGATCAAACTGAAAACCAAACACTGTGGTTACTCGTGAGGTCTAAACCCTTACACGCCTGGATGAAAGAAAGATGCGTCGAGCAAGATGAAGTATGAATGGAAATTGCAAACAACTTGCGGTGTTCACAAACTGAATGTTGACGTAGAATGAAAATGTAGAGCCGTGCTGGTACTCAGCAGGGCTCTTTCGAGCTCCAAGCTCAGGGTGTAGTTACACGTGATCTGCCCGTTTGCTGATAGAAGGTCTTGATGCTCGTGTATGGGCTGACCGCGGCTCAACACCCAATCAGAGTACACCTTTCAGGATTTGTCAGACCAGTCCTCAGGGATAGGGAATCCTTCCTTGGGATATGGAGTAGCCGTCGAATGAGAAAGCTGACTTGCATCACTTTTGAGACTTTCCTCACCTTGTCGATTACCAGGCCCTGGACGTTCCAAGGATAAAATTCGAGAATGGGCTCGCCGTGAAGGGGTACGGGGACTCGAGGAGAGTGAATTGGAGTGAGTCTTTTTCGACTCGTCATAGGGCTAACTTCATGTCATCCCCGATCCAACAAACAGCCAGAGTAAAAGGGGTCGGGTGAATAAATTTGAACCACGAGGCCCATCCGGACATGATCCTTCAAACAACACCATAGCACCGTACTCTTCGCCCCCGTACTTGATTTGTCAGGGCTTCCCCTATGCAATGCTACTCGGGCGCGACTCTGCCCACTTCCTACCAGATAATCACCCTCTTGCTACTGACTTTCGAGGCTGAACCAAAGGCAAGAAAAATGATTTTCATTCAATCCAGAGTCTTCTGAGCACTTGTGGCGAACGCGTATCCATACTGAAGAGTCCACCATTCCATAGGAAACGACCTTGAACACTTTTTTTACTGATTGACATGTTATTTTTGCGCAATCGCATCCGAATCTTAAACGTATTGATCTTGAGTCACAGTGTGATCTCAACACATCCATCAGGACCTCAGGCTCAAAGTCCTTCTGGGTTCATTGCCGATTATCCTTACTGAATGTAGAAATTAATTTCAAGTCACCTCTTAATGAGTCTTGCATAGTTATGCTGAGTCTGATATGGTATCTATGTTGGACTGAATTATCATGTCGTGCATATCATTATCTTGCATATCATTATCTGCACTAGAAGCGAGATGTTTCAGACTGCAAAGTTCCAAAGTCCAACTGTTTCAGGAGCTTGTGTGTATGTACATATGTCATACTCACATGTAACGCCTACTATGTTATACAGACTACCCTACAGTATAGTACAGATCGGGCTCAACCGGTCCACTGACTGAAAAAAAGTGGAATTTTGTACAATGTGTAAAATTTGATTCGCCAACCATCGAACTTCACACAATTTTTCACTCTGGCTCAGCAGACAATTTCAATTCTCATTGGGATCATCAAAGCATAGTAGCGTATGTCATTTTATAACTCATCAACAGGATATATGTTCAGAATTTCATCCTTGTTCCGCATTACCAATTTGCTGCCAACAGTTCTTCACCTTGGTCTTTTTGCTCGACAAACGGTCCACACTTCAGCATGTCTCTTGACTCAAGCCTCGTCTTGGTTCAACCTAGCCCAAGCATGCCTTCGGCTGAAACGCTCCCTGAGAACCTAGAATTATCATCTGGATCAGCAGCTGAACAGAATGATAGTCAAGCAGCCAATGCTCCTGATGAAGAGGAACCTAGTCAGTCTTTTCGAGCGTTCTTCTATCCTTCTACCTTTACTTGATCATGATATATGATCAAAGTCTATATTAGAGCCTATTCGAACCAGCATATTGTCTACTGGCTTGTCAAATCCGCAATCTCAATTGAGCCGCTCTAGCGTCGTAGTCAACTCTCTCAGCTCCCAAGACTTATTATTTTATTGATGATTTTGATTCTGACACATCGCTCTATTCGAAACAGAAATCTTTGAGCTGTCCATCTTCATACCCAGGCCATCATTTTGCGAGAAGATCAAATTTCCATCCCTTACGGACGCAGACGGAGCCCCGATAGAATCTCCCTACCTGGAGATTACTTTGACTACGCAAGGATCTGAAACCATCCGTGATTTACAACAATCCGTTATGGAATCCACTGAGGGCTGGTGGTTGGGAACTTTTGGACTCACCACCGTTCAACTTGATCAAAATGGACAGCCTGATCCGAAATCAAATATCTCTGCCAAACGGACAATCTTGGGTGAATTTGCCGAGCTATCTACCGCCTTTACGGAAGAGAAGTACAAAGATCCGACTTTGAAGCGTGCTTTGGAGGCCGTCAACAGTTAGTCAACAAGCTACTCTTATCCCCAGTGGTCCCCAATCCTCACAGATCTTTGACATACACTGTTTTGCTGTCAGTTGATTACAATGACTACTTCGCACGGTTGCATGTGATCCGAGTGCGAGATGTCTTATATAACCAAGCTCCTGGATTATTAATGGGCAACACTACGCCTTTTGTGACCTATGATCCTACTCAAATCGGTCTCTCAGGTGGTATCAGCGCATTCCCCTCGATCCGTGGCTTGGATCCTGAATCCGATGAAACCCGCTCTGGGTTGATTGAGCCTAGTGTTGCAGAGTCAGCTTTGGCTTCGGGCAAAAACAAGAAGAAGAAAGGTTCTGAAATGGGACAATTATCTATCACTCCGGAACCAGAATCACACCCGTCATCGATTTCGGACTTGGCTGATTATTCGTTCAGCCCAACTAAACCCTTTGAAGCCTTTAACGTCATTCGAGAAGAATTTGCAAAGTGTTCCAATCACCCTCCGGCTCGGTATGTGAAGACTTTTACACTGTCGACTTGGAACCCACCTCCTCACCCGCTCCGACTACAAGGTCATCATTTATATTTGACCCTCACCACCCTCGAAAGCGAGACATTCCAGCTCACGTGCCATACCAAAGGGTTCTACATTAACAAATGCACCAAATCACACTTCGATCCATCCCCTCGAGCTTCAAGTCCCTCCTCATCAAAAGCCACTTTTTACCACTCTCTATTTCAACTCATCTGTTCAATCTCGCCATTGTTCGCTACTCGGCTCTCCGAAACTTGGAGTCGAGCTCTAAGCCCATCTCTTCCGGATTTCTTCTCCTCGATTCCGATCACCAATTGCACTCCAGCATACCCTTGGCTAGTCAATCCTCCGAAGCATACTGCCGATGGACTTCGCCCTCAACTCGCCTTCCTTCTCACAGGAAGTGTGACAGCAGAATGTCTTCCCCTGGCTCGAGATTGGGCAGATGAATTTGCTCAGGTTCGAGAATTACCCAGGAAGACGTTGCCGGAACGTACTTTACGTGAGCGACTGTGGAATCGTCTTCAATTCGATTTTACCATGGCGGCCACTAGGAGCGTGATTGCTTGCAATGCTGGCGATGTTCCACCTCTGAATCCACATGAACCAGAGACTGCGTGGACATTTGTTCAGAACAACATGCTGATCAGTCGAGCTGCAGATCCGATTGCAGCTTATGACCACCTAGGTGGCGCAGTGGCTGCACGTGCAATAGCTAGCAAAGACTTGACAAATATCAAGCACCTCAACGAGCTCGATATTCCGGGTGTCTATACTATGGGTAGCGCAGTGGTTGATTATCACGGTAAACGTTGGATTGTACAAGGTATGATCCCCGGAATCTTCCGCCCACCGGACTTTGAAGCCGAGGCGGCCAAACTGCTTGCTGCCATCGACACCACCCCCAAGGATGATGCATCAAAAGAATCGGAGCCTGCAGGGAAGCCGCAAGGGGAGGATGGAAAGCATGTAGATGACGAAGCTGAATGGGAAGATGTGGAAGGATCAGATGCCGTCGTGAAGACCGCTAAAGACGCTGACGTCGACTTTGCAATCCCGCCTCCCACGACCTACGAAATTTTGTATGGAAGTGTGGACATCGAGAAGCCCGAAATGGGCTTAAGGTCGGATCCACAATTCCACAAGCTAGCCGCCAAGGTCGCAAGCGGATTTAACCTTCTCGAACACAAGGTCACCGATTTGACTGGTAACGCTCATCAGCTATGGCTCAGCGCTGATATTCATGGAATTAAAGCTACTGACGGTAGATATTACCTCATTGATCTTTGTAAGTGATTTTTTTGCCAGGAATGTTCAATCTACCCCGTAAACTGACGTAGAAGACGTTGTTCACCTGCTCAGATCGTATGACACCGCTCGATGTACTGTTCCTCAAAAACGATTTCAAGGGTCCGATTTTGAACGAACCTCCTCCTAACCCTGAATCCGTTGAGGGTACCGACAGTGACGTGACACAGGTTGCTCCAGAATACCCTCACCGTTTTACCCTCATACGTTCCGAAGCTGTCTCGGCATTCAAAACATACAAGTTTCGAGTTTTTGCTCTTGATCAACTTACCAAGCGTCAGAAAGAGGCGTCGGAAGCTCCATCTGACACTACGGATGGCGAAACGAAAAAGAGCCAACCCCCCAAGGCCAATGGCGCAATATTAGAAGAAGATTTTAAGTTTGGCTTAAACCCCGATGCGTGCGTTGATCGAAAAAGCCAGCCTTGGGAGACATCGGTCGACAAAGATGAGGAGCAGATTGCCACCGTCAAGGAACTGTCAAGCTTCGTCCGACAACAACTTTTGCCCACTGTGGTACAAGAGTTATGTGAAGTAAAAGGGTTACCGGCAGATGGAAAACGTGTGAGCGACTTGTTACATTCGCATGGTGTGAATATTCGATATCTTGGGCATGTGGCACACCAACTCGAGTCAGCTGCCAACAGTTTTGGTGTCGCAACTGATCATAAGGATGATCAGCTCGTGGTCTTGAAAGCCAACATCGGAATGTTGCACAGCGAAATGGTCTTCAGAGCTTGCAAACACATCTTGAACCGCTTACTAGAACAAAGTTCCCCAGCTGGAACATCTCATTGCATTTCACATTTCTTAAACTGTTTGCTTGGTACTTCTCCTGCTATTCCTCACGAAGCTGATTGCTTCGATAGTGATGCACAATGGATATCTTACACCAAAGAAGGCCTTCAAGCTGAAATCGTCCAAGAGGTTCGAAGTCGATACCGCTATGCGCTCCCAGCGAGCTTCTTCAGCGAGCGATTATCTGTGACAAAAACGCAGATGCTACGTGAGCTTTGCACGCGGATGGGTATTCAGCTTGCTTTGAAGGATTACCAGCTCTCTGAACCGGTAGTGGAGGCAGCTCCTCCGCCTGCCCACGTGCATTCAACCGATGAAGAAGAAGCGTCGGCAGACAGCACACCGATCGCTGAAGGGGCAGTATCAAGCTCGAACAAGAACAAAAAGAAGAAAAAGTCAAAGGCCAAGAAGCCAGCCACAAATTTCGGTACCGACAATTCCATCGCTACTCAAACCTTTTCCCCTATGGATGTATTAAATCTTCTACCGATCGTAAGGGATTCGACCTGCCGTAGCTCAGTGGCTGATGAACTTTACGCCGAAGGACGAAAAGCTTTCCATGCAGGCCACATCGGATTAGGTCAAGAGCTGTGTAATGATGCGCTGACAACATACGAACAAGTCTTTGGTTCAGTTCACCCTGAGATGTGTCGACACTGGCATTCGCTGGCGATCATCTACCATCAACTTTATCAGCGTGCGTTGATGGAGTTGACCGAGCACAACGACCGTTTGGAAGAACTGAAGTTACGTTGTCTATCCGCGACTACCGAAACGGAGAGGGAAACGTTGAGAGCTGAAATCCAAGAAGCACAGAAAGACAGAGACGTTGAAGGCATGAAGGTTGAGGTTGAAAGCTATGTACAATTGGCTGCTCAGAACTTACGACAGAGTGTGATCGTGGCTGAGCGAACGTTGGGGCTCGACCATCCCGAAACCATTCAACAATACTCTGACCTATCGGTGATGGAATATACTCTGGGTAACACGAAGACAGCAATGAGGTACACAAAGCACGCATTGGATCTCTGGTACCTAATCTATGGACCAGGATGCCATCCCAACGGTTCAGCCGTGGTGACCCATGCCGGCTACCTTACCCAAACCAACTTAGAAGCATCAAAGCATTTGAGACCAGAATCCATCTTTGAATTGTCTCAAGTCTTGATTGGAAGTTTCTATGGTCAATCGTCCGGTAAGTTTGCCGAAGCGACTCTGATCCTTTCACAAGTATACGCCCAGGGTGCTCGAAAAGATCTAGCCGTCAGGTATGGTGAACAGGCTAGCCAGTTGTTTAAGGATCGGTGTGGAGCAGACCATGAGCAAACCAAACTGGCTATTCAATTCACTGAAGCAATCAATAAATCAATCGAGGCTCAAATCAAAGGAGATGAAGAGAAAAGTGCTCGATTGGCAAAGAGACTTGGGTTAGACCCTAAACGAGCAGCGACTCTTCGAGCACGCCTAACTGCCTCTTCAAGTCACTCGACTCAAACCAATGGTCGACACCAAGAAAGCATCAAGTCGGACTTGAGAGTACCTTCCTCTTCGAAACCTATCGCCTCCACTTCGAAGATCAGTTACCCACGTAAGTTTGATCTAAATTCTCTACAAACAGATTAACACTATTGACATGTTTGTGCCGCATTTTTGTTTTCTAGTCAAAAAGAACACCAATACCGCAACGATTGATGAGCTAGTGAGATATATCCAGGGTTCAGGTTCACCTACAAAACCGACAAAGGTACCCATCAGGACCCGTGCTCGTTAACGAAAGTTGATCATACCTTGACATCCTTGACCTCACATGATCAGCTTGAATCCAACAATGCAACATAGACAAATCCAACTCAAAAAATAGTAGAAATACGATCTCAGCAATTCTCTTTTCTTGTCAATTTTATTTGTTGATCCTAAAGGCAGATTTTTTCATTTCCTTTTTCACTACTATTGTTCTCTTCATGATGCAGAAATATGCTTCAAATTAAAAGATATCCCCTTTCGAATCATCAGCAAAAGACAAAAAATATAGCGTGGATAAATTCTTGTTTTCTTTCTTTGTTTAGTGCTATATTGGTCCCGATATAATAAATAATCTTGATTCTTTTCTCTAGTTTTCCTACAATTGTGTGTTTTTTGTTTCAAACTATAAATGTGGTAGAGATTTTTTCGGTCAAAATGCTAGTTAATATCAGAATAGTAGAAAATTCATTTGTCTTTTCTATTTTCAAGTCTTTTCCGGTGAGGCTTACAGTTTGCTTGTTTGACTAAAGTTGTGAGTCAGGTATGCCGATGGACACTTTTTAGCCGCGATCTCTCGAGCAAGTTTTGTAAAGTTCTCGAGTATACTGCTAAAATGTTTACTTCTTTTAGATCACATTACTAAACCTATATTGATGTATGTACCTAGTTCTAAATCACAATATCTTGTCCCTATTGACGCAAAGGATAGATAGCTCAATTACTTACACAAATTTATCAGTACTTGCAGTGGTTGCTATCAGCCTTGCCAGACATCTAGATTGATTTTGTAACCCTCCCAGTTGTGTCATGAATCTGTAGAGGATTACCTGAATTGCATCCTATTGCATCTCAGCAAGAAGGCTTGATGAAATGTTAATCTACATAGCCAAAGATTAACACAGATCATACTTGACAGAATGCCTGTCAACCCTGGCAGCCTTCACCCGCTGGGAAACCTGATTGTTAGCGTACATAGCAAGTTCATCAGGTCAGGGTTATAGTTCCTTTTGCCGGCTGATCCTCAAGGCAATCCTCATATGTATGCTCCAGATTTCTCCAGAAGGGTGATGATGTACTTTGATTCATCAGACTATCCGAGAAGTCGCATGCTTTCCAAAAAACCATCAGAAGGTCACTAATACTGGTCGTGTTCAAAGATATTTTCCATTCGATAACCTTCCATCGAAGCTCCAAACTATGGAGGTGTAGTGTGGAAAGGATAAGTAGTCTATTGATTACACTGAGGAACCATTTTAGCTTACAGCTTACATGGTTTCATGCTGTCATGCATCCTTCCTTGATCAGTCCGTACATAAATACATTTTGTAAATCATTGATCATTGGCAAGATCAAGGATCTGCGATATATAATCTAGAGGTATACTGACTGTTAGTGCAACATGCGTCACTCAGAGTGACGCAGTGGACACGCCGCAGTCAATGTGGATGGGCTGTGTGTGACACTCTGAGTACAACCCCGCACTCTAGCTGGAGTAATATTCCTCATGGTGATATTTATTCAATCTCTTCTCAAATTCACAAGTTTACTATAAACCTCGCGTTCTTACTAGTTTCTTTCTATGAATTTCTTCTATCACCTTTGAAATCTACTTAGTTATCTCTCGGCGCTAATCTGCGCTCTCTTTCCTTTTGTCCTCAACATCATCTTCCCTTTGCCCTGATCTAATCTTCACTGTTCGTGATATCGAAGTTCGGCATCTGATTCACATGATCATGACATCCAAGCATTTGACTCTAGATATCCCTTTGACGCATGACTTGGCTGGACCTCTTAGATCTCCATATCCACTAAACAAACCTAGTTTCAATCCTACAAATGCAACAGACGATGATGACTTGTCTAGACTAGAAGGGAAACAACTGAGACCACGAAGAGAATTCGTGAGTATAGGGATTTATCTGACTCTAATTTTCCAAGGCTCGAGAAATCCAGAAAACAATCTGTCACTTCAAACTGATCATTGACGGATTTTTAGCCTCAAAATCATCAACAGCCTTCTGAACCGATGCCAAGGCTTACTGAAGCTCAAAAAATTATGGCTCTAAGTTATAGAGACAGTCAAGACAAACGTAGTGCAGTCACCTTCTTATACTTCGCTCTGGGCTGCGTAGGAAAAGTGACATTCGGTTAGTCCTATCTTGCAATTTTGACTCCTTCCTGAGATGATCCCAAGATCCTCGATCTCATAGTCGAATTATTTTGGGCTTGAAGGGTTTGGGGCAGCTATGGCTGTTAAGGGAAAAATTGGGGAAACACAAGATGATGGAACCTTTAATACTGGTGTCATTTTAGCATCAGTAGGGGCTATAGCTGTCATAACCGCAGCTTTGGGGTTTGGAGCTGCTATCACTCGCGTGCACCTTAAGATAGGATGGACAATAAAATCTCTTGCCATCCTTGCTGGAACGCTTATTGCTATTGGCGATGGATTAGCTCGTACGTTAATTTCAGAGGATTGTTTTTCACTTTTCTTGAAATAATCAAGACTTTGATACGTATCTGTTCGGTTCAAGATTGTTGATGCTCCTTCTCTATCTAACCTAGAATATTATTATTCTAGTACTGATAACACCGAGTCTATAAGACTATGTATCTTTCCTCTTGTTATTGGAACCAGTATTTTGGCCATCACACTGCCTAATATGGTAGCTTATACTGAACTTTATAGAGGCAGATCAATTGGAAGTCAGTATTCCTTTAAAAAATTCTGTCCATTCATGGGTATCTCAACTGATAAAGTGTATTTAATGACTGAATTGATGATTTTCAAATCAGTTCCTTCCGAGAAACGTTCAATCTTTGCATTGGCTTGCATAGGTTGCGCAAATGGTTCTTTTTTTGGGGGGTGGGTTACAGGGGAACACGCGCAATGGCCATCAAGTTTTAATATGGGTATGTATACCATATCTTTCAAAATTTCCTTCTTTTTGCTTTTAATGTCAATGAATTTTAATGTATATTTCTTGGTTTTGCATGAAAGCTGTTGTCACTGTTGCTCTTGCATCAAGTTATTTAGGAGCCGCTATTTTTTGGAGTGATCATATTCGTGAACTTGCAAGTTCTTATCATGAACGTTTACTACTAGAAGAAAATGAAGAGAAAGAACATTCTTTTTGATCCCATTCTCACATTCTATATCCAATTGTTCTTCTAATTTTGACAGTGTGGTGTGATTAACCACTACTTCTCAACTCTACAAAAGCGGGCCTTAGTTTTTTTACACTTTCTCTGGATCTGTAAATATTTATGTTACTGAGGACTATGTATAGATGTATAATTTGCACATTCTTCTGAAGTAGACAGTGTAATCAAGGGTTGTAAGGCCTACAAATTGTTTGACATCTTGTTGCAAGTGATCTTGTCCTATCTTGTCCAGATGATCAGCAGTAGCAAGGGTACTTGGAAAGACACAGGCTCTGCATATGATCTACATCCCACAAAGCTAAACAAGTCAGATCCAGAACACAAATATGACAGCAAACCCACACATCACAAGACGTGGGGGCCTGCCACTATGCATTTTTAATTCTTTCCAACCAATTTGGTTCTATACACAGTCTTCCCCAAGAATTTGACAGATATATCTCTACAACTCCTGTTAGATTATCCACAATCTCTGTCTGTCACAAAACTACCTCCACCAAGCAAACAATAGTCCAGCCTAAGCCAACTTTGAAGCATACTCAATGTACTTGAATTTATACTTCAGATGAAGTATGAAGTACTATGACTCTGATTTTTATTGGATGTCTTTGGAAGATTGAATCTTGCAATTTTCTGAAATGGCAGAATCATTCTTAAAGTTGAGCCATCATGAAATAATATACTAGTATTGCTCATAACCATCAGATCAGACTGTGAAAGAAAAATACAGCTGTCTAATCTATACATAGTTGATGAGCTCCCTTTGAATACCTTTCAGAACATGGACCATGTTGTTATTGCCAAACCCGTTCTACGTTTGAACAGACCCCGGCTTGAGACCAGTTAGTAATTGGTGTGGCCCCAAGCTTGCATTTGCGTTTCCAATTGGATGAGCTGATACGGCCTGTCAACCACTTACATAAAACCTGTTGAAACACCATGATGAACCTCAACAAACTTGCAGGATCTCAATCCTGCCCCATTTTTGGATGGTGAAACACCTTTGGCAAAAAATTCACTAGTTCTGTTGAATCAAAGGATGTCAAAAGTGTTCCCTCTCATCAAAAAAGGAGACATGTCTTTTACCTTAACAACACCCATTCTTGTGCATCTCCAAGCAGTGCTTGCCAATTTTGATAGGCACTTGAAGATTATTATAGCATTGGATGGAAATGAATCATCTTGCAAAATTACCACAATGTATTCATTCAATTATCAGGATTGACTCTTTTTTCACTCACTGATACCAGGTTTATAATCCAGGCTTCACAACGGATGAACAAGGACCCAGCGCGGCCCAGGCATATTTATGCTGCACTTGTTATAGCAGCTGCTCAATTCAGTGGGATTCTATCCGCAATTTCCAAACAAAGTCTCATATCCAGAATCTTGAAGAGCAGTTGGCTTCTGCATGCCGGAAAACAGGTGGAAACAATGACATCCCCAGCCAGCACAGCCAGTCCAATTGCAACAGTGCTTCAGAAGGACATGTCCACCATACTTTCATATTGACTACCATGGTAGACTCTGACAAGGATGAGGTCTCTGATGAGCACTGTCAATGGACCATTGTCAAGTTCTGTTCTCAGAACCATTCCCAATCATTTTACTTCATGCATTGCAGGTTCAAAATAATTGCAGACAAAAAAGAGATTGGTCACAGTCATAATGACAATTCTGATGACCCTGATGATGCCACAATTGACAAAAATAGTTTTCCAGCCTCACATTTTGACCCTTGGCAGACAACTGAATTTGTCATAGATATTGAGGACAATCTGTCCTGGGCCCCATTCTCTGGTTTGGAGGTCTGTGGTTTTGATCTTATATATATTTTATCAATTAATTGAGTTTGGCATTTGATTTAAATGTTGCCTATTTGTCCAGAAACTGGTTGGATTGTTTATTCTTGGGTTGACCAGGACTGATCAGATTTCCCTTTTTGAATACAAAAGGGTTTGATCCTTCATTTCCCTCCTGGGTGTCAAGCTTCTGACATACAAGTCACTTTGTGATTTCCACCAAGAATCAAAATTATGTTATCAATTAAATGTTTCTGTGCATTTCACACCCCTGGGTTGACCTTTCTTCCCTATGTAGTTGAATCAAATATTAACACAAGTGCAATAATTTTAGTTTATTAAATTAAATCTCAGCTTGAGAAGTGTGGGTTGAACAACCCCTATCACGCAGGAATTAAGTAATCTGCACATTACTGAACACCCAAACTTCATGCCTGGATTTCCAACCCCAACCTCCAATATTGATTGTCTGGTACAGTCCAAGAAATGGTGAGAGGGACTATAAAGGGATTTACACATCCAAATGGTTGTTCTACCACAAGAGCGGTTCTACATTCTCAACCAAGCCCAGATGAGATCAAAAGCAATGATAATCCCACAGTTTTTTTCTCAACAGCGAACAGAAATGTTTGCCAAATGTCCTCCTGTGCACCAGGCATACAAATCTTATCCGGAATTCACACCTCACATTCATGCCTGTTTTGATTCCGCAATCCACTTCAATTCTCCACTGTTGATTTTAGTGAATTCCAAGGATTTCTGGAGGTTGTTTGATTCAATTGAAGGAGATATGCTATGGCATGCTTCTGAAGGATATTTGTGGTGATGAAAAGTAAAAGGATGTGGGTGGCAATTCAATAAGCATGCAATTCCATAATCCATGATACAAAAAGAAGGAAAGCAGATCTGTCACATACTCCTGGTCTTATATTGCAACAGCCTTTCCGGAATTCAAAAAGGTGGAATAAACATATCACCTTGCATTTTACATAAGCTGGTTTATCTCATAAACTTTGCAATCAGATGCATCGTTGGTTGTATGCATCTTCAGTTCTCACTGATAAAACATAATTGGTCCAATAACACGGATGATACCAAAGCCCTGTGGACTCTAGCCCAACACCCTGGAACCATTAGTGCTTTCAAAACAGAAATTGGGGAGCTGGGCGTAAAGGACATCCTTAACTACCTCAACTGCACATTTTTCAAGAATGTGCAAGATTATTATTGAGATCTGAACCTCACCCATTCAAATGTTCTTAAGACGTGAGGGTATAAACCTTGAATTTTTGGAACAGTTGTTCAACCATTTCCTGTTGTTAAAAGGTCTTCAGTATTTTTCCATGTTCACATTGATCATTGTATGAATTTGGTTATAGGTCCAGTTGGATTTGGCAAAGTAATCTTGTGACAACACAATTCCACATTTGAGGTATACCCCATATTTTTTTGAATTCACAACAGATCATATTTTCTTCTTCAGTTGTGTAAAGGGGGTGCACATCAGGGTCTTCTTGAGATGAGTCCATTGTGATTTAGTATTGAGGAATATGATGTGCTTATGAAACAAGTGTTTGTGTGTGTGAGTACTCAAAAGTGGCAAATGGGTCTGATAAGGTTGGACTCTTTATTGAGCCACCCTTGTGCATGCATGTGTTTGAGTTTAACTGGATCCTTTGTAAAATTTGTTTATATTGCATTTCAAGCTCACAACAGATGAACATTTTATAAGTTCATATCTTGTGCTACATAACAGATCCATCTTGTGTGTAACAATTTTTTGAATTTAGGATTGAAGGTGGAACTTCATATTTGATATCATTGAGATATGAAGCTTAATCCATTGCCACAAAGGATCTGTGGAGACTTTGCCCCTCTTTCAATTGAGATAATCTCATATTGGTACAATATGATCATGAAAGGATGACACATGCAATGGTTCATCCTTTCATGACCTGATTGAGGGCACAGATATCATGCCCAATTTTAAATTCAACCATGTTCAAACAGATCAAATTTTTCAAACATAACATGAAAGAACAATAATCAAATGCAGCACATCTCACATCCAATTGATATTGATTATTTGAGCTCAGCCTAAATCATGCAGCATAATTGCCATGATGGATTTGTTGTCATTACCAATCCTTTCTCTCTTGAGTTTTTCACAGCATACAAAGCAGCCAAAATCTATTTGACACAAAGCCCTTTATTCCTTTGCATTCTGAGTGTTTTTGAATTTTGTAAAGGTCTCATGAGGCAGTGTGTGTCACCTATCTATCACAGCCCAAAATTTCACAGAAGAAAACAATTCAAATTTGACTCATTCAATTTTCCTTCTTAAAATTCATCCAACTTACTTTTTCTTCTTTCCTCAACCTTTTTGGGCGGGCATGGTCTCAGGAAGGTTCTTCCCTTAAACACCTCAAGTAAGTCATCAACCAACCCCTGCCAATAACCCTGATGTAACACAGTCTCAAACCAAGAGCTCAGCAAAACCATTGCCCAGTGGTAATGAAACACAGTCCAAAAAGAACACACTCAATCACTGATCCACTTCTCAAGGTTGCAAGAACCCCCAGCAGCCACCTCAGATCAAAATATCAAAATTTTGACCCATGGATGTAACCCCAAGCGGTTAGTAAATTAGTAATGGGCTTTCAAAAATTCAACCACTTGATTCCTGCTTGTTCCCAACCCCCAAGTCACACAAACGCTCCTGCTCCTGCTCCTGCCCCACTGTTCACTTGTGAAAATTTGGACCAGTTTTGCATTGGATTCAAAGATATGGGTACGTTTAAGTCATATGCTCAATTATTTAGACAATTACTGAAACCTTGGAATCTTAGGACATGACCACAGCTCTGGTGGTCAGGACCGATATGGGCTACAAAGGAACCATACTTGCAAAGCAACTTCCCCCTAAGCACCCCTTGACACCTTTATCTCACTCACCCATGTGACTGGAGCAAGATTGCAGGTGTTTGATTTAATGGCCAGTCAGGCCAACCTGGATGAGCACCATCAGGCCATTGGTTGAAGAGCGTTCAGAGTAAGGTTTGGGTTTAGATGATAGGCTTGCAATAACAACACCCATTTTTTATGATATGGGCGCCACCTGCATATCAGATGATGGCCACAACTTGTAATAATATATATTTTACGTACTGACTTCCACACAAACAGCTTTGTGAAAAAGCAGCTGAATCTTTAGAAGAGTTGCTTATAGCACATCTACCCCAATCTTTCTACATATATATACAACATTGATTTATCATTCATCAGTCTTCTTTTCCCCATCAATGAAAAGAAGACTGTGAGTGACTGATTTCTTTATTCTTTATTCTTTATCTTTGTGACCTTCTTTGACTCATGTTAATCTCTTATGTTCTTAGTTGTTATCTTTATCAGACCCAAGATAGGACTCTGAACATATTTGTTTTTCCCGCTCAGATCGTGTTCCAAGACTTTCTCATGAATATGTTGCAATGACCTAATGTGCTATTGTACAATATTACTGATATCTTGAACCTGAACCGGTGACAGAAAGCTTGCCATTGGGGCTTAAACAAGGGTGATTATCCCAACACAAGTCTTTGGTCAGTAGTCAATGGCAAATTGGAAAACTTACAGGGCCAGGCCATAAGATATTGTTGTATCACACTTACTGACATATGAGTCCAACAGATCTGCTGCTTTGTGTCTTACAGCTGACTTTGAGATATTCACTGGGAAGAAAACCTTCAAAGAGCACCCCCACAAGGTGACCATTCAAGACATGCAAGACAAGCAGCTGAGCTTGACGAGTTATACCCTGGCCAACTTGCAGGTGATGAGAGAGATCATCAAGGGATTGAGTTGTCCACAGAGGATGATAATGGAAACAATGAAGCTTAGATCTGTGAAAGAGTTTTTTTGTATCTCTCACCCTTTGAATCAAGTCATGATTCCAATTCTTTTCCTATCTTGCTGCTTGTTCTTTTGCTTGCAGTTCCTGTAATGCTCTTTTTTTGTTGGGTCATGAAGTCAGTATCAAATAAAGGCTTGTCCTAACCCTGCGCCACAGCAAGCATGTTTTTTGGTGCCTTGCTCCGCAACATGCAACAACACCCAGCAGCAGAAGCCAGTAAGTACCACAACAAAAAAAGGTAAGGTTGGGCTGCATGGTCCCATGACCGTCACAAAACACAACAGGTGCAACAGCACCAAAACAACATCAAATTGTAATTTTTTGGGGGCAGTAATGCAACAAATATTGTTGCCGCCCAAAAAAAAACTATTGATCCAACACATCTTGTTGCACGGCGGGCCAGGCTTCAACCTAGCAATCTATTTTTTGGTGTGGGGCGGTCAGAATACTGCAACACCTGTGTTGCTGGCCCAGGGTTGATTGTCCTCATTATATAGGTTTGTTTCTAAACACATGCCAAACCACCATTCAGAGCAGAGATGCACCCTGGTTCATTTTGTGGGCGCGGCGTAAAAAGCGCAAAAAGGCGCGCCTAGGTGCGCCTTGAGAGGGAAAATTTGGTAGGGGTGCACCTGTATATAACTTATGGCTTGTTTGGGATTCTTCAGTGGCTTTAACTGAAGTTTCTTTGAAAACTTCACTCATTTATTGTTTCATCTGGCCTTATCTTCAGGTCTGCATTATATTCCAATTGTCAACTTAAAATCTGAACTGATTCATCCTTGATATGTTATATTTAGTTTGCCAGTCTCACCATTGGATGACTCCAACTAGCCTGAAGATGATCTTGGAGGTCGATCTATCACTTGCGCATAACTCAAAAAAGATCAAAAGCGAAAAAAAACAATACTGATGTCGGAATCAAAATCAAAAAGGACCACGACTTAGAACCTCAGCCCACTTGCTTTTTGGGACTTGAAGAACTTGAGGAGTTTGAAGGTGGAGTCTCCCTCAACAGAAGGAAAGCAATCCAGTATTCATGGGATTAGATCCTGATATGTTTACATGATGACATGATAGGGGATCTTTTTGGTTTCACTACTTTTGTACCTGATTTGTTACATAGAGTGCAGTCCACCCATCCAGCTGGTCCTATTGTAGATACATCTGCTGCAGCCCTGCTGATCTTTTTTGATCGTAAGACAGGCAAAGAATCTGTATAAGGGTTTTTTTGGCAATTTTTTACAAGACCTCACGTGCCCTCTGAAACCCTATTTCTTGCGCCCGGGCGCGCCTCAAAAATTGAGAGCACACCCACAACATGAACCCTGGGACTACAGGGCACTATGGTTTATAGTAACCTGCTTGAACTCCGCAGTCAACCCAGATATCTGCACCCACTTTGGAAATCAAATGGCTCAGTATTGGTTGACGCCCATTTGTCACTGTGCAAACAAAGACATTTGCCAACTGTTTCTTGGAATCAGTTGGGCAACCATTTCCAAGGGTTTGTGGTGTACAAGATTGTTTGGACAGTGCATTTTTTGTTACATGATACATATGAGGATCTCATTAGCCCATACTCTCTGAGAACCCATACTTTTACAGCTGCATAAAGCAGCATGGTTGATCTCAGAGATAACTGGACACAAGTGCTGAACATTATGTAGCATGTCTATCATCCCAGGTTTTCAGACACTACAGAGTGTTGGACATCCCAAGCTTTTTAGGGGGATTGTTTTTGAATGTGGGGTAGGGTGCCATTAGAGCTGGCACTGTCTTGTCAAGGCCAACATCTTTTGGTCTGAAAGAGCATCTATATACTGGCTTTTATTGGGATGCCTGCCCCCAGGTATACAAACCTCAGAGGGGTTCACTACTTAGGCCCCGTTTGGGAGCGGTGACAAAGTGTAATGTACTGCAAAAGTGTACTGCATTTTTGGCCCCAATAATGCAGTAGAGATGAAAACCCGCACTTGTAGTGTGGTACAGTTATAATCTCTGTTTTTGGTCATAATCGTTTGGCAATTCAACACCACTCGTGCTGATTTTCTCCTGACTGTGGTATGTATGTATGTATACCCACAAAACCTCTGACATCGTTCGTTCTCGATCCACACTCAAACAGACTTAACAATCTTTTATCATTAATTCACTTGCTCGGTCATCGTAACTCATCAAAAGTTGTGAACCTCATCACCAATCAACTGGAACTTTTCTCTCGTCAAGGAATCATCTTGATCATCTTTTTCATATTGTTAGCGAATTTGAAAAGATACATATCCTTTGATATTCATGAGATTGATTGAAGGAGAAACAAGGTTATCAAAGCGAGTGACAGAATTTGAGAAGCGACGAGATTGATTGAGGGAACGGTGGATTGAAGGAAGAAGTGATAAAGGTACAGTGCGATGAGGTCAATTGACAAACTAATATTGAACTCGTGGTTGTCTTCATCTTGAAGTGTGAAGGTGTTGAAGATGGGTTGATAGTGAGTTTTGTAATCGAACGGATGGAAGGAGCCGATGAATTACAAAGGGAAGGGGAAGAGATCAAATTTGACGAAGTCCCCTTTCACCGTGCGGATTTATTTTTCATAAACAGCTTTTTGTCAATTATCGCAATACCACAGTATTGTCAGATTATTGTCTAAATACTGTGGTACAATACTGCAGCAAAATAAGGTACCAAACGTGGTAAGATCATACCACTGTGGTATTGATGCGATTACGAAAATACCGCGGTAAAATAACCGCTCCCAAACGGGGCCTTAGCCAGTTGTAGGTTAAGCCTTCAGATTATTAAAGCTATCATCGCCTTCATAACTAAACCTTTTGGGAAGCCTAGCTGGCCATCAGGAACACAGCACCCACAATTCTAAGCCTTGACACATACCTTTCTTCTTTGAGAGCACCTCTGGATTAATCATTAAAGACATGAATGTAAATTTCAAGAAAATTAATGAGATCTATTGATATGATCTTGATCAAACGAGATTGCAATGTAAACTTCAAAAATAGCTTTGCGTTGAAAAATACGTCGCATGACAAAGCAAGGAAAGACAGGTGAAAAATAATGATTTGATTCCAGAGAACTTTACTTTGGCCCGTTTTTTTTGGTATTGGGAATATGATGAACAGTCTCTCAAACTATGTTTTGTTTGTGTGGTAGTTTTATTTAGATTTTTTCACCCTGTCATTTTTCAATAAGTCAGTTGAAGCAAAGGCTATGAGGATTAGAATCAGAATAGAGGGCTTACCATTCTTTCACGTACTGGTACGGAAAAAGAAGCAAAAACAAAATTAGGACCAGTTGGCAAAATGATCAGTTTGGCCAGATATCAATACTCACATCAGCAAACGATACCATGCAGACGGTCTGCCAGATTCCCAAACAAATCCGAGGTGTCACGCCGCGGTAAAGTCCTTTTAGACCACTTTCCCTGGGATGAATGCATATTAGTTTGGTGGAACTGGACCCGGAATGAACTAAAGCCTACTTGTAAATATATCCCAAAGTATTAAAGACAGTCATCTTAGCTGGACGGTTACCTGTGCCAGTTTGTTTGGCCATTGATTGCATCTCGACTCGAACCACTTCGATAGGTTGATTCCAGCAAGCTAATGCACCTCCAATCGTACTACTCGCAATCTTGTCAAACGCACTGAGTCTGTCTCCTTCTGTCTTTCCTCGGAGTGTTCGGATTTGTTGTTCGGCCAAACGGGCAAAACCCATTCGAGATCCCCAATTGGTACACTGACGGAGTGCAACGGCATTCACACCTTTGTTGATACCACGAATACCACCTTTTTTGTACATCTCAGCAAATAGTGCCATGGTCGATCTGAAGAAAAGTATCTAATTTCAGTCATCATCACATGTGGTGAGCGCAGTTAAATGCTTACGGAGGTTTGATACCAGCAGAAGCTTGTTTATGTCTAGTAATTTCGGCAGTCTTCATACAAGTGCAAAATCCTAAAGCACGAATGGTCAATCAGATAGATTCTTTATGTTTGAGATACATCATCCTCACAAGTGGTTACATACCCATGGTGGCATAAGCTTGAGTGATTCCTCCACCCATTCCACCCAGTAATCCAGCCACAGCGGGAGCGACTCCAGCCCCGACAGCTACAGTTTCAATCTCGGCGGCGGTAAAGAGTAAGACAGCACCTTTTGTCGAAGCTTCGATCCAAGCCCATGGAATCAAACCTTGATAAAAGCTATGATAAGAATATCAAATGGATTGGTTCAGATTGAATCGCCTTGTGTAACACCTGAATTACTTCTGACACGAACTAACCCCAGAACACCACCACGAGACCATACAGTTTTCAAAGCATCTACCATGGATTGTGATCGATTGGAAGCCATTTGGGTTTTCGCAACCTGGTGTAAGCATACATTGGGTCGATCGACTGTTCGAGCTAAGACCAGGATGAAACCTCCTCCCAAATTCCACTCACCTCGAGTGGTTGTCCCAAAGTGGTAACCTGTTGGCAGAACCAAATGTGAGGATAGGTGATGATGTCATGATTGGTGAGATTCTTGGTACTCACTTCAAACATGTTCATGATCCCACCCACTGCCTAGAGGCGACCAAAAGAATTGAGGATCAAGAAGGGTTCAAATCAATATAAGATGATGATGAAATGATCGATCAAATCTAACTTACCACATTCGACCAATTCACACCCCTCTTTTCTCCAGGTTTAAGTGGCGGGGCAGGTGCAGCTGGAGCCATTTTGAGTTAGTCGATATTGAGGATATGAGCTGAAAGGAAGAAGTTGTCAGAATCAAAAAAGTAAGCAAAAGTAAGACTCGAATTGAAGGAGAGATAGAAATGGAAAACAAACAGGAGAAGTTAAATATGGTCAAGAGAAATTAGAATGATCAAAGTGTATAAATAAGGATGAAGAAGAAGGAGATGGTAGGAAAAGTCAAACGATTGATTTACATAAACAGTTGATCGAGTATGTCACAGACAAAAAACACATTCATTTCTATTCAATCGTCAACATGTCACCAAATCACCAATTACTCACACACATTTCAGAATTTCAGTTGGGGTAACTTATGCCATGCTGCGTTGAGTGGGGTTCAGGAGCTGTGAGCACTGAGCAGTGGAACATGCCAAGGACGAAAACGGAACAACTGCAGTCAGAAAAACGCCATTCGAGATCTGCTAATCTCACGCTTTTGAGAACCCGGAGGATTCCTATACTCCCTGGGTCCATCGAAGTTGCTCTGCAGAGGTTGAAGTTGCTTCATCAATCAACTTGAGCTAAAGGCTTATTAAATTGTTCTGTTCGGAATGCATTGATCATGCCACTTTTCCAGTGTTCTTACTCTATCTCGTCCCTTTCGTTCTCGAACAATAGTATTCTACCCTGAACAGTATCCTCTCATGCTGAAACCAACGGCGACAAGATTTGTGATGACCTCAGGCATGCGTTGAGTCAGTACCAAGTTGAGAAAAATTTGTTGGCAGATAGGCAGCGCAGCACTCAGGTAGTCTATAGGGCACACTGACAAATCGGAATGCCTTGTGTGAAAAGTGGAAGCCCTGGTACGTTTTCAACGATGATATTCGGATGGGACTCGTGGTCGAAGAGAACACCATTGAATTGCAACGAGGGCTATTGAGGTGAATTGTCCACCTAAACCCTTCAAATCTGGGTCTTTCTTAGATTTGGGACGTCATGAAGCTAAAACCATGACGAGTCGAGCATGGCCCATTTCAATTCACTATCATCTTCATGCCTTCATGTATCCACGTTTCTCTCGACAAACGAGGGCCACGCTGAGCTTTGTTACCCATTCTCGACGGGTATCCTTAAAAGTACGCTTGGGAATTGACAAGGTGAGGAATGTCTTGAAGGTCATTTGACGCGGATACTCCCTGATTCGCCGGCTATGTCATCACATCACTCCAGTATACGGATTCCACCCTATAGCTCAGGTAAGAATTCGCTATCACTGATGCCTGGTCTGAGATATCTTGAAAGACCTTGATTCGATCAGTAAACGGAGTAGCAGACCACTTGTAACTACCCCCTGAGCTTAGAGCAAGAAAAAGCCCTGCTGAGCACCAATGCCACGACTCTACATTTTTTCTTCATTGAATCCTATATAAGACTTGATAATTGGATATCATGTTCTCCGCTTATACTCGAAACATTCACTTTGTACTATAGCACATTTTATCTTTACCTCATCTTGCTTGACGCACCTTTGTTTTTAATTGTTTTTCCATTCGATTGATTTTTCATTACATTCTTCAAAATGTCCACCAGATCCTACACCTCTACATCATCCATGATCCTCGTCATCTGTTGCTTGTTTTTCACTGTAGTTCAAGCCAATTGGGATGAAGCTACAGGTTTTGTTCATGATCATAAGGTCTCTCCAGGATGGATGGCAAAAAACCCACGTGAGGATATTTCTTATCTGTTGTTTTTTCAGTAGGATATATACTTTTCTTTTAATTATAGAATCACTGATCTTCCTTGATTTTTTCATTTGATTCCCCTCCAGCGAAATCTTGCTCTAAAAATATCCAATTGGCTGAGTGTTCGCATAACACCCGTAATGCATTCCCCAACGGTAAGTCAATATCTCTCTGGGATTCCCTTAGTCAGAGGAATTATATTCTCATCATCCTTCATCACGTCCGTCGATCAATCCGGGAAATTAGTTCAATTCATGGCAGTCTTCACTGTTGACCACTCTAAAGATACATACCACGGTTGTGTAAGTTATCATAAATTGAATCATGTTGTGTCCATAAACTTTCAAACCGTTCTCTTCTCGATAATCTTACTGATCTTGATTTCGATTCTAGTCGTATGGATCTTGTTGTTACTTTTCAGCATTTCCACCGGTCACTGAACTTGTGTCGGACCCTACTAACTCACACATCTTTGTCTGGCAGTTGAGTGACCGAATTTATTCCGCTTCTCATGTGAATTGCCAAGTTCTGACAATGGTATTATCTCGCTCTTCCCCTTAACCAGTAATCTTGGAGGCTTCAAAGGCTGTAAGTGAACTTTTCGAGCATCTACTGTCTTTTGGATCCAGAGTGTCAATGGACTCCTCAGATGTATTTCTTCATCTACTGGAACTAATCCAATCTTCTTATCTTGTGACTAATAGTAGGAACTAATCCGATAGCTAATCCTCAAACTGGAACTTTCGGATACGAAGATGGAACGACTGGAAAATATATAGATGGACCTCCAAACAGAGCAACTTATCAAGCAGGTCATGATAGTAAATATCCAGGATTCAAACTTCCACCTGCATGGCCAGCAACTATGCCAATGCCAGCACAAAAGAATGCACACCCATCCTGTGGTAAACCAGGTGAACCGAATAAAGATCCTAATCCTACTGGAAAACCTGGAGGAGGTCAATCTGCAAAACCTAATGAAGTTGAATCAAAATCAAAACAAACTAGTTCAAAATCAACTCCAACCAAAAAAGATTCTGAAAAACGTCATCAAATTAATCTTGAATAAAATTTTAAAGCAAATAAAAACTATGTACTTTCTTTTTTCAATTTTCTTCTATTACCATTTCGACATTTCATGCACTGAGATCAGTTTAGTTAACATACACCTTGAAGGAATCTTTTGTTTGTATTGTTGACTATTTTGTTTGTATATACTTCTCGGGATATGAAGTGGTTTTTTTTCTTCAAAGACCGTCATACTAGAAGAAGCTTTTTCGTTTGTTCTTTTGCATCAGATTCTTTTGAAATTTTTGAAAAAATTATCATTCATTTGTTTTATATGTTTTTTTTCGTTTTATACTCAAAGATACGTCAAAGAAGAAATTGACGATGATAGCCTGAAACAAATGAAATTTGAGATTAAACATATCAAGTTTATCAACAATTTGGTATTTGTTGACCATGTAGAAGTTTACACCATTTCTCATCCTCTCCTTCACCAAGTTATGCAAATGCCAAATGAAAAAGAATACCAAAATTCAGTGAGCTGTTAAGGATCAATCGATGTGCTTTGTGTAGTGCGTGGTACTATGTAGTAGCATACTGTGTGTAAGTATCCTACTATCATGATGTAAACAATGTTAATTTTTCTTGAATCAAGTCAAAAAAAATTCAACATCAAACCACAAAACCACAATTATATACCAACTTGAACCAATCATCAAAAATGTCAGATTTTATATTCACAATCGAAAGTGACGAAGAAGAAAAAGCAGAAGAAATCAAAGTAGATTCAACCAAGAACAAAAAAATAAAAAAACATCAACGTATTAATAAAGAAATTGAAGATGAACCAATCTCTGTCATGAATCCTGGTTTCTTTTTTGATGGACTTGGAAATGATGATGAAATCGTATACCAAAATAAAGGAGATCACCCTCATGTTCGTTTGTTTCTACTGAACTATACTCGATTTTAGATTATATCTATACTTACTGTTCTCTTTTTCTTGGAATATAGTCTCGGGCTAAAGATGATCCAATCGATTTATTCAAAAAGAAGAATGCACCACCACGAGTTTCAATTGATGAGATTATTGCACGTCATAAGAAGCCTGATGAAGGAATAGTCGATCTAGATAAAGCACTTGAAGACTGGAAAAGCGAAGATGATGAGGCTAGTTACTCGGATGAAAATGATTCTGATGACAATTCTTCTGATGATGAAGTAGATGCGGAAGTAGATGGAGAAGATGATGGGGAAGATGATGGAGTGTTGGAACCTGTTGATGAATCAGATGATGAGGCTGAAGAAATTGACGTTGAATCAGATGAACAAGAAGGTAGTAGTGATGGTCAAGAATCAGAAGAAGACGAGGAGAATAATAAGGAACCTATCGAGAAAGATACCGCTAGTGACACAGAAAACCAAGCCGCTGTTTCTGCATATTTTGATCAAACCGTCGTTGCATTTGATCCACCCACAAAAGAAGAACTCGATAAAGACTCTCATGGTTTGTTTGTCTCTCTAATCATGATATCTGAAAAAATACCATAAGTGCTAATCAACACCTTCATTTTCGAAAACAGATCAGCCATTTTCTTCTCTACCCGGTGGATCAAGTCTCAGTCGACCTATCTTGTTAGGATTGTCATCTATGTCTGTCACCACGCCAACCCCCATCCAAAGGCAAACGATTCCACTGGCTCTTCTTGGAAAAGACCTTGTCTGTTCATCTATGACTGGTTCAGGAAAGACTCTAGGTTATCTGGTACCGATCTTTGAGCGACTCATGTGGCGAGATAAGAAAGGCGGAGGCAAAACACGGGTCATGATTCTGACACCTACTCGGGAGTTGGCGGTTCAAGTTTATCAAGTAGGAAAATCGCTAGCCAGGTATACCGACTTGACATTCTCACTTTGCGTGGGTGGTATGAATCTGAGGACGCAAGAAGCTGAATTAAGAGAGCGGCCTGAAATCGTTGTCGGAACACCTGGTCGAGTCATTGATCATGTCCGAAATACTAGAGGATTCTCATTGGATACACTCGAGATCTTGGTTATTGATGAAGCGGATCGGATATTGGAGGAAGGTTTCCGGGATGAATTAGAAGAAATCATCAGCAATTGTCCTCGGTCAAGACAAACCATGCTTTTCTCGGCAACCGTGAGCGAATCAGTAGCTGATCTTGCCAGACTATCGCTTGAAAAGCCAATTCGAATCAAAATCGATCCTCCCAAATCAACTGCCACCGGTTTAACTCAAGAGTTTCTCAGAGTTCGAGACGATCAATTGTTAAAAAAGGGTGCAGGAGTAGCTGATATACAAAGAGAAGCTATCTTGGTAACTCTTTGCAAGGCTTCATCTTTTAGTAAAGGACGTACTATCATCTTCTTTCGAAGTAAAGTTGGTGCACATCGAATGAAAGTGACTTTTTCTTTATTTGGACTGAAGGCTGCCGAACTTCATGGTAATTTAACTCAGGAACAACGGATGAGTTCTTTACAAGATTTCAAAGATGGAAAGGTCTCTTACCTTTTAGCCACTGATCTGGCTAGTCGTGGTTTAGATATCAAAGGAGTGGAGCGAGTAATCAATTATGAAACTCCAAATCAATATGACGTTTATCTGCATCGGATTGGGCGAACGGCTAGAGCTGGAAAGAAGGGTAGTGCTTTGACTTTAGTGGGAGAATCTGATCGAAAGCTGGTTAAGGAGGCTCGACGAAATTGTCAAGGTACAATCAAACAACGTAAGATTGATCCGAAAATCGTTCAAGATGTTAGTAAAGAACTCGCTCGATTACAGTCATCGATTGCCACCATCTTAGAAGATGAACAGGAAGAAAAAGTTTTGAAGAAAACTGAGATGGAATTGAAGAAGGGTCAAAATCTTATCGAGCACGATGATGAGATTAAAAGTCGGCCAGCTCGAACATGGTTTCAGAGTGAATCAGACAAAAAGAAATCTAAAGGTAAGCTTCTCAATCCTTCCTTGTCTTCCATGTTTAGAGTTTGGGCGCATGGATGACTTCATCTGACTGTGTATTCTTTATGTTTCGAATCAGATGTTGGAACATCTGCTCACACAGCGAATTTTACGAAAACCAAGGATAGCAAAGGCACTAAACGGGATAAATTCGATGGACTCTCAAGAGCACAAAAACGTCGAAAGATGGCCAATGAAGAAGATGCACAAGAAAGATTACAACCTGTGATCAATTCATCCATCAGAGCAGCTAAGAAAGCACAAAGACCTGTGAAGATCGGTATGGAACAAGAATCTTATAAAACTCTTAATGCCAAGAAAAAATCAAAAAGTAAACCCAAAAAAGGTAAAAGTAGTTTTAGTAATGATTTAGGTGAAAAGAAATCGGTTAAATCTTCTTCTAAACCTTCACCTCGTCTCAATAAAAAGATCACTGGGTCTAGTGGTAAACCTCAGAAAGGAGGCAAGCGTGGAAAGCGATAGATTTTTTTGTCTTGATATCTTTTTACATTCATTGAATTAGTCACAGAACTTATTTTATATTTTGTATTTGATCACTCTATTAACAATAAGGAATAGTTACGTTGTTGCAATCATAGTGGCTTCAAACGTGATTTATCGTACTCGTTGCTCATGTATTATCACTACGTCAGAAAAAACGAGCTGCAAGTTACCTGCCTAGCTCTACGAGTCATGCGATGCTGAACTCAAATCATCCCTGATATTCATGCCATGACACCATGAAATCAGAGAGAGGAAGAGTGGATGTATCAAATTGGGAGAACTGTGAGAATTCTTGAAGCTCAGTGCAGGTTGGTATATGACATGCGCCCGTCGGAGAACCCTCTTGCCTACATTATACAAACTAGTTTCCACCTCGAACAATAGCAAATGAGAAAGGCAGGAACAGATGAAAAGATATACACATGATGAAAGCAAGAATTAAAGTTGTTTGCGTTTCCGAGCAGTACGCTGGTATGGCCGAAGTACCCATTCCTGATCTGCTTCCTTCTGTTCAAGTGTTCCTTGTCGAATTTCATAAGCTACGAGGCAGAAATTAAAAGAAAAGGTCAGTTATGGTAAAAGTCAGTAAAAAACGACAAGCTGCTAAAGCTTACGTCGCATGTCAAATCTTGGTCCAACCTCAGCTAATTGTACTTCTTTATGGGATGTCTTGACAAATACGTGATGCCTATATTTAAGAAACGAGCTTTAGATTATTAGCAAGTATGAAAGAGTGAGTGGATACGAAACAATCACAAACCTGAAAGAGATGAAATCCGCTTGATTTGAAAAGGTCATTACCCGTTTACTTTCTTCCTTTGGTACAGGAAACAAATATTTCAAAACACTCATGATCCGAGATCCTAGTTTAGTACCAAAGCCATCAAAGACTAAATGAGGATACTGTTCGCTAACAGTCGAAGTACTTCCACTAGGTACATCGTGTCTTAAAACCACATTATGAAGTGTAAAGAGAACAGTTGGACCATGTGGAAAATGTGAGACTACTAATGCATCCGGTATACCTCGATGTTCATGAACGATAAGGAGATCTGTGATGGCATTTGCTCTACAAGCTGCTGCGATTTCACCCATTACGTAGGTCCCTCTATTGACACGATGTGCATTTGGAAAGATTAAACGCATTTCCTAAATTCATTTTGGTTTAAGAATGAATGTATTTTAATCAGTATTATGTTACTCTTAATTGCGCATTTCGGTAAAGCTGAATATAGGAAAATGTGGGAAAAGATTGGAAAACAAACTTTTGAAAATTGTAGTAATTTGCTACTAGGATTACGTGAAGTGGTGATTAAGATTTTAGGATCATCGATTCCCGCTCGGTCATATTCATCATCAACATGTGTGAGTGGTTCTATAGACATAAAACCAAGGTTTTTTAAAAAAACCGAATAAATCAGTTCAGTGATCAATTCCGAAAAACAAAAAATGTTCACTAACCTGAATCACCCACATCCTTTCCCATAGCTTCTCTTAATTCATCTAATTCTTTTTTAAGTGATTCTGGCACTGGTTTTCCTTTAGCCAAAGCATCTTTAATAGCTTGTTTCTTTTCCCATATCTGTCGTTCTCTTGCTTCATGTGCTTTCTTATAAAGGAATTCCCTTCTTTGACGAGTTTGACGTTTAAGCTTTGTGTTTTGTCAAAAAGGTATCAGTTAGTTATTTATTCTGATTGCTGGATGATGATGAATGTTAGACTTACCATTGTGAATTGATGTTGGGTGTTGATTCAAGTTGTTGAATATGGTTCGCAATGTTTTTGAAAAAAATTAGAAATGTCTTGTACAGCCTGTAGCTCGGGTCGGACCACACAAGAAGTTTTTAGCCCACACAGTCTCACAGAGCGTGATAGTGAGAGTGAAAGGTATGTGACATGTGATAACCATAGGATTATGGAAAGTGACAGATTTTGAGACCAGGTTGGCGACTTTAAAATTGAAAAAGATGACTAAGATCCAATCCAAATCATCACTCAAACCAAATAGTAAACCATCAAAACGAAAAGAAATCGAAAAACTATCATCAGATTCAGAACCAACATCTGACGAGGATTCAGATCAAGATCAAGAAATCAACCAACAATTATTAGATGTATTAGCTCAACGTACTTTATCATTTCTAGCATTAGATGAACCATCTACTTCTAATCAAACTACATCAAAGAGAAAACGAAAAGAATTGAAGGATGAAGATGAAGAATGGACGGGTATTGATGATGAGACAATACCATTGGATGACGACTTAGAAGACGACCAGGACACAGATCAGAGTGAAAGTGAAGGATATTCAGATCTGGGTGAAAGTGATCGTGATGATGAATTGGACGATGGTGAAGGTAAGCTTCGAATGCTCAAAATTTGAAGATTTACGAAGCCAATATGTCTTACAAAGCTCATGATTTCACTTGACCGCTTTGCCCACGATCTCAGACCTCTTGAAAACATCATGCAAAGTTTCTAAGCCACCGGAGGACGCAGAGGTCATTGTCTTTCAAGATCCATCACGTTCAGCTCCAGTCAATCATGATCTTGTATCACTCAATTCAGATAGGAAATCATTCATGGTAAGTCATCGTGCCACTAATTGACCAACATCACCTCATACGACAACTGATTCACCTTGAATTGAGCTTTTAGGCTTCTTTACTCAAAAAACAGAACGCCCCAGTCATTGCAGATGCTAAAAACAACAAAAAATCTAGCAAAGAGGACAGTGAAGAAGCGTGAGAACTGTTTTGCTACCCTGAAGGGGATTTCGGATCGCTTTTCATTTGTGGTGATGGAATGATATATTGACAGTACCGTCCCTTTGATCACAGTCATCTTCGATCACTCGACAGGTCACTCGCAAACCTAATCACAACACTCTCTGCACCTAAATCAAAGGCAATTCAACTAGACGCGATTCTCTCAACTGATCTTCCACCTCCTCTCAATCCCGCCAAGGCTGCACGCCATCCTCGTAGGGTCAGACAAGAGTTAGCACGTGCAGAACTACGACGGAGTCAAGCTGCTGACCGAGAAGCAACGATGGGAAACATTGTTCGAGCTTCTAGTAGTAAGACTACTACTAAACGTCAAAAGAGGATGGAGGATGGTACAGAAGATCGAGAGAGACGGGAGAGACGGGCTCGGTTGGATAGAGGTATTGGTAAAGGGAATGGGGGGATGATTAAGCTTAGTGCTAGAGAGGTTAAGATGGTTTCAAAAGGAGATGGTTTTTCGAGTAGGGGCAAGAGTTCTGGTAAACGACGATGATCTAAGACCGCTCTTGACATTCACACATCAAGCTTCCTCCCTCATGAGTGGTTGTGTCTATGAGGCTTCAGACGATATTGTCTTGTTTGCATGAATTGTAATTCTTTTTTCGCCGTATATATAGAGACAAACTTTCAAGCTATTCATTCCATTTTTTAAACTTCTATCTACAATATATTACAAAGATAGGTGCTCAGATCACGTTATAAGATTTTACTTAATCGTCAAGATCAGCAGCCGTACAAAACTTGGTGACTTCATCAGGTACTCGAACAGGTGTTGAGGTTAAAGATGCGATTTGCATGGCTACTCCTGCTGCTTGATGCCATTGAGTTTGATCTGATAATAACCAAACTCCTGGATTGTTGGCTACGAATCTTACTCGGATCCAACCGTCTTTTGGTAATAAGAATGTATCCGATCTGTTGATCAAACATGAGTCGAAACAAATTGATCAGAGTCTTACTTTTGACGTGGGCTCACACCCTGGTGGTAGAGGTGAAAAGAGAATTTAGGAAAATACGTACTGCATCAGTCTTGATTGTGTCTGGCGCCGTACACGGCGGTAGAGTTTATCATAAGAGGGCAAAGACTTTTGTTGATACTTCTTGGCACGTGCAGCCTGTGGTACGGATCCCACTGTGTTGTAAGCGCCTTTGGTTTGAGATGATGATCCTTGTGACATGTCAGCTGGAGGCGGAACCGGAGGGGAAGTGACTGTTGGAGAACCTTGAGTACCTCTAGTAGTAGAAGTTGGTGATGTGGAGGAGCCTGCTGTAGATGATCCATTATTTGCAGCTAGTACTGGCAATAGAGGTGAAGCACTTGGTGACAATTGAACAGGAGCCACTGAAAATCACGCAGTAAGAAATGAGTAAGCATTCAAAAGAAAAGTTTCTCAGGAAGGATTTTCAAGTTGAAAGGCAGTCGACAACTTACTGGGATTTGGATTTGTAGAATTATTGATTCCTGTGTTTGGCTTGATTCCATTGTATTTTCCATTTCCAACTTCAATAACCCAGGGTCGATGTCCATGTAATGTAAAGGGAAAGTTACCTATAAGATGAGAAAGATCATTTGGTAAGAAAATATATCTATAATAAAAGATTGAATTTTGCGGGCAAGGATGAATGAGGGATTTACCTCCACTGAAGTTTTCTATTATCAATTCAACTACTTCTGCTTTATCATGAGATATGACAAACTGTGAGTCGGTGATAGATGCACCTATTTGATTGCTTCCTAAGTTCTTTGACAGTGATGTGGTGTGGTGTACTGGCTCCCAAGCCTGAAGGATTGCAAATAGGACCACATATCAGTAGATACTCTTAGATGCTATTGAAATAAAGAGATACTCACAGTTGAATTGATGAGCCCAACTACAGATCGAAAATGTGTATGAGATGTCAGCATGGCTCAAGGATATGTTCAGAAAATTGGTTCTTACGAAGGCTTCCGTCTTGTGCTTTATTGAAACCAACATCCAAAAGATAAGTTCTGTAGAAGTTGGAAAAAGAGTTATGAGCTTCCCATGAATGAAAATCTCAACTCTCAAAGATCTTAACGTACCGGGTAGGTGATGGTGGATCAAATGGTACCAAAGGACGAAGTTGATCAAGATTCAAATCAACAGCTGAGCTTGGTGAAGGTTCTCCTTCTTTAGGTAACTCGGCACGTAGATCCCCATATTGTACAACTATATAAACCAGATAGTCGTCAGCTGTATTTCTTCAAATAAGGTAGGGTCAAGTGATTGAGGGAAATGATCACTCACTTCCCAATATCTTGAATCTTGAATTTGGTGAATTATACTGTTCATGAAGTTAACGGTAAAAAGCAGTGTAAGAGGATAAGATATCTTTGCTGAGCCATGATCAAACGTACTCTGAATTGATCATTAACGATTGTTGCACGCATCCAAAATGCTTTTGCTGATGTTTGATCAGCTGTAAGTTCGACGCTATATCTCTGACCTGGATAAAGTGTTATTCCACCAGTGAAAGTGATAGGCACAACTTCTACACCATTTGCTTCGATGACAGTCAAGTTATGAGAATCAACGCTGAAGCGAATAGGCGCAAAAGATCCTGCATTGATTAATCTCAGTCGATATCTAAATTCAAGAATTTCAAAAGATACATCAGAAGGATTTCATAAACAAGTGAAGAATTATATATGGTTTTAAATAACTTACTTTTTTTTAGCTTCAACTGTTAACCGATAGTATGAGGGGGGTGGACGGCGAACATCTGGTAGATGGTCATATTGCCCAATCCCGTTGATGGTTCCGCTATCGGGAACAGGTTCATTGATGATATCACCATTTATACCGGATGGCTTAAATTCCAAAAAGGATAATATCCAATATTAGTGGATATAAAGCAACACATCACGAAAATTATGCGACTCACAGAAAGGTATGATTCCAACAGATCAGTAGAAGTGGCATGATACAAGTCACTCAAATGAAGCACCACTTCTTCATCATAACTGCTGTTACTAGCTGTCCTTGGATGAACGATAAACCCACCCGAGATCCCATCACTAGTTTGAGCATTATAACCAGCATGCCAATAAGTTGTTCCAGAAAACTCTCCTGGTCGAAAGGTGTAGGTCATTGATTCTCCTGCAGGAATACCGCACTCGCTTACACCCCTAACACCATCAAAATAACTAGTTCCAACTTGAAAGAGACCATGCCAGGTGATGGATGTAGTATTGACAGCCATATTTTGAACGCGTATGACTACCAAATCATCCTGGTTGACTTCAATGATCGGACCGGGATATTGACCTGGAGAGGAGGTAAACAAAATTATGAGAAATGCGAGTTTTAGCTTATCATGTTGACAATGTTAGCAGGATAATTCAAGAGTGTTACAGACCATTTACAACTAGCATGTCCTTTTCAAATCCATCTGGTTTTCCAAGTCGCTCATCAATCACAAAATCAAATTGTCTAGTTTGAGCTCTTTCCCCTCTGATTGTACCCACAATAGATTGTTTTTCAGTAGGAGTAATCACAGGAGTAGAATTAATTCGATTCCTTCTTTCTTCTTGAATTGCAGCATTTCTAAGACCAATAATGATTGCAGCCACAAGTGCAGCAATCACAATTGATAATAAAATAAATCCAGATAAGATTTGAAACCATCCACGTTTTCGAATCACTTGACGAAATCGAGATGAGATCGTAAAAGATTGTCCGTATGTTTGATCAGATCTATTAGCATGAGCTGATGGACTTGTTCCTTCTTCACTTGCTTCTGTGTATGTGAGATCATCTTGGATCGTACCAAGTTGACTTCCAGAACCTTCAGATCGACTATGCTGAGATCCTGAACCGGCGTCAGATCCACTATGATGAGAAGCTGAGCCGGATTCTGAAATAGCTTTAGACTTTTCAGTCTTTCTACTGAAGATAGATTTCCTTCTTTTTACCGAATGGTTCGATTGCGAATCAGTTTGTGAGGATGATCCTGGCATGGTGTCTGGTTGATCAGAAGGTAGGAATGGAGGACGAACAACCATGATAGTATTTTATATCTCTATATCTAAATTTTGTCGATTGATAATCAATGTATAATTCTCTAGGAGATGAAAAGAAATCAATGAAATTGATTGGTGTGATTCGAATGATTGAAATTAACAAAAATTGTCCTATTGTCCGAATCTTGTGATGTAAAAAGAAAGTTATCCAGATAATCTGTTAAATAAATTTAAGCGTCCAAGATAAATAGAACAAGAATTGTATAGGTTGAATAGTAAGTAAAATTTTCAAAGGAAGAACAAAATAAAATAAAATAAAAATGAAAGAAATTTGGTAAGTGAGAAAAAATGGACAAGAGAAAGTGAAGCGGTTTTGAGATTAAATTTGAAGTGAAAGTTTCAAGAGTAGAAAAATCTGATACTTTAATTTGATGCCAAAAATGGCTTCAGATGGGATCAAACAATGCTTCCTCGGAGGATATGGAGGAAAGAACAGATGCATCAACGCGGCGTTCGGAACAATCGAATTCAAACGCCGACGAGACGACTTTTGATTCACGAGTCGAGCAATCGTATGACTCATGGATGTAGGCTGGTTCGAAAAGTATCATCAGTTTCGGGGAACCCTCTCTTACGCTAAACCTGAGTCTTTCTTTCGACCTTGGTTTCTATGCGAGTCATATGCTGGAGAATCAGTTTTAGGCTCGGTTGGAGTTTCGCAATTTTCAATTTCTTTTTGTAACAAAGCAGAAAACTGTTTTTGATCATTTGCAAGCGCCTGGATGGTGAGTTATTTCAATGTTAAGCTTGTTGCCTTCAAAAACCCATATTTTGATATCATTGCCAGATTCAAGACCACTCACGGGTACATAGTGGAGTTGACCTTAAGGTGGTCAACTGAGACATTGGATATCAAACTCCCTTGGCCAAGGTGTCAGAGGCCTTTGTCGTGGTGAGCTCCTTGAGCTGATGGGTCTTTTCATCTGATACTGGAGGCTTGGGTCACATAAAACATGATGTTAAGGGGGTAAAAACATTGAAGCTAAAGGCACCCTGAGAGGGAATGTGTTTTTGACTCCACCCACAATTATCATGAAGAAAAATATGACTTGCTGATTATAAGTCTGTGAGTGTATAAATTCCAATCTTCCACCTGAATATCACTTTCAAACCGGAGTAGAGTCAGGCATCTGCTGCCCACTGCACACAAACTCCATGGACAGTGCAGAAAATGATGTGATCCAAAGGGCCTCTATAAATATATCACTAAATTCTTGCCTCTTTGAAGTCCTGAACTTCTCTGTTATCCTTGTATACAATCCAACACAGGAGGCATCCTAGGCATCAAATTAAGAGATCAGAGCTCTGTGTAGGTCTGTTTGATGGTCAAAGCCTTGATCTTAATGTGTTGATATATGACAGCTCAGCCCTTGAGCAATAATCATATGACTACATACATACCCTCAATCAAGCTCAGGTGAAAGAATAATGACAGATGTAGCATATAAAAGTCAAATGTTTTTCACAACTACAAACTCTCAAGCTAAGATTCATCAGAAAGAATTGCAACAAATATCATGAGTTGAACAAGTCAGGAAGATGTTGAACTTGATTCATAAATCCCTCTTCCTTGGCCAATCACTTGTTTTGATCCAATACTTTGGGGCCTCCCTTCAATCACCAACAATGAGCTCAGTGTCATCATGTTTGTATAGACTTGTAATGTCCCCTGAGGTATAATTTGACTGTTGGTTGGTACATGATAAACATCAGCTTCAACTATCATGTACCAATTTCAAATTCTGCTGATAGCTGAAGCTGATATGTATCATTTACTGAGCAATAATCATTATGACTACATACATACCCTCAATCAAGCTCAGCTGGAAGAAAAATGAAAGATGTAGCATATAAAAGTAAAATGTTTTTCACAACTACAAAGTCTCAAGCTAAGATTCATCAGAAAGAATTACAACAAATATCATGAGTTGAACAAGTCAGGAAATTATGGAAGTTAATTCATAAATCCTTCTTCCTTAACCAATCTCTTGTTTTGCTCCAATACTTTACGGCTGCCCTTCACATCACCAACAATGAGCTCAGTGTCATCATATTTGTAGAGACTTGTAATGTCCCCTGAGGTGTGATTTAACTGTTGGTTGGTAAATGATACATATCAACTTCAGCTATCATGTACCAGTTTAAATTTCTGCTGATAATTGTCTATGTAGTTGCAAGCCATGTCAGCACAGGATTTATGATACCCTCTTGAGATCAGTTATTCAATGAAATGATCTAACATCCCCCTTCAAAGATCCTCATTCATCTACCTGTAATTGATCTGTGGGGGTTGCAAACAAATCACTTACCTTTCAAATGTGCTTACATTCAGCTGTTTCTCTGCAGAAGACTCATCCTACTGCTTTCTCAAACCTTACCATCTTCAATTTCTCTTCCAACCTTCTTTTATCACAAAGTACCCACATCTTCTTTACATATAGTGTTACATTTTACCTTTTGTTTTTCTTATTTGAGGATCATGATTGAACCTGATTGAACCCCTATCTTCATCACCATATGTCAAGTGTCTGCTTTTTACAGCCGTTCCAAGAATTATCGGCAGATTTTGGGCAAAAGCCTGTAAATTTGGCAAAAACTCAAAAGTCCAAAACCCCAGTTAAAACTGATTTTCGACCCCAAACTGGGTTCCCAGGCCCCCCCATCTCTCTAAGACCACCATAGCACTCCCTCACGGTAGTCCAAGACTCCTTCAATGCATGCTCGACTAACCTTCTCACGGCCGCATTCTCACGCTTCAGCTTAGGTTCAACTTCGGTCGATCGTGCGTGGGTCCAGGCCTCGAGCCGCCGCCTCACCCCTAACCTGATCATCCAACCAGACCCATTTGTCCTATTCTGACTTCAAACCTCTTAATTCCTGGACAACTCCTTCTGTTCATCACGTTGATAGGACTTCATCTCAAGGTACGGTGATTATTCCCACTGTTGTTTGAATTGTATTTGACAAATTCTTAACTGACATTGCATATTTTTCATATTACAAAATTTTGACTGTAGATGCCAAAGTTTCTTCGTGAGAACGACTTTCTTTCCTCATTTTGTTTGATATAAAGGCCGGTTCATGTTCCGATCAACCTCTCGACCCACTCTGGAATTGATTTTTGGATCACATCCCAGGGAGACTAATTCGATTTTATATAATGAAAAAGGTTCCTTTTTGCAGCGTCACTGTGAGATACAGTCTGCACCGAAGTTTCTTTGCAAAGACACCCCAAATTATTCAACAATCACATCATATATATACTCTGAAGATTCATTTGGTACCGAAGAATTCTTTTGAAGACCTCCATTTTTCAACACCAATGTAAGTACTAAATCTCAAACACCGAAGATTCTTTGCAAGAAGACCCCAAAAATTTGATACAATTGCTTTTACTTTTACATACGTCTTTGCGCGGATGCAAAATCTCAACATAGCATAGCAAACAGAACCTCGTTTTCTTTTGTTTTCTTCCCGGCCGCCCATGTTTCAAATCGTCTATAAATTCGCCCTCATCAAGAGCCAAACGTGATTTTTTCCCCCATCAGCTTATTGATATTCGTTGTCAGTGTTATACATAACCAGTTTATCCTCACTCCAATTCCACAAATTTTATTAACTGCTCGCGCAATTAATCTTTAAATTCATGTCTGTCATATTGTTCTTTACTTTTTTCTCTTGACTAGTTGGTTTCAGTTGACTGATTTTGTTTCTATCATTCTATCATTCTTTCATTATTTAGAGCAACCATGTCCAACTCAAACTTGTCAAACTCGAACTGCACTGCTTTGTCCTTCCCTAATGAGGACAAAGTCATAGTGACTGTTGAAGCCAAGGATGCCACTCCTCAACCTGGCTTGAAAGACAACAGTACGTTAGATTTGCAATCTACTGTTCATACTGTTAAGATACTGACCATGCTTTGGCGTCAGTCATCGAGCCTCCTGCAACTAGCATCACGGCGACCGAAGGGCCTGGCCAAGTTGGCTGGATGAATGGTCGTAAGTTCAACCTATATCACTGTTTTGCTTTTATGCAACTCACATTCTTCTCTTGTGGGTTTAAGTCTTTGAAGCTCCAACTCCTCATCTCACGGGTCCCGATGCCCCTGCTCACCTGGTGGATATGGGGCCCTTGCATAGAGTGGGTACTGCTGACCGGGATCAATTTGATCGCGCCCACGAGGTAGTGATCCAAGTGTTGTTCAAAATACACACCAAGAACGAGGTGGTAATCACCAATTCGAACGATTCGACCAGCTCCAGTCAAACGAAGCCTTCGACTGCCCGCCGCTCAGTTGGCACCACTGTCAATGTGATTGACTCCAAGGTATTCAACGATGGGGTTGTCCATGAGTTGCGTGCTTGTGTAGTTGGTCTCTCCTTGAATCAGTTCAAGGAGAGATGCGCTGAGCTATGTGAACGCTACGCGCCTGGAATGCACCAAATGGTGATCAATTCGGAAGTTGCGCCGAATCTAACTTGGAAGGCGTCTGTGGGCCGTTCAGCTCCCACCTATGTCCTGGCCGAACCCATTCGGTACTTTGAATTTGTCAATAGTGTGACTAAATCTCGCACTCGCCGGGCAACTCTCTTGATTCACACCGAATGTTCAAAGGTAGCAGCCAAAAAAAAGGCCCAGGCAAGTGTTTTTGGTTTCGTTTTGGGTTATCTCAGTGCCCCCTTCTGACTTACTGCCGATTTCCTTCTTAGGCTTCCGCAGCTAAGCAGCTGATTGCTTCTGCAAACGGTCCACAGGTCTTAGAAGTCGAGCTTGCCCAAGCGAACAAGCGCCTGCAAGTAAGTTATCTTTTGTGGCTCCTCCCTTTGCCCCAACCTGTGTCAACAACGTTGACACTTTGAATGTGCAATTGTACGTGCAGGCCTCTGAAAAACTTGTGGCTCTGCACAAGTTGACGGCGGAACTTTTCCATTTGCATGCTGAAACTGGTAACGTGGCGATGGAGTCGTCATGGTGGCGCCTTGGGATCCTAATTTTCACTACCGCTTTACCCTGGCTTGTGCCTTCATTTGGGCGCAAAGCATTGTAAGTCAATTTATTTGAATAACTTATAGGTGGTAAGTCTCACTTTAAATTTGGTACCTACAGGAACGATCTGAGGCCACCAAACACATGGCCCCAAATACTAGCAAGTACCGAACTGAAATTGCGAAGACAAGGATCTTGCATCCAGGTTTAAAGTTGAAGGATTGATTGAAATTACGATTTCCCTTGCCAACGAAGAGAAAGCCATTGGCTAATGTTAGCGCGGCCAAAAGGCGCCCTTTTGACCACTCACCGGCTCGTCAACGTGGCCAAGGTGGGGTTTTTGGGCCTCAAAAGGGCTCTCCATCTTCCCACCGTATTGAGTTGAACAAGTTCAAATCTGGTGAGTTTGAGTTCTTTTTCACGTACTTGTAATTAATCCAGGCAGTTGATTTACTAATGCATCACCTGTTTTTGCCTTCTGGCCATAGAAGAGAAGATGATCAACTTGGTCTCGTCATCGCCTAATCAAGAGGTGAAACCACTGAGGTTTCAACCACGTAAGTCGTGATTTTTCTGCAACCTCTTTTGGTCTTTGATTACGTCTGCTTGCTTTCACAGGTGAAAGAAAGCAAGGTTCACCAAGCAAACCTCGTGGCCCCAAGAAGGCGAAGTTGGAGCCTGGTGAGTCTGGTGGTGACCTCATGGGTGGCCTGTGGCAACGCATTAACCATGGTTGTTTTTTTTGTTTTTCTTTTTCATCCCCAGAATACAAGACCGAGATCAATTCCGGTATGTCTAAGTCTTTATTAACGTGCGAGGTCAGAAGTATGTTACTTACCACCTCCTTTCTTTGCAGACGGTTTCCTTCCCCCCGAGGACAAATTCTATTTTTTGGGGGAAGACGAGGCTGTTTACTCGGATGCTGTAATGTCTAGCGCCGATACCGACGAGCTCGAGCTCTTGCAAGAGCACGAGCATCTTCTGGATCAGTTTGTCAAGGAATGTGGGGTGACGAAAGACTTCAACCGCATTCGGAACGTCTTAATCAACTCGGGCATCAAATCCTGGATTGACCTGGTGCCAAGTGTGAAGATGACCGAAGCGGTCTTGATTGAGCATGGTGTCCTCCGTGAGGTTGCAACCCGCATGTTGCACAAGGCGGAGGAACGCAATGTTACTGACAACCAAAGTACGTTCCGCATCTTCAAACATCTTGATCAAAACTTCGCAACATCAAGATGTCCTGATCTCTCGGCGGCTCTGCACATCCAGAAAACGTGGAATTGGCTAAGTAATTCCAAAACATGCTTTGGATAATCGAATCTTTACTAATCAGTTAAGATTCGAATTCCCCCTCAAACTCAAGCCGGGCTGTGTCCTATCCTCTTGTTCTTTCCTTTCTTATCGCTTTTTGGTCTTACATCATTCATATATGTTCCTTTTATATGATTTGTTATTTTGTTGTAACCATCTTGTCCGAAAGCAGAATCTGAAATAGATATTCAGAATCACCCTGGCCCCAATTGAACTTAGTGCGTACTGTCAAACCGTGTCACCTTACACATTGCCAATCAGCCCTCAAGTTATATTTACATTAATGATGATTCACATGATTACGTGATTACCCCAAAAAGTTGATCATACATGATCAACCAAATGTCGATCATGTATGATCAACTTTTTTTTTAAAATCCCCTATTGATATCTCATTGATATATTATAACTCATATAATATATCAATGAGATATAGTTTCGCAATTTGCATGGCCCATGAAAATCGCGAAACTATAGAGAGGTTTCTATGGAGTCATGTCATTGATTTGATGAGATACGCATATCAACATATGCGTTTCTCATGAACTCTGAAATCACTTGCTCTTCCTTGATGCGAGAGCATCAAGGAAGCGCAAGGAACGGGATACATAAGGCCACCCTTGTTCCCAGCTTTCATGTGATGGCCCCAGGTTCCTCACACACTCCGTCTCCAATCTGATACCTCACAATTGCTCTTTCTTCTAAGATTGTTTCACCATCACTTTAAAACATTTAGAGATTTCTTCGAATAAGTATCAACTGTATAGAAAAGGTCATCACTTTCTACTTTAGCATCTGCTATGGACGTTCCAAGCCAGGCAGTTACCAACCCAGGTGCAACGAGTAACAGGAGAACAGGGCTGTTGTTCGTTACCACCTGGGAAGAGCTCGGCGAATCGTTTCCGCCTTCGACCGTAATGGCTCACGACTTCGATCAAAGCATACACTTTAGATTTGCTGGTTATGATCAAATTAGCGAGGCGAGAAGGAAATCTGATGGCCTGGCTGTAGCTATTAGAACTACTGTCTGCAGCCAACATTCTCAATCCACCGTACGCGTATTGAAAGATTTAATCAATATATTACCTCGGCTCAATCACCCTGCCATTGCTACATTTCTTGGTCACATGGTTGACCCAAGTCAACTCCACTTTGTCTTCAACTATGATCCTCTGATCACATCAATTGAGGCGCTGATTCTCACGAAGGACTTCGCTGAAGACGAGATTGGCCACTATGGCGCCCAGCTTGCCGGCGCCTTGGATTACCTACACGCCCAAAAATCCGTTGTTCGAATCCTGGACCCTTTCGGCATTCTCTTGATGCCAGGATCAATCATCAAACTTGTTGACTTTCCTGCCATGGCCATACTGGGTGCCAACGGCCTGACTTCCGGGAATTATCGCCCAAGTGAGGAACAGGCCCCCGAGGCGCTAGAAGGCCGTGAATATGGTACATCTGTGGATTGGTGGGCATTAGGAGTGATAATGTATTACTTGAGCACAAAGGATAAACCGTTTATGATCAGTATGTTTCAGCCTCAACTTCGTAAAATATATATTTGCAACATGGCTAAACCTTGGATTTACGTACATTTGTAGGCTCACGTTGTCTTCCGGCATGGTTCCCCAACCCAATACTCACACGAAGTGTGCTTTTGCCATCACACATGTCCGAAGGCATGCAACAAGTGATCAAACAACTACTCAATAAAGAACCAACCAAGCGCATATCATCTGAGGTTGAACTCAGAAACCTTCCGTTTTATTCAAATGTATGGCCTCCAAGACCTTCCAACAATTCATTTGTAAACTGAGTAGACGTCACGCGGGTTAGGCATGTTATTTTACTTTAAAACCAACCAAATACACGATTTTATGTATCTTTCTGGTCTCTTTCTGGTCTCGTTCTTTGGAAATCTTTTTGTTTGAAGACTTCAGATGACTTGAGTTTGTTTTAAATCTTTTTGGACCTAAATTTTGTTATTTTTCCCTCCTCATATATTGTGGAAGAAATATTCTTCTGTGAAGATTTATCAAAAAGTCCGCATGTACTCAAAGTAAAGTTGGTTTTGCTTATACTTTGTGGTTGGTCTCAAATACTCTCATAAAAACCAATGGCACAAGTGTGTAGATAAGGTAATTTATTCCTTGGCATACCATACAAAAAAACAAAGACTAAACTCAAAAACATAAGTGAGAGCAGGCACGACCAAAGCAAAAAAGAACATCAAAAAAAACAAAGACTAAAATCAAAAACATAAGTGAGAGCAGGCACGACCAAAGCAAAAAAGAACATCAAAAAGGTAAAGAAGATGGTTGACTTGTTTAATTATTTGGTGTGACTACACACATCTAAAGATAAGATCTCCAAAGCTCATAAATAACTGCACCCTCTAAAGAGAGACTCGCATAAGTCCGCAGTGAATAACTGCATACAAGTGACAAAAATCCTGGCCTCTTCTTCTTCGGCATTCAAACAATTTTGCATTTCTTGAGTTCTTCGTAATCTTGCCTTCATTGGGGAAAACCCCTTTTCGATTGGGTTGAAGTCGGGGCTGTAAGCTGGAAGGTATATAAGGCACACTCCACGGGCAGCGCAAAGGGCTGCCACGTTCCCCCCGTGATGAATCGGAGCATTATCCATCACTAGTACACTATTTCTTTGAGGCCATGGGTTCATCGCCGGTAACTGCAAGAGTGAGCATTAGCAATGTACTAATCAATAATCGACAGAAAAAACCATTTACCAAATGATTTTCTAAAAAATCCTCAAAATCCAGTCGGGAGTAACCACCCTTCCTGATTTGAACCGCGAGGATGCCATCCAGTGATATAGCCGGCAATACAGACCATCGGCTAGCTCGAGTTGGCCTTTGAAGTCTGGCTGTCCGTTCACCCACAGGAGCTCGAGCAAAGTCGCGATAAAGCCTTCGCTTGCTCAGAGCAGTTTTGTCTATAATCAAAGTGACAGAGAGTCAGAATAAAGAAATGAATACTTAAAGAAATCCATTAGAGGCTCACCTGTGAATACCAAGCACCGAGGGTCAATGTTGTGAACAGCCGCAATGTAGGCACCTCGGGCCTCGGCAGACTGATTTGGATTCACAGTTTGAGCCTTTTTTCGAGTCCAGAGAAGGCGGTCGCGGAGCTCACTGGAAAGGGTCTGTATAGAGACTCGAACCCCATGAGTATCTTGAATCCTTTCTTGAAGCTCGTCAAGGTACAGTGTCGGATCATGACGAAGCGATTCCAGGACGAATTCGCGTTCGGCCGCGCCTAAGGAGGTTGGTTGACCACGGCGCATGTGGTCAAGTGGATTGGTCACCACTGCACGAGTCGTTCGGTAGAGGTTAAACCATCGCCGGACTGATGTGAGGGACACATCCACTCCAAGAGTTCGGACAATATCTTGGAACCGCAGCCCACGTAAGACCAATCGAACCACCACGACCTTGATATCAGCGCTGTAAAGAGTGACCGGCATCCCTAAAAGGAGATACGCTGAGTGTGAGTGATTGTATGAGTCAGAGGCAAGAACAAGAGACAGAAAGGACTGACTCTTGAGTGAGCAATGAGGGGAAAAGGTTTGAAAAAGCTTTGATTGAAGTGTTTGATGCTGGAAGGATATGATGACGTTCGATTTGAGGGAAAAAGGAATTCGACAATTGGAAAGGGGGGAATCGGAAGGATGGCATTTGATAGAAAAAAGGAAAAAAAAACTAAAAAAACATCCGCTTCAATCAGAGAAACCTCGTGACGACCTCGGGATGGGATACTATGGATATCCCAAGAGAACTGTCAAGGAAAAATGACATTCTCTCACCAAATACGTCAAGACCAGACTTTAAGAAAAACGTTTTAACTGGGGTTTTGGACTTTTGAGTTTTTGCCAAATTTACAGGCTTTTGCCCAAAATCTGCCGATAATTCTTGGAACGGCTGTATAATTATCTCTTGTGTTTCAGTCTAGCTTCACTCAAACATGTCAAAGTTTTCTCCGCAGTTTCACTTTCCAGATCCCATTTACAATCAAGCCCTTGTTTGTACATACACACTGTTTTTGTCCAATCTTATGCTTTGAGAACATTCCTCCTAATCATTCATGGAACTTTCTCACTTTATTCAGTACAACTTCTCATCTGCAATCTCATCTTTGGATATCATATGTAGCCTTCAATATATCTTGGTTAATTGATTTTGGGCATCTTAGATTCCCTTGAAGTGTAAGTAATCAATTCTTAACTTCAAATGTATCTTGAATGTCTGGAATGATCACCACACAGCAAATTGCTTGTAAATTGAGCTGACATCAGTGTGTCAAAATTGATATACCCGGTGTAATTTCTAAAAATATCAGGCTGGTTTTATATGGACATGTACACTTTCTGGAGCTCAACTTTTGAGATTTATCAATCATGAGTAAAATGTTTGATCAAAATTCATCTTATCAGTCTGTCTTGTTTCTTCTATGTAGTTCTAGTCTCATTGATCACAGATAAGGTGTGAAGGAATAGACTTGCTGTGTATTTACCACTTGGAAGTTTGAGAAAAGAATCAGAAGATGGAAATTCTTCAAACTTAACAAGAAATTCTTCTTGATTTGTCTTTATCAGATTGAAGTTTTTGGAAAGAAGATTAATTTGAGGGCAAACTGTACATCTATCCTTTCTTTAGAGCTTTGTGATTGCTGTTTCAAGTTGAATTTAGTGTTGTTTTCAATTTAAGATGGAAGAGATAAGCTGAGTAGTGTGATGGTTTTTTTTTGTGTGATTTGGTTTGAATATTTAAGAGTTGTGGTGAATTGAAAAGTCTGATAGGGTTGATTTGATTTTGTGTGGTTGGGGAATCCACTCTTTATCCTCAGCCTTGGTTTAAAGAAACTACAGTACAACTTAACGTGACTGCTGATGGTTCATTCAAATCTCAAATGATCATGATGACTTGAAGTGACCTTTCCTTTAAAAATGATTATTATCGTCTTTACACTATAGGTCTTGGTATCTATCACTTTACTATTCACAGACCAACGATCTTTGATTCTCTTTCCTTCCCTGCTTCTGGTTCTATTCCTAGTCCTGGTTCTGTTTCTTTCCTGAATCGATCTCTCATTCTGAATCGATTACCTAGTATCATTTCGATATGAATCATCATATTCAAACTGATCAACAGGTTGCTGCTATCCTTTCTATGCCTGCTGGTGTCCTAGTCCAATTGGCTCGGACTCCAGATGAGGCTCAGCAGCATCAAATCGCTTTGGATTCTCATCTTGATCCTGCTTACCTTTCGATGATGAAGCTTTCGCCTCCATACGCTCAGCATCCACTCGATCCAAATCAAGCTTCGAATCTCTCTCATCCTGCTATTCCTCACATCCTTCATCAAGTTTTTTCCCCGAACTCGCCCGTCATCTTAGCTCCTTCACCAGTTATATATAATAGTCTTCACTCACACGAGTATCAGCCCACGTATCGAAGTGTGGATGACTGGGCGATGCAAGTCGCGCAGATGGCTGCCCCTTCAATCGATCGAACTGCTACAAACTATATTGCTTCACAACTCAAGCACTGGGCAGTATATTCCCAAGATACACAACTTCAACAGCATGTTCAAGAAGCCAAAGCTAACGCTGTTATCATCGCTGCCAAAGCTCAAGCTGTCGTTCAAACCGTACAATCTCAACCTGGTTATCTCCAACCTCCTCAGATCTCACAAGAGACTTTCAATTCGGACGAATACTTTCCCGACCTCACTGCCTATGCAAACACGTACCAAACTCAACTAGAACAGATCGCAACTGGGTTTTACGCAAAATTACATCGAGAAGCATTGAATCAACTCAACTTTCATACCTCTAACCTTACTGTATCATCCACGAATAACCACCAAACATCTCAACATCAACATCAACAACATCAACAATTTCAACACCAACACCAGCACCCTCATCATCAACACCCTCATCAACATCAACATCAACATCAACACGGAGCTCAATTCAACCCTCATCCTTCCAATCTCGCTTCACCTCCTAATCCATCTGAAAAAACTACTCAAAACGTACAGGCTGCTGCTGTAGCCGCTCTGACGGCCAATGTAATGGCTGCCAGCGAATTGGCTTCAAGAGCCAGTCAAGCGCTATCGACTCTCGGTATGACCATTCAAACCAATCTTACGTCTCCTCTTCCTCCACCCGGTCCCACCGCTATCGCTGCTACACGACAGAACCTTGGAATCGTTTCACAACCTCAGCAACAGTTCAATACATACTCTGGTCCGATTCCTCTTAATGTTCCCACCGATGGCCCTCCGATCATACCCAACTCAACTACCTATTCCCTCAACCCATCTGCGATCGGTCCTTCCAATCAGCGCCCAATCAGCGCCCTTCCTCATCATATTCGCCACTCCCGACCGCCGTCATCCTTGGCGAATTCATCATCGCCAACTCCAATGGTACATAATCCATCAACTTCAACTGCAGTACTACCGCCTTTGTCACATTCCCAAAAACAAGGCCCTTCACAGACTTCTAATCGACCTCCGCCTGCAACGGGATCACTGACTACACAAGTCGAGAAGCTCTGGAGATCAGCTCAAGACGGCGAGTGTACCGAACGCACGCGCGACTATCTGCTCAGTTACGCTCATGCAACTTATTCGAAAAAACCAAACGATGCAACTGTCGTACTCCCGCTACTACATACCCTCATCAAACTTCATCCAAATCATCTACCCTCACTGCTACTCTTATCGTGCGTCTATTATTCACAGAATGATTATGTTAGCTCGCTGTTATACAACAATCAGATTTTATCGATTGATCCCGAATATGTTCGTAATTTTTTTCTTCTTTCTTCCGCTTTACATCCTCATCCTTGTTCTTATCTTTCTCTTATCTTCCTCTTTACCATATTTCCTTCTGCTCCCTGATTTTTGTCACTGCCCATGTCTATTCTCGCTAAGACCGATCGATCCACTCTCTTCTCCGTTATCGTGAATGTCCTGAATCCACGATCGAATCTTATTTATGATCGTTTCTATGTTTGCTGACAATGCACAGGTGGAAGCAATGAGCAATCTCGGTACGACCCAACGAGCGCTTGGCAAATGGGCTGAAGCTGAAGAATGGTGGTGGCGAGCGATCAGACTGCGACCGTAGGTAGTGGTGTAAACTCCATCCATACATTATCTTTGTCTTTCAATCACTACATGACAGCTTTTTTTGACTTGCTCCCGTTTTATTCATGTGCTAATCGCTACCTGATATCCATCTGCAGGACCTACTTTGATGCATTCGACAATCTTCTTGGTGTTCTGTGTAATCCTCAATCACACCCGGTCCCTGCTCAGTCACATTCTAATGGCCAGCAACCTCAACCTCGATACACAGAAGCCTTACGATTATGTACGTTCGTAGAGGGTGAGCTCTTTGGCACACTTCCTGAGCCCGCTCGGCCACTTCGGCTGCCTGCTATCATTCCTCCGAATCATGGTCCATCGGGTCCAAAACCCTTTTCTACGCGAAAGGCAACTTGCTTATCGCCACCGGGAAGCCACTCGAGGCTCGTAATGAATACGAAAAGGCGTTCGAGGTGGCATTTGGGGTCCCACAAACGAAACCAGTAGTCGAAGCTTCCGACAACGATTCACCAATTCCTGCCGATTCGGTCGGTGCATATGGACTTGTAGATGTTGTTCTGGCAATGTGCTCGGTTGGGTTATTGATGATGGCAGTCAACGCAAACGGGGCTGCGTCCAGTCATGAACCTCACGTTATCAAGGTGCTCTCCGATACTGGCCTTTGGGACCCGAATGAAGAATCGCTCGATACTGTCATGACAGATCCACTACGCTTTGCTCGCCGACGACGGCAGGTCATCAAAGATCGTTTGTTGAAACTGGGCGGTGGCATCTTACCCTGCGTACTCCTGCTACCCGACAACCTTGACCAATTAGTTCGTACGGTCATGAGCGCCTCGAATGGCATACTTCCTGTTCTCAAGCATCATTCACTTTCACATTCTTCAAACGGCTCCGATCTCAGTCGAAACCCCGCTCTTCAATCTCCCAATCAAACCACCAGTACCGTCTTACTCACATTGGCGAAAAGTCTGCAGGATATGATGGCAGCACCTATGTCACCCGGAGCCAAACTCGATGGGATCCCGCCTTCATCAAGTTTTTTGCTTCCACTCTACTACCTGGCTCTCACGCTGCACCCTTCTCCATCGACATGTAATAATCTCGGCATTTTGCTTTCTACTATGCCGTTGACTCTCACACTTGGAAGTCCGCCAGGTCGTCCACCTCGAGTTATCAACGGTCAACAACTGGCTCATACTTTCTACCTTCAAGGTCTTCAGCGTGACCGCAATCATCCTCACCTGTACACTAATCTCGGCTCATTACTTAAGGACATGGGCCAGCTTGCTCATGCTGTGTCAATGTACGAAAAGGCTGTTGAGTGTAATCCGAATTTTGATGTCGCGCTCGCCAACTTGGCAAATGCGGTCAAGGATATGGGTCGAGTCCAAGAGTCGGTACAGTGGTATTTGAGGGCTGTGAACGCAAATCCAGATTTCCCAGAGGCCGTCTGTGGTTTGGTGAATGCATTGGGCGGTGTTTGTGACTGGCGAGATCGAGGTGGAGTTGGAAAAGGGCTGATAGTGGATGGATCCGGTAAGCTATTGCTTCCGTCCAGCGAAGCAACGGATATTGAGGGCAAGAAGCCATATTTTGGTCTGATGGGCAAAGTGGCGAAGCTGGTAGAGAAGCAGTTGGATGAAGGTATGCATTACGGCAAAGGGGTCTTACGTCAAACGGCGAGTCTAGACCACTGGCTAGAGAAACTGGCATTGGCAAGGACCGGTGCGACTGATGGATTTTCCCCTGTCGAGCTAACTCATTGGAGATCCAAGCTTGAACCTTTTTTTCCCAATCCCGACGAGTCTCGACCCCAAGCAACAGGATCGGCCAGTCACAGGTTTAACGAAGGTGGATTCATCATTAGGTTGGTAGAAAGGTGTGCCCGCCAAGCCCAGCGGCGCTGGTATCTTGATCTCTACGGGCAGGTGATAGAAAGCGACTCCTCCGTTCAAGTGGAGCCCCAAACGTCAAAGGCGAAGGCTAGCAGCGATAGCTATCACCGACTGGCAGTACCTAGCTCACTCGGCCTGCCACCTGTACCAACTGTGCTACCGTTCCACACCTTCACATATCCTCTCGGAGCGCGAGAATGTAGGTTGATATCTCACCGAAATGCGTTACGGATTTCACTTGGAACATTTTCCCAGCCTTGGATTGGTACAACTGTTTATCCGCCCCCGCCTCCGCCCATATCTGGGAAGATCAGAATCGGATATGTATCTTCAGATTTCAACAACCATCCTCTCGCTCACCTGATGCAATCTGTGTTCGGATTACATGATCGGAATTCATTTGAAGTTCTATGCTACGCGACAACAGCTTCGGATGGGTCAACTTATCGGAAGAAGATCGAAAGAGATGTGGGGGGATCTGGATTCATAGATGTTTCAGGATGGGATACAGAAAAAATAGTGAGACGGATTGTCGATGATAGGATTCATATGTGAGTTGGACAAAACTTTTCACTGTGCATTTTCGCGGGGGAGCGATTAATCCCCAATATGTATCGTTATCGACAGATTGATCAATTTGAATGGGTATACAAAAGGTGCGCGAAACGAGATTTTCGCCGCCAGACCTTGCCCTGTTCAGATGGAATTTGTGAGCCATTGTTGAATACCTATGTCGTTTGATGTTGCTCATCAGATACCCTTTTCTGTAATGTAGATGGGCTTCGCTGGCACCTTGGCCAGTGGATGGACTGACTGGATCATCGCGGATGTGAGTGTTTTTGAACCCTATGACTAAAGATTGATCAGGCGGTTGATCGCATTATACCCCAAATCCATTAGCCAATTGTCTGCCCCCCTAGAATGGTATCGGGCGAGAAGTGGCGAAAGAGACATGAAAGTGCGGCCGGAGAAGGGGAAAAGATCACAGAGATCGTAGAAGACCTTGCAACGGATTTCGACGGGGATCTAGATCCAGAGTGTGCGGACGAAGACTGGGTCTACACGGAAAAGTTTCTCTATATGCCACATTGTGAGTAGAGTTCGTGTCACTATCTTTTCCTGGCAAGGGATACTAACGAAAGTGGGTCAATGAATCTAGCGTACTTTGTGTGCGACCATAAACAAGGATTTAGGGATGAGACGGCAGAGTCACTCGATATAGATGGCTTACCAGCACCCGTTGAAAGAGTAGATCCTCGATCTTCTAGGCCAACAGACGAAGTGTGGGCTGAGGAAGAAGTCAGACGATGGAAGATGAGGCGAGAGATGTTCCCGGATTTAAGTGACGATACCGTGATATTTGCTAATTTCAATCAGCTCTATAAGGTAAGGTCTTTCAGTTTCAGACAATGGCAGCTTGGGTTATATCATCTGATTATGATGCTATATTCCAATTGGATGAATCGGGTCTTTTTGTGGCGATGTAGGTTGATCCAGTGATTTTCAAGTATTGGTTGGAGATCTTAGCATCAGTTCCAAAATCTATCCTATGGCTTCTAAGGTTTCCGGCACCTGGAGAACCTCATCTTAAGCTCACGGCAGAAAAATGGGCGGGTCCGGAAGTAGCTTCAAGGATCATGTTTACAGATGTAAGGCTGAACTAATGAACAGCACTCTCAAACCACGCACCCTTGCTGATTTTTTTCTTGGTCAGGTCGCATCGAAAGCACTCCACATTCAACGAGGTCGTATTGCCGATCTTTTCTTGGATTCGACTGAGGTATGTCATGTTTCTTACAGTGGGTATATCAGTTGTCTGTTTGACTTGCTCGCTCACTTCCAACCACATCTTCCTCAAACGCTTAAGTGCAACGCACATACCACCGCGGCTGAGTGCGTAACCCAAATCCTCCTGGTTCTTTTTACACTTTAATTGTCGCTAATCTTTGTTTCTGAACTATGTACCTGTGCGGATCAATCTGGTCTTGTCCCAATAGTATCTTATGGAGTGGCACACCAATCTTGACACTGCCTCGCGAGACACATGTTCACAAGATGTGTAGCCGAGTCGCAGCCAGTATCGCTCTGGCCACCGGTTTTGGAACACAAATGATAGCCACCGATCTCGATAATTACAAAGATCGAGCCATCCAGCTAGCAAAGAGTCTCAATTATCAGAAAATCTCGCTGATGGTCGGTCCCGAGCAAGGACCACGGCAGGCGCTTACTTATCTGACTGCGGGAATCGGCGAGTTAGCTCTATTACGGCGTTCATTATTCGAGACGCGAGATCGATCCGCTTTATTCGATACATCTCGCTGGGTCGCTAATCTGGAGAAGGGTTTGAGAATTGCGTGGGAGAGATTTGTGAATGGTACAGATTGTGAAGAAGGGATTGAATGGAAGGAATGGAAAGATTTAGAAAAAAAGAAAACATGTTCAATTTGGATTGAAGAGGAAGCAGAAGATGGCAGAGCAAGTGATTTGGGTGCTAGTGATCAGAGAACAAGTTTTATGAAGATGGAAGATGATCGAGCAAAGAGTGGAAGTGGGTTATCTTAGAGTTAGGTTCACATCGTCACAATAGAAACCAAGCCGCCCTAGGGGAGCATTCAAAAATAGATTTCATCTTTTTCTCATGTTTTTTCTTTGATTAGTATCTCTGTCTCTCTATTCCTTATCTGGGTATGTGTAATCGGTTTTTCACCGAGTTTACGATGGATCAGTTTTTTGATATAAGTCTTCGATATCTCGATTCTTGAATGATTTCTTTACATTCCTGTTTTATGTGTGCGTGTGTGCGTGTGTGTGTTGTGTTTTGTTGTTATTGTGCTCGATTTATCTCTATCTAACTGTGTGTGTAAGGTGTGATTGATTTTTATTGTTACTCAAACGCTGTGTGTCAACATATTTATATCCTTTTTTTTCTTCACAGCCATATTTATAATATATAAAAATATCCATAGAGGTGAAGTTTTTTTTTTCTAAGGTAGCGTGGATTGTTAGTTATATGGGGTCTTTGTATATATTTGGTATATATGATGAATGTGATGAATTTCTTTTTGGGTTTAAAATTAAATTGATAGTCAAGAAGATTGAATAGAATTGTTGGTTGGGGCATTTAATTCATTGAGATACTAAACTTTGAGCCTTTTGCCCGCATCTGTCAGGATTGACATGTTCGTTGCTTCGAAACAGATACTCTACCAAGGGAGCGTGCATAACATAGCTTTGATCACGGTGGTGATCTAGCCTTGAGGTCCAACTCAATCAACTATTTGAATCTGGAAAATCAGCAAAGGCCTTTATTTCAAAGCTGCCCAAAATTTCTGTGAAGTCATACAAAAATATTCGTGAGCCTATCAAGATATTTCCTTGTTCGGTCTGAACTCCGTCGGACAACCTGAGTCAGTCTTGTAGTTTCATTATGATTCAATGGGCTCATTGACGATTGTGATTTCTTCTCTCACTCTCTCAAGGATGGATGTGAAAAAAGTGTGTCGGTGAGCTTGAGCAGAAAGGAATTACGTTTACCTTGAACATACTCAGATGGTAGTGTAGGGCTCTGTGCTTTTGTTGCTTCCTTCTATGGGCACACTGGAAGGGTTATACGTAGGAGCAAACTGTGAGAGATTGAAGGCATACATTTGAAAGGGTCATCATGTCTCAAACATATACTCGCCATAATTGGTGATTTTACAGAAACAAACAAGGTCCCCAAAAAACATGACCGATAAATATGATAGTAGCATTAAGTACAAATTCAATTGTCTATAGACGAAGAAGTGTTTTATTTCTTTTGACATGGTACATCAAGATGGTAACAATCATTGGCCGGGTAATTTGGCTTTAATGCTTGAACTGCATTAGGATGTGACCATCCTAAATCGAGTTTTCCATCATTGAAAGGAACGAAAGAAGCTCCACGTGCGATATAAAACTCGAGCATTCCCGCTAGGACACCTGTGAATCCAGCATTGTAATCCTCTGTGTGATCAGGATTAAATAGGTTTTGGGAAAATCAGTGATTTGTATACGCCAAGAATTCAGAAGACTGTAACAAAACTCACGAGTCACTTCGGAATAAGTATAATCTTTTCGTGTGTCTTTATATTGATCATTGATATCAGGTCCACCAACCAGGCCGCCATATAGAATGAAGCGTTGTGGTGTGTCCGACTCAAAGTCAGATTGTTGAACCTCAGATTGAAGTCCACGCATAGGATAATCAATAAAAGAGTTATAAGAGCTTTTATGATATGGTTTGGTGACCGATTTGCCAAATCCAACCACAAAGGATATCCCAGTATCTCCCAACATATAGTTGATTTGCTGAGTGGCAAATGTACGAAGGGTTTGAACGAGAGCTTTTCCTTGTTCTGTTTGACCATCAGTGTATCTCTCCACCGAAGCCGCATGAGCGAGGGCGAGAAAAGCATGATTCGAAGCGTATCTTAACACACCCCTGTGACAGTGTCATAGCAAACATGTCAGTATATTATGGTGAGATGACGATGGTACAGCTCAGTTGACGGCGAGGATTATAAGACTCACCAGCTCTCCTTGTAAGAGAGACCTTTAGCGGTCATCTTAGTAGATCCACCGGACAAGAATTGAGTGAAGAAGTCGTTTGCCTTGAGGAGGAATTCCTGTTGACCAGTCAATTGGTATAGTAGAACTGTGGCTGCAGCCTCACAATCATCCCAAGAGTACTCCGAGGCACCTCCACGGATATTATCCTTGGCAGATTGAAAATATGCAACGTCGCCAGTAGCAGCAAAAAGCCAAGTTGCAGCCCAAGCTATCTCGTCAGTATATTTAGTAGATGGATACCATTTCTTTGTTCTTCTGAATGGAAGTTCATCTATATCCATAAAGCTTCCTCGAAATTTATCAGCAAAGTTGAAAAGTTCCATAGCGTGTTTCAAAGCGAGATCAGCGTATGCTGGATCAGATTGTCGAAAGATCACAGAGGTTGCTGCTAAAGCAGCGGCAGCTTGACCAGCCATCTCAGATGCTGGGCGTGATTCATCGACGTAATAAGCTTCCTTTTGTACCCCTCTTGGTGCCCATTTCTCATACTCCTCACTGAACGTTTGGAAAAAATGGTGACGGAAACGTGAGTTAGATATTGGCCCAATGAAGAGACTCCAAAATGCTTACGGTGGACCAAAGTACACTAAGATCAAATTTCGAACACATCAGTCTAATGTCTACTTGAGCTCAGCTCGAGAAAAAACTTAGACTCACTAAAGTCAACATCTCCCACTTCGTCCGCATCAAGACCAAACAATCCGACAAGCACATTCGGCGCTGGATGAGCATTCATCAAGTAGTCGGCTCCCCATCGTACGACCTTCATTGCTTCTGCCATCTCATTGACCGTTTCCATCGCATTCCCAAATTGATAGACGTTGTAAGCCAGTTGAGTGACAGTCCAAGAAAAAGGTTGAGTCCATTTCATCGAGTTTGCAGCTTCATACCAACCTCCACTTAAATCTTCTCCATATTTTCCTTTACAACTTAAACAAGAATCTGTTCTCCAAGCTAATCGATGTTCATCTATCTTTCCAGATCTTTGTGCATGATAGAAAAGGAAAGATTTGTGAAGGGCTTCTTGGTAAGCGTACTTTGGAGATCCTGGAATCTCGTAAGTACCTGAGAATCCTGGGGCTGATTTGGGATCTCTCTCAGGTTGAGATGTATCTGGTTCATCAGCTAAACAAAATGAGAGAAAGAAGACGATGAGAAATGAGTATGACAACATCCTGTGCTTAAGTTTACTCAATGAAAATAGGTTCGGTATGGGAGTTGATGAGAGGATAAGGGAAAGGAAAGTTGACCTTACATGAATACACGTTGCATGATTGAGCTTTATAGATTGAGGGCGCAGTGAGCGTTCAAAATGAATGAATGACCGATCGATGAGCTGGAGGTCGAATTGCTTGTAATCAAAGTGTTACTCATTGAACCTACCTTGCGAAAATGACAGGTCGATCGCATGTTTGTTGCAGTCCCCTCACTGAGAAAAAGTGATCTTCTTTCCATCGGTTTACGAGGTATGATAAGCTGAGCCGTGACACATTGGTTACCTTCCCGGTTACGATGAATGCAAACTTAACAAAGTCCCTCGAGCCGGAATATCAACGAGGTGAATCAGGTCTCAGACTCGGATTGCCTTCCAGACGACCATGAGATAGGATGCCGAATGAACTTTACAATATCGAAAGATCAGTCAGATCGCATTTGAGGCAAGAAATCAAATGTTATAGAGATCGAAGCGAGGTAGGAGACAAAAGTCACGAGACTCACCAAGAAGTCTCAAAACGCGCTCGTTGAGGGGCTTTCTTGAGTTTACATAGTCGGTCGAACTGAGACAGATACCATTTCACACGGTTTAACTTTTGGATCACTTTCGGGTTGACGATTTCGAATCTGATTCCAGATGGCCCTCATTCAGGATCGCTCCGGTCACCATCTCATATGGAACTATGCAACAAATCACTTTCATACGCTTCCTTCAATTACCGAGGAACAAACATTAGGGTTTGATTTGTATTGGCACTTCCCTTGAACATGGATGCTGGCATGCTCTCGTATTCGATTTGCCAAAACCTCATTTCCATCCGACAAACGAGTTGGATCTGTTGGATGGGCAAATCTACATATTGGTTCGAAGTCGGTTTTGTCGATCGCGATGACACAGACTGAGCCCAAACAAACTACATCCTTTGTGAATAGGTGGTATGTCGCAAAGCGTCTTGACTTCAGTCTGGAGTTTTGCAATCGATCTCATTCAAGCATATGAATGTTTAATTGGGATAGAAGAACGTCAATACATATCTAGACTTTCGTAATATGCATTTTCGTTATCCTCCGCATTTTCAAAGCCGGAAAGATGATAGGTGTAATTTTTAAAGCTGGCGTAACATATCCCTAGTGCATCGAAATTCCACCGAGACCATCAAATTTGCCTGCGAGCGATTCAGCGAAGAATTACCAGTCTGGACGGTGAGGAGGGTATATAGGTATTGGAATGCAGCTCGCAGTAAAGCTCTGTACCACGTTCCTTGAGCCCACACCATACATGACTGCGGGTGAAAATTTTCGCGACGTTTTTGAGCTTTTTTTGGTGAAGGCGATGATTCAAGTCAATCCCAAACCAGAATTCATCACAAGTATAATATCTAATAACATGGTGTGCAGTTTGAAAACATTTTTTGTAGCATGTTAGAACCACTGAGCAGTTGATAATCCTCGTTACGGAAGATGATGGTTCGGTCTGCGTATGACCATTTATAATTCTTCTTGTCTCTGTTGCACAACCTCACCATATACTTCAGTGCTTTGTCCTTCCTACCTCCAGAGCTCTGAATCTAACCTGTTCAGTTCTTCAAAAAAAATCTTTTTCCTACGAATTTGCTTCACTACTATGAGGTGGTTCCTTTCCTGTGTACTTCTTTGCGGCTTTCTGCAAAGTATAGCACCAACGCCTTTACAAGTTGTGGAAGACGCATTGGACTTGAAAAATGGTGTGCATGGCTCACTCAATGAAGAGCTTAATCCTGGACAACACACTGCCCACAACATAATCAGTACACCACACGAAACAGAATCACATCAAGAGGAAATTCCATCCAGCGAGGCTCTTATTCCCTTCACCAACCATCCTGTTTCCGATGACGATGTACCTCTGTCCGATCCGCCATCACCCTCAGCCCCACACCCACAAGAAAAGACTCCTGAACTACCAAGATACAGTGGATGGTTGATAGATCCAGATACTGTGATTGAAAAGAACTCTCGATTTGGCCAAAAGTTAAATTCCTTCAAGGTTTGGCGAAAAAATCTCTCGGAGAAACTCAAAATTCTGGCAAACTGGTTCAGAAGGATCTTTGATAGATCTCCAAGGAGATTTTCAAATAAGAAACCACATAGAGAATTATATGTTGAGGCGGGTGAGTAAAACTTTTCCGCTTTGTAAATTGTAGAAAGATTGCTGACTTTACCACCGATCAAAACGGGGTAAACTTTCCAGACACAAACTTAGCTACCAAGATTGGTGAGTGATGTTCAACAGTAGGAGTATAATACATTTCCCGGTGAAATCTCTCAAGACATCAGGCTGACCATCTTCACAATGCGATTTTACATTATCTCAACAATTTCGCACAAAGTTCTTGATGGTAAGTGATAGCATAGAAGTACAAACAAGAAGAATTCACACGCAATTGACTGACTGGTGCATTGTGAGCAGGTAATCAGATCAAACAATCGGCGCAGGCTATTAAGTCCGACGTCATCAATGAGTTAAAATCATTCATTCCGGACTCAAGAATTGCAATTCATCGTAAGGGGAATGAAGCAGAGGTTATGTTACAAAAATTCGCCCAGATTGAGGATATCACCAAGTGGGAGGAAGTTTCGAGTGAAGATTCTCGCAGTGTATCTTCATTAGTTCGCAATATCATTAGTTCAATGCAAGATGAGGTGAAGTCAAGCTCCGACTCAGGTATGATTGTTGTGGATCTTCAAGTGATGAAATGTTTAGGTTACGTAAACGCCAATGCTGGAGATTACTTTTTGGAACACATCTTTGAATCATTGAATGATATCGAGGTAGAAAGAATGTGGCGTGCCTTACTTGATTCTGAAGCAGAATTCAAAACGGTTTACCAGCAAGCTTCGTCTCCTGGAAGGTACAACAACTTCTTGGAACAACTTCACTTTGGTAAGCTTCTGCAATCTTGTAAAACGTTTTGATCAGATCAGTCAATGAATTAAACTGACCATGAAAACCTTAAATTTCAGAATGGGCCGAGACCATTGAGAGACGGGCTCATATTCGAGATTTTCAAGCAGCAATCGATAGGGAAGAAGTACCAGAAGAGCTAAAGAGTGACATCTTAAAACTCAAAGATAACTTTTCTCGTCTTCAAATGTGGAAAAGCTGGCCTCTAATCGACAAAGGTTATTATGAAAACAGTTTCTCAATCGTCTCAAGAATCAAAGCCATTCTTCGTCATCCAGTCACGAGATACACGGATGATCAAGAGGAAAAGGTATCTAAAACCGTTCGATTGGCATATCAAGCTCTCAATCATATTTATAGGTTTGACTTGCAAACTAAAAAGACTCCGACATGGTTGATTGATACACTTGATGATAAAGATGTACAAAAATCTTTGTATTTGCATGTGCTTTCTAATGAGGGGTTAAGCCATCGCAATGTTGCGGGGATGAGTTTGTTGAATGATTTTGACCTGAAAGCTCATTTGGACCAGAGTATGCAAGAGTATTTGACCAAAGGTACAGTTCTTTTTGACTGTCTCGACTCTTTTTTCTTCTGTTTGGTGTTTGAGTCATACTATTCTCTGCGAGGATTTGCTGATGCATATGCGATATCTTTTGAAATAGAAATGGATACAAAGTTTTATAGCGTGCTTCCCTCAGAGATTATAAAGGAACATGGTAAGCCTATCTCAAACTTTTGATATCGTATTAATTTATAGGCTGACTATAAGGAACCACTCTATTTCTTCTCTGATTGATCTTATTTTGGGAAATTAGAGATGCCGCACATGCAAGATGGTGAGGTAATTTCCCTCGAATTGGTAAAAATATACACAAATGCTTACTTGTATCTTGACACTAGGTGATAACAAATTACAAAACTACTTGACATCAAGAGAACACATCGCAGGAATTTATCACGAGGGTTCATTCCAATTCGACAAAGACTTCAAGAATATGGTAGGACAGTTTTCAAACTTGAAGGTCGATGATATGATCAATACAGAAAAGCCAGACTATAGACTTGCTATGAAGCTTGACGACAAATCCAATAGAGAAGACCTCCTAGAAATACCAGCAAAGGAGAAACACGCACAAGCCAGCAAAACCCATGGGGATGATTTATCACAAGACAATACAGAAAATTCTGAAGACAGAATATCGAATGCGGTACATTCTGCACTGGAAAATCTTAAAAAGCTTTCAGGCAGGTCACCAACACTAGGACCCGAAGAACAAGCTTCAATAGAAATCCTCAGCAGCCTTATATCATCTAATTATTTGGCCTGGCACCTGGCACGCTCAGAACTCAAAGATTCACCAGACGGAAGCCTCTTGAAGTATCTAGAATTACTCAAGATTAAGGCTATGAGTCTCGAAAGCAGTGATGAGAGGGTCTTTGTGGAAAAACAATTAAATTTCCTGGTTGATATGAGAAATGGTAAGCCGAGGTCTCAACAAGCAACATTTTCACCATCACTCCGTCAAATAAGTGTAGCTGTGACTTCAGTGTGATATATCTGTGAAGTGAACGTACATCACCAAACTTATTCTATTTCTTTCCTTTGACAGAGATCGACGAATACGAAAAAATACAAACCACGACAAAGAAATTGAATGGAATGCTCAAAGCTCACAGTAAGTCTAGTAGTAAACCAGGTGATATAACACCTTTCTTCTTACAACAATATTCAGATTTCCTTGAAAGACTTTCTCAAACTTGGTTCGAGACTCGATGGACTAGAGTCGAAGGAGGTGGTTATGATGTGAATATTGTAGATTTGGCTAAAGACTCTTTGGCTTTGATACAAAGTCAAGCCTTTGCACATATGCCTAAAGGACTTGATACTGAATTTGTTCATGTTCTATCGGATTTGGAGGGAAAAGACTCAACTGGGTTCTTCAGGAAGTATTATCAGGATGCGGTTTCTGATACTACTAATTACAACACCTATCAATTTTTCACCAAAGCTCTCTCTCACATAGAAAATTATCAAGCAGAATACCCATTAGAGTCACCAGAGGCCAAAAGTCTTGAGTTCTTCAGAGTCTTGAAACAAAACAATTAGTTATTCCTAGATGTTGTAGCTTGATTAGCCTTATTACATTTCACTCCTATACTTTTGACTAAACATCAGCTTAGATGACATCAATTTTGTTCTTGTCAAGAGGCCTCTTTTCTCAGATTTATTTGGTGCTGAATTGTTTCTTTTACTGGTTTGCAAGGTATCTTTCATTTCAATCAAGCTTGGAAGCTTGATGTCCATCAAGTTTGGCGGAATCATGAATCTCATTTATGATACCAACTGGTGAATTACCTGAACAAAAAGCCTTCTTGATATGGCATCGAACTTGGAGGACTTGACAAATGCAATCTGAAAGATGAGCAAATTCCTATCCGAATATATAGAGACGATTTGAATTGCACATATACAAAGTTCAGCTGCTCAAGGTGACCATTGAACCTGAAGTTTGTCAAGCAGCAGCCACCACGTCCGCTGACGGGGTCTGTACACACACTTCCTGGAAGCTAAACCGAGGATCACATGGATATCTAACGCAGAGCAGAGAGGGGCAGGTGCTTACAAGGCTCTAAAGAAGGAGCCAAACACCCAAGATAGATTTTGTGAAAACGCATACAGATCCTCATGAACATATTGACAAGATAAAGAAAACAAGGGAGTGTGTAAAATGCTAAAGTTTCCAAGTTGAGATAATTGCCAATACCATCAAGACCAGCTCTCCAATCCCACCATCTTTACTCCTGCAGTGAAATTTACGCTACCAATTACATGTACATCAGCCTCACCTTGCTGTTTTGACTCTTTCAGGATTGTGTTTAGTTCTGCCACATCATCCTTTGCTACAATCAACACCATTCCAATTCCACAATTGAATGTTCGACACATCTCGAGTGGATCGATATTCCCTTGCTTCATTAGCCATTGAAAGCAATCGGGTAGAGGGTATGATCTTACATCTACCTCACATCCCAATTTGTCAGGTAGTACTCGAGGCAAATTTTCGATGAAGCCACCTCCCGTGATATGGCACATTCCTTTGATGAGATTCTTACCCGATTTGAGAACGGGAAGTAATTGTTTTACATAAATTTGAGTAGGCTGTAGAAAGACGTGTCCGAGTGTTTGGGTAGGTGCCCAAGGACAGGTTGAATTTAAGTTGAGACCAGATCGTTCAACAACTTTTCGTACGAGTGAAAATCCATTTGAGTGGACACCGCTTGATGTCAGTCCGAGTAAAACGTCTCCAGACTTGATGTCTTGCATTCGAGGTAATATCTTTGATCTCTCGACCACACCTACAGCAAAACCTGCTAGGTCATAATCGTCTATTCATTTGATGTGGATCATCCAGGTTAGTACAAGATCTAAGCAAGATGCACTTCAATGGGATGCTCGCACTCACCTTCTCGATATAGTCCAGGCATTTCAGCTGTTTCGCCTCCGATCAATGCACAGCCGGATGTCTTACATCCATCGGCAATCCCCTTGACCACGTCAACTGCCACATCGACATTCAAATGATTACATGCAAAATAATCCAGGAAAAAGAGGGGCTCTGCGCCCTGAACTAGCAGGTCGTTTACACTCATTGCCACTAGATCCACACCTGTGTTCAGTTATGCGAGGGACAAAATCATGAATGAGTGAATTGAACTCTTGAAGCTGATGACGCGGAAAAACGTGACATATGAAGAGAGTAGTCAAAGAAAGGTTGAAGAAGCACACCAACAGTGTCGTGTTTTCCAACTTGCTGTGCCACAATGAGCTTCGTACCCACACCGTCGGTACCACTGACGATGACAGGATCTTCGTACCCAACACTTTTGAGGTCAAACAATCCGCCAAAGCCTCCAATAACCGAATCACATCCCAATCGGGCGGTGGTCTTGACAAGGGGTTTGATGCGCGAGACTAATTGATTGCCCGAGTCTATAGACACTCCCGCACTCTCGTAAGTGAGACCCGTTTGTGGCTGCTTGGGGCCGGAGGATGTTGCGTTCAATGCACTGCTCCGTAAAAAAGACCACTCGCTCAGATATGTGAAAAGAGACTGGAAAAAATTAAAGAGAGTTGCATACCGGTGCGCAATGTCTTTACGATAGGTCATACCCTCGAATTTTACACAATCAACAGCTTCATATGCGACTTGAGCAGCAGCCTTGATCGATTCACCAACGCCGTTCACAGCCAATACTCGGCCACCCGCTGTACATAGCTGACCTTGATTGTCGACGGCAGTACCTGCATGGTAGATGAAAGAGTCTTTGGGTAGTAACTGAGAGTTAATGGTGATCGGTAATCCTTTCGGATAAGAGTTGGGATAACCAGGCGAGGCGAGAACGACGGTGACTGAAAATAGGGATTTGAAATGTAACGGTACGGCATCCAAGCGGCGTTCACAGCAAGCCTACAATTGAATTGATGAGCAGTCTCATTGGAAAGTCCCGATTTTGATAAGATGCATCACATACCATGAAAATCTCAGCGAGATCACAATCATTAGATAGCAAGCTGAGAACAGTCTGTGTCTCCGGATCGCCGAATCGTACGTTATATTCTAATACCTTGGGACCCTCAGACGTAATCATGAAGCCTGTAAAGAGACATCCGACAAAGGGAATGCCTAGGAGTCCAGAGGGATCAGTCAAAGACGCATTAGACTGTTTTGAGTTGCTTCACGAGTGCTTACCATCCCGACGCATTCCAGCGATTGTGGGTCGAATGACTGTTTTCATACACTCTGCGATGAGGTCTGGAGTACCAACAGGTGTTGGTGCGTATGCGCCCATGCCACCCGTGTTGAGACCCATATCACCTTCCCCGATTCGCTTATGATCTTGAGCACTAGGTAATGCAACGACTGTATATCCATCACTGATAGCCAACAAACTAATCTCTTGACCCTCGAGAAATTCTTCAATCACCACCTCATCTCCAGAGACGCCAAAATCTTTATTGATCATGATATCTTGTAAAGCTTTAAGAGCCTCTTCTCGACTTTCAGGAATGATGACACCTTTGCCAGCTGCAAGTCCACTAGCTTTAATGACAACCTTATAGTCAACTTTATCAAGGTGAGCCTTTGCTTGATCGAAATTTGAAAAATTTGAATATCGTGCAGTTGGGATGGAATGTTTGGCCATGAAATCTTTCGAAAAAGTTTTCGAGCCTTCCATTCGAGCAGCATTGGTGGTTGGACCAAAACATGGGATTCCGACTTTGCGGAAAGATCCTTCAATCCCATCTACTAAAACTTGCTCTGGACCTGGAATTACCATATCGATCTGACAAAGCGAAGGAAATTCATAGATAGTATAGAATTTAAATGATCAATTAAACCAAACTTTAATGACTGTCAATCTACTCTCAAATTGAAATGCATACATTTTCATCACATCCAAATTTTACAAGACGTCCAAAGTCGCTCGGTGAGATATTTACATTCTCGCATTTTTCGTGGGTATCAGTACCGCCGTTTCCTGATATAGGTACCACGTATATTCGAGTCAGCCTGGATTGTAGAAAACTGATTTTGGAGGATATGAAAAGATATGAGATTTTAATCAAATTGCAGCTACTTACCGGGTGCAATGAATACTTTCGTGACTGATTTTGATTTGGCTAATGCAACGGCAAGAGCGTGCTCTCGACCTCCGGAACCGACAATTAAAATCTTCATCCTTTTTAGGTTCGAATGTCGTTCCGGTTGATATCGGGTATGAAAGAGATTTAGTCGGAGTTGATTTTTTTTTGGATTCAGCTCAGCCTGTATTTCGAAATTTTTGAAATGATCAAAACCAATGATATGGCTTTCGGGTATGGCTTAAGGTTAATGGAATATGCTTATACGTAGATTTCAAGGATTGCTGAGGAATTGCTGTTTCAATTTGAAAAATCGAAAAACTTGATCACCTTCACCCACGCTATCAGCTGAAACAGTAGGAAACAGGATCACTGCAAGCACGCCCTTCATCCTTGATAGGGTTGTTCTTTGGGTCAGGTAAAGATAAAGACCCTATAATACTGACAAGCAGCATAGTGTCATGAAAGCTGTTGTAGTGATATGGGCTTCTGGTCATTTTCAAATATGCATCATTGGAATGCAGGATCACGAAGTTAGACTTGCTCATATTTTTCAAGCTCTGATGGGATTGTCAACGATGAAGTAGAGGGTTCATGCACCGTTTGAGATAGGAGAGAAGCAGCGAGTTTTAATTACTAATTTTGGTGAAAATTTGGTGGATATGGAGACTCAGAGCGAGGTCATAAATGGGGTTTATCATTTGGCCTTCTGGAACTTGAAGGGGTGCCCTCGCCCCATCATTTTACACAATCTTGAAACCAACTCGGACTTCAACGATGGATCTTGCAGCTAGAAACTATTATTCGGGTGGCTTCACAAACCGATTATCATGGATGAGAGAATCTCCAGCGTTCCTCAGAGCCGCCCTCGTCTCGCCGAAAGCCCGCTTCATCCTTTTCAACGCCTTAAGACCACTCGTCAATACTACACCATCCTCGAACGCTTCTGTCGACATGCCAAACCCCTTTATAAGCAGGGCAGATCAGATTCATTCGCTGGTCAAGATATCTTGGAACACTCTCTCAGCTGCTCTGGGTGGATCGGCTGTAGGAATACCAGTCACAGCGACTCAAATAATTGGTGAAAAGGGTGTCATGTGGCCTCAACAGCTTGTTGACCGTACTCGCGATACCGAACACCTGCCTCTTACACGATATCCAACAATCATCTTTTTAGGTACCGACGAGTCAACAACCGAAGGTGTCACACTTCCATTGGAGCCTGCTAAAGACAGTGCCCAAGATGTGGATCAAGCCTTTGAAGAGCATACTATTGGCTCACCCATGTGGGCAATCGATGTGACTGAAGTGCCATCACTAGCAGACGAGGCTCTAATCACTCAGATATGGCAAAAAGAACAAGATTCTTCAGGAGTCGAGAACGCACAAGGCTTGAGGTTCATGGATCTCCGCACTGCTTTACTCGGAATTTCAGATGCGTCAATGGCGGCACAATCACGGTCTTTGATTGACTGGAATATCCGTAATCGTTTCTGTAGCGCTTGCGGTCGCCCTACCCATTCTCAATGGGTTGGATGGAAGCTAGCCTGTACCCCTGATGTTAAAAGGCCATCTGATGGTCATCAAGATCCGAATGCTACAGACCTTCATATCAGAGCTCAATGTCTTACCACGAAGGGTGGGGTTCAAAACTTTTGGTCAGTCCAGTCTTCATATTTCTTCACGCTGAATGATATGGCTTATCATTTATCATACTTTCTATTTTCCTTGATCACAGCTATCGTGAGCTCATGATGCTACTAAGCAAATCATGCTTCCGAGACTGATAAACACGAACATACATACAAAAATCATCAGCTCGGTCTGACCCAGTCTGTATAATGGCTATCACGAACAGCACAAATGACGCTATCTTGCTCGGTCGGAAGAAAATCTGGCCAGAAGGCTTTTACTCGTAAGTGAAAGCTAACCAGATCACAGACACAATCACTGATCGTGCAAAGTTTTTTACGTGTTTCATTTCCAGATGTCTTGCCGGCTTTATTGAGCCTGGCGAATCTCTCGAAGACTCGGTGCGTCGCGAAGCCTGGGAAGAGGCTGGGGTCAAAGTTGGCCCAGTAAACTATCGTCAGTAAATGCATCAAGTGTTTTTGGCTTACTATCTTCATATTTGAACTCATTGGGCGTTGGTTCTTGCTTGTGTTAGACTCTACACAGCCCTGGCCATTTCCAGGTGAAGATTCTTTCTGCTAAGGAAGGTGAACCTAGAAATGAAAACATTTGATTTATCGACCCCTAAACTCCAAAAGGCAGTTTAATGATCGGCGTGTTTGGCGAGGCTGAGGCGAATCCGAATATCAGAACAGATCTTGACAAGGAACTGGAAGGTCAGGACAGAACAACTCAACATACAACTAGCCAGTCGTTTACTCTTCTTTGTTTCCACAGATGCTCGCTTTTTCCCCCGTTCAATCGTACGGAAGGCAGTGGAAACTAGAGAGGTGATAACTTTGACAGAAGCAGAAATAATGCAAATGGATGAAGGCAACGCTACTTCTGACACGCCGTCCAAAAAGCCCACCACCATCAAATTGCGTATTCCACCACCGGTTGAGTTTCCGCTCTTCACGTTCAGATTGTGTTGGTAGCTTCATTATACAAAACTGACAAGAATCATGCTTTTTGCCTTCTGTTCGTAGACGGCGATTGCTCATCAACTGATCAAGACGTGGGCGTTCGGTGACCAGGTTCCAAAACCAATGCAAACAATCGGGCAACGTCCTAACTTCTGAAGATTGAATCTTGTAGGGCGGGCCTATGTACTCTCTCTAATAATACGTTTTTTTTCAATTTTGGCGGATTTTATAAGTGAAAGATGAACAATCAAAGTGAGCGTGGCTCAGACATGCCAAGAACGAAACCTTAGATAGACATTACCGGCAAAAATCACAATATAAGCCTTACACCCTACCGCACTATCGACCTTTTTTGTCCCTTCCTTCCAGATTCGTAGTTGTATGCACATTGAGTAGATAGAATAGATTTGAAGCCAATCAAAATTGAACAAATCATCGTTGTAGTTCAGTCATGACTCACTTAACGACATGATATATGTATCGAATCAAATACATTATACATCATATATTCTTCAGCTAACGCGCGCTGCTGCTGAAGAGCCAACTTTACTCAACACAACAGAATCAAACCAAAGATGGCGAACTCGCGCCATACCGAGCGTATGTACATTGCGACAATCGCTTGTGTGAGCGAGGTTGACGTGGTTGCCTTCGGCCGGAATGAAGACCGATAGATTCAGGTGTGATAGCTTTGAGGGAACCAGCGAGGCACGAGTTGGTTACTAAGCCCATGGGGACTTAGTGATTTGACTGATGAGTCGGGCCGGCCCCGGAGGTAAGAAGGTGGAAGAGTTCCCACACCTCGGAATCGAGATCTTCAAACTTACCTCTAAAACCGACTCTCAGATACTCAGCATTTTCAGCTCAAATCTCTAAGTTTAAAATAAACCAACGTTTAAAAGATTTTTTATTTGTTTCAATCAGGAAATGGATAACTCATTATTATCAAGAATTGGTAGAGCTGAAGAGAGTATACAACGTGTTACAAGAGCGGCATCGGCAAGGCTAGAACAACAAGAAGGTCAAGAAGCCGGAAATATAGAGGGAAGAGAATTGACAGAAGGAAACGGGATAGAAAAGAATAGAAGTAGTGGTAATACAACTAGTGGAAGTGGAGGTTTGTTAAGTTTACTAGAGAAACAAAACTCAGAAGGAAGAAATCAAGAACAAGAGATAGAAGGAAGAAAAGAAGATTATCAAGAAAGAAGAGGTGAAGACATAGACGGAGCACCGATTATCAAGCTCATTAAAGATGACGGAACTATGGGGGAGGTTGAAGACGAAGATGATGATGAGTCATGGCGTCCTCCGATCTCAAAAGGGAAGAAGAAGCAAAACTCACCTTATGCATCCGAAGATGAAGAGGAATCAATTATGAATGGACCAGATCCAATAGGTGAGAATCAGTTACATCAATTCAAACGTTCAATATTCATACGACACTCCTAGAAGAGGGCAGTTTCTCTATAGCAATATAGAGATGGAGCTGTGGCCCATAGGGCGGCCTTTGAGGCAGGAAATTACAGTTTCTCAGAAGAGATGTTGCTGTAGGACAGTTTCTCAAAAAGAGATGTGGCTGTAGACAGTTTCTCGGGAAGAGATGTTGCTGTGGATGTTAGACAGTTTCTCGGAAAGAGATGTGGCTGTGAACAGTTTCTCGAGAAGAGATGTTGCTGTAGATTTTGAAGATCTTGGACGGTTTTCTCAGAAAGAGATGTGGCTGTAGATCGTGAAATCCAGGATGAGCAAACGAAAAGAGTTTAAGTACCTGAAGTTGAGAAGAAGAGACACTTACAAGTTTTTTGGTTGATTGATTCGTTCTAAAATAGACGAAGGCGATGAATTGATGGCACTTCAAGCCGAGATAAATTTCCTATACTCGACAGGAAAGTTTAATCAAGGTGCAGCTCTGTTAGCGAAAGCGATGGAGTTGACTAAAGTCGCCTCTAGCCGTCAACCTACACCTCTACAAGAGTCATCCCGCCAGGTGAGACTTAGAAGGACAGGCCAAGAAGAGACTCCACGAGACGAGATACATGAGAATCGTTTAGACAACCAACGACGCAATGTACCTAGATCGTCCCATCAACAAAATCAAGAGGGGCGCTACAAGATGAATCAACCGAAAGAAAGAAGTCCTCATCTTTTGATACAAGAGAATCTATCAGACGTCGATTCAGAATTGAGTAGAAGGGTTAGAGAGACCCAAAACATACCGAGAATGGCAATTCAAGCGGGACTAGAACAGGCGACAAAAGAGGTAGAACTGTCTGAAGCGGAAAAGGCGAAAAAGATGATGGACTCAGGAAAAGGAAGGATGGAGTTGGCTAATGGAGATGTTATCAAAAACGGTAGATTGATCTTGAAGAATACGTCGGATAAAATGGGGAAAGTGTTGACAGCCTTAGGACCAGTTCTGGATTATTATTTAAGACATTCAAAGCTTTCATTCCTTTAACTGTTTTTAACAAACACTGGCTATTAGCAGATCAGTCAGCAAGAAGTGGGAAAGAAGCGCCCTCCGAAGCGAAGATATTAAAAGGAAATCAACAACTTTACACGACTGATCCCCCAATCGATGAACTGACTATCCAGTACGAGCAATGGTTGGATTGTATGTCCTTATTCATAAGATATGTTGCAGATGCAGGATGGGAGACGCAAGCAAAACGTTTTGAAGCACATAAGTTGATTGTGAGCGAATTAAGAGAGAGCATAGGATGGATGGTTGCACTTCGGTACTGTAGGAAGATACGACAAGGTGTAATGAGGACTACGGTGAATAATGAGATTTGCAACATCAGCGAACTTCAAACCCCGATCTTAGACGAAGTGAAACAAATTTGTGAGAATTTTGGGGAACGAGCTTACCAGACGAATCCATACGCGGTAGGAGGTCCAAGAGAAAACATGAACCCAGAAACGGGTTTGCCCAAGAAACAATCAACACCTTTCGCGTCAACATCAACAACAACGATCAATCCAGAGTTCAGTGGAAGTGATCCATTTAGGAAACCGAAGAGGAAGTGGATTCCTGCTGCAATTTGGAAGAACCAAAAACCGTTTGAAAGAGAACAGTATAAATACAATTATACGAATCAACAAGACTACCGAGGACAAGAGCGTTACGGGAAGAGCTATGGGAAGAGCTATGATTATCGTCAAGAGAGAGAGAAACGTCCTCGAAGCCGTAGTTGCAGCCGAGATAGAGGCGGAAATTTGAATAAAGGAGGTAGACCGGGAAAAGGTCGATATCAGTGAGTTTGTAAGACAAACACTATATATGAGAATGAAATAAAAGAATCGAGTAATACTCGCTATGTCAGAATTGAGACTGAGAGATCGCCTTTGTGAGTTGAGAGATGTGATCTGACCATGAATGATGGTTTGATTGCAGAATGAGCGTAGAGCTCCATGAGAAAACACGTGAGATAGATCAAGAAGTAGAGTTCGGAGGAGCCCGTGTTTGGAATGGACTGAAAGTGACTAACAGGAGGTGGCCAACATCAGTGAAATGCGAGATGAACTTAAAAATTTGGGAGGAAGAACTCAAAAAGATAGGGAAGTTACAGGAAAATGAGAAGATCCTAGAAGGATTTAGATTGGGATTCCAGAAGTGTCGATCCAAGGGATGCGATATTTTTGTCCTGATAATCACTCGTCGTCGATCGCAGCAAAAGATGAGATTGAGGAAAATTTTGAGAAGGAGATATCCGCGAAGCGAATGTTCGGACCTTTTTCCAAAGACGAAGTATACGAGAAAGTTGGGTTTTTCCGGACAAATCCAATGGGGGCAGTTATAAACGGAGACGGATCACTGAGAACAATAAACGATCTTTCATACCCAAGGAACGATTCCAAGATACAATCAGTGAATGCGACTGTAGACAAGGATGATTTCATCACAACTTGGGATGATTTCGAGAAAGTAGCTTACCTTTTTACGACGACAGAAGGGAGATTAATACTAGGCGTCTTCGATTGGGCGAAGGCCTATAGGCAAATACCGACAGCACCGAGTCAATGGCCGTTCTTGATGGTAAAAACCTTTGATGGGTTGATATTGTTAGACACAAGGATAACATTTGGTGGAGTAGCGGGGTGCAGTTCATTCGGACAGGTAGCAGACGTGTGGAAATTGATAATGAAGACGAAGTTCGGATTCCTAGAGGCGTTCAGATGGGTAGACGACACCCTGTTCGTGAAGAGGGAAGAAGATAAAAATGAAGTAAAGATGATAGACGTCGTGAAGATGAGCGAAAGGATGGGAGTAGTAACAAACCCAACTAAGTGGAAGGAGTTCAGCAACGAGCAAAAGTATTTAGGTTTCGTATGGAACGGGGACGATAGGACTGTAAGACTACCAGAGGAGAAGTTGAAGAAGCGGATATCACAGATCTCGGAATTTATGATGAAAGGAGAAGCAAACCTAAAGGAAACAGAGAAATTGTCGGGACGACTGAATCATATGACTTTGGTTTACCCTCAATTGAGATGTTACTGCATGGCAACGTATAGATGGATGGCGGAGTGGCGCCATAAATGGGCAAATAGGAAGATTCCAGAAGAAATGATGGAGGACCTGGAGATTTGGAAGGAAACGCTGGAGAGAGCAAACCCGAGAAGATTGGTACCAAAGAGAGAGGTGAAGAATATCGGTTGGGTAGGCAATGCGTCGTCCTCGTACGGTATTGGAGTCATTGTGGGGAAAAGATGGGCTAGATTCAGGCTCAGATCGGGTTGGAATGAAGTCCAAGCAGATGGAACGAAACAAGAGATTGCATGGGCTGAGACAGCTGCGGTGCGACTGGGGTTGATATTAGTGAAGTCTCTAATGGATGTAGGAGGACTAGAACTGCTGGTACTTACAGACAATGTCGTGACAGAGGGTGCAGTAAGGAATGGGAAGTCCAAAAACCGGTGGGTAAACCAAGAATGGAAGAAAATCCAGAACGAGTTGATGATGTCAAACTGCAGTTTGAGGCAAAAGCGGGTACGATCGGAAGATAACGCAGCAGATAAGTTATCTAGAGGGTTTCGTTCTTTGAAACAAGCGGGGGATGAGGTAAAGATAATGATCCCAGACGATCTGACCCCCCTTCATTGTACAAGAATGAAATGAATGGTGAAACTTTTTCTAAGCAGAAGGTTTCGGTCGTGTATTTAAAGACCAAGTGAGATTGAAGAGACAAAAGACAGAGTTTACACTACAAAAGACCATCATAAAACCAAAAAGGTTAGTCAACCACAGAATTGAACTGCAAAGGAAAGACGAACATGTCGGAGAGAAACACCATGAGGAGATTACCGAAACATTTTGAAATTGCCAGAAATAACGCTTCAGTAGCAGGAAGACATGTAGCGACAAGCGGTTGGGCAGAAAAGACTCTATCAGGTTATTCCAGTGGGATGTCGAAGTTCATAGAATTTAAAGAGAAAACGGCAGGAGGTTTTGATGAAAAACAGATTATAACGGACGACGAAATTTATGAGTTCATAACATGGGCGGGGAGATCAAAAGTGACTGAATTAAATGGTCCAGAGAGGTTCATATCGGCAGTTACGATTAAAAAGTACTTAGATGGTATTAGGGCATGGCACATAGTGCGGCATACGTCTAGACCAACGGCAGATAGAGAAATAGTGAACACGCTACTACAGGCTACAAAAAGAAATGAAGAAGAAGTAGAGCTGGTGACAAAGAAAAAACCGGTGATGATTAGGAACTTGTTCGAGTTGTTTAAAAATTCTATAGGGAAATCGACAGAACATGAGTTAATGGGAGCAGTAGCGGTAATTGCTTTCTGGGGGATGGCACGGTTAGGAGAATTGTTAAGGGAGACTGAGGAAGAAGGAGCAATCCTAAGACAACACGTAGAGTTCGGAGAAAAAGATGGGAAGCGATTTGTGAGACTTCATCTAAGGAAAGCCAAAACAGCAAAAGCGAAAGAAGTCCAAGAGATACATCTACAACAGCAATCAAATGTTCTTGACCCAGTAGCAGCAGTGGAAAGGGTTTTGATGATGAACCCGAGAGGAGATCGCGATGAAATACTGTTTGCAGTACCAAGTCATGGAGGAGTGAGACCAATGTCGAAAAATAGATTTCTACGATTAGCTGAAGAGTCCTGGGGGAAAACAGGAGTGGATACGTGGTCCGGCCACTCTTTCCGAGTAGGGGGAGCATTGATACGCTTCAACTTGGGAACGCCAGTCAAGTTAATAGCAAGGCAAGGTTGCTGGAAGTCGATGACATATTTGAGATATTTTAAAGCATACACAGAGAGTGAAAGACAGGATACAATTGCTTTCCTGAGAGCGATCGATGGCATTTAAAGGTAAAGGGTTTGAAAAAGAATAGATTCCAGAGATGAGCGTAGATAAGATACATGGAATATGTTTGATAGAAAACATAGATAAACTCCACAGAGCATGATTTGGCATTAGGCGAGAAATTGAAATTGGAATGTTGTAAATCCATGTAGGGTTGTCGCTGCAAGGAATATCCCTGTAGAACACAGGTATAAAAAAAACAGCAAAGTTAAGGTTCTATTCACAAAGTTTTTGGGAAGGAGAGCTCGGGGGTATTGATGAATGAGGGATTATAAAGTTTTCTCAGAAAGGTGAGCTCGGCGACCGGTTCCAGCGTGGAGGGGTAGCTCTAGGAGGCTAGGCGCTAGACCCGAGACGCCTAGATTTGGGAGTCCTAGAGCTACAGGCAAGAAAAGACGGGGAACACTCGGAGGGTGGGCGGGATGATGGTGTGAAGCACCTACCTATCAGCCTTGGTTCAGATGAACCAAAGGAAGGCGGGAGGTAGGGCTCCGCCACTACCCCCACATGCGTATCCTTTGACCACGAGGTAAAAGGATACCCTGGGTGGTGTTCTTGCATAGCCGAGAGATAAGATCTCTAAACAAACAGAGTTCTCGAGAAGAAATAAACTTCTCGAGAAACAAACTCCAAACCCATCAGCTCACTAACTGAGGAATGGGTGAGTACGCGCTGTTCCTCACTGCCTCGTTGATAGCACAAATCCTGACATCCGAGAGCCTCGGAAGCCTTGACGCTTTTCCATATATGGCGGTGTTGATGTACTCGTCAAAGTCGAAGGTATCAACCGAGGCTTCCCTCCAGAATTCTTTTCATCAACATCGAAAGGAATATTCCAGTCTCTCAATCTCCTGCTTTCACCATTATAGTTGACACTTAAGTTGGCTCAAACGAGTGACTGCCTGAATTTGTATATCGTTCATATGACCATCAACATACAATAATTTTAACGTACTCCCAGTGATTGCTAGATCTTCTGAAATAAATCATATTCGAGATTTTTTTTCAACCTGCATAAATATCTCATTATGCTTAAATCATGGAGACACTGTTTGACTGTTTCCGTGCTGTTGTTCTGGCCTGTTGTACAGTCTGAAGAACAATCTATCGATTTAACTGGTTTAACTGATCTTACTCAAGCGCAAACTCCTATCATAGCTGGCGTTGATCAACTCGGACAACCGCAAGTCGTCGATGACATTGGAAATGAGAGCGGCGGGACCAAAATCACATTGTCAGATAAGCCCTCGCATAAAATTCCGAAATTGTATGGCATGATGTATGAAGACATCAATGTGAGTTCAACTAGTTCCTACAGTGACCAACTCCTTGAGATATCATCACAATTTCTAATCAAGTTTTCTCAATTTCGATATTTTTCATCAATGGTTACATAGCACTCCGGTGATGGTGGCTTATATGCTGAATTATTACGGAACAGAGCTCTTCAAGCGAAAGATCCGACCAAAAATCAAGCTGGGGCTTTAGAGGCTTGGTCTGCCGTCAATGGCATCAAATTGAAGGCTGTAGATTTATCTAAATCCTTACCACTCTCTAAAGCTATACCGAATGCTTTGGAAATCACGGTTAAAGCTGGTGAGAGGGGTGAACTAATCAATGAAGGGTACTGGGGTAGGCTTGTCTCTTCATTATGACTTTGCATCTCTCTATCACTCAAGTATCAAGCGCGACTAGAATTGATCTCATAATCTGACATATTCCTTCGTTGACGATTTTTAATCAACTCTAGGTATCAAGATTGACAAAGACTGGGATTATACGGCATCATTTTATGCCAGGATGTCAAAAAAAGGGGATGTCAGCTGTGGTCCAGAGATGTCAATTCATCTAAGTAGCAAATCTAAATCTTCGGATGCCTTTGCAGATGAACGTGTAAAAACTCCTTGTCTTAATGAAAAATGGCAAAAATTTAAAGTCAAACTTCGACCTAGTAGGTCTGCTAAAAGTGCTAACAATGTATTCAGCATCAAATTCAAATCTACTTCAAAAAAAGATGAGGTGGTTTATATTGCGTTGGCTAGTCTTTTCCCACCAACATTTAAAAATCGTAAAAATGGTGTTAGGGTTGATTTGGCTGAAGTGAGTTGAACTTCGATTACTTCTTGAAGACTTTATCCAAGTTGATCACTCCTCTGATATTCTTACCTCTTTTTGGCGATTTGTTTAGGCCACAGCGGAACTCAAGAGATCTTTTTTTCGATGGGGAGGGTAAATTTTTGAGCCTTTTTTCTTGCAACCTGATAATAAAGTTTTGACCTTACAAAACTTGTAGTAATAATATTGAAGGTTATAGTGCGCAAAATCGTTGGTTGTGGTTCCAAACTATTGGGCCATTGACTGATCGACCTGGACGCGTAAGTTTGATCATGAACTTATGATATTTACTGTGTGACATAGAAGTCTTACTCAATTTCTTGATACACAGAAAGGGAACTGGGGGTATGTAAATACTGATGGTAAGTTATGAGAGATGATTCACAATCAAACCATTCTAAAAAACTGATTTAGTGTTCGCATATCTGTTCAGGCTTTGGATTGTTCGAAGTGTTGCAATTCTGCGAAGACTTGAAGATGGAATTCATTGGATCCGTCTGGTTAGCCACTTTTCATCAACCTTAAACACGCAGATAAACATCGATGTCAAAGAACCCTTGACCAAAACCTGTTCAACCTTTCTTCCTCGGTACATCATTAGGGCTGGTCTCAGTTTGTCACCATTCAAATCAGTACCTGAGAAGGAGATTGATAAATACATACAGGAAGCCATAGATATGGTGAGCTATAATTTGATCGAGATGACGAACAATAAGTTGATAATATTCTGCTCAGATTGAGTTTATCCAGGGCCCCGAATCAACAAAACAAGGTGCCTTACGTGCAAAACTAGGCCATCCGGCTCCTTTCAAGATGCGATACGTTGAGATAGGTAATGAGGATTTCTTTGATGAAAAGACGTATGTATGTTCAAGATCCGAAATCCATGCAAGTCCACAGCAGATTATCTGATTGTAAGATATTTTTGTTTTCTACACCCATTTTGATGGGATCTGTGCAGTTATGGGTACCGATGGAAACATCTAGTACCACCCCTCATGAAAGCATTCCCTCATCTCAAATTTATAGCCACCACACTCCCACATAAACCCGAGCTATCTCCGCTACCAGCAGGCTGGGATATCCACACCTACAGGGAACCAAAGGGATATTGTAGGTTATAGATTTCCATTTGTTGATGATAACAAAGGTGACATCTTTTTCCTTGTTGCGCAGCTGGGAAAACCCAAGAATATGACTCCTACTCCCGAGAGGAACCTAAAATATTTCAACTCGAAGTAAGTTTGACTAGGATATATATCAGACTACTAAAAAACACAGAATAATCATTGACTTCAATCAACACCTACAGTTTGCTGCAAATGGACCCAAGTTAGGGCAAGGTCCCATTTCTCCGACCCTGGAAGGCGCCCTATCCGAAGCTGCATACATGACAGGTTTTGAAAGAAGTGAGTCTTTTATTCTGCGTTGGAGATTAGATGTTTTTTATCAATACTCACCTCATATTTGAAAACAAACATGGTTTTGGTTTTAAATTTCAAGATTCAGATATTGTTGAAGGTTTGAAAATTTCTTTATCCCTTGGTTTCTTTCACTTTCATATGTCACAATTCAAATTCAATGTGAATCAAAATAATGTATAGGTATTGCTTATGCTCCAACTTACTGTAACGTTCAGACTCGTGAGGCATCACAATGGGTAGGTCATTTCTTGCATGTCTAATTGCCACTTTTTGTTTGTGCTGACAATATCTTGTTTATTGTTCAAAGCACCCAAACCTCATTGATTTTGAGTCAGTGCTACTATTTTTGCAGTCTTTGCTACAGCCATTAGGTTTGGGTATATGATATCTTACAAATTCAATATATTTCAACTTCTTTAGCGCTCTCAGGGTCATAAGGACACCTTCATACCATGTTCAACAGGTCAGTCAATGTCTTGCATATTCATTTTACCGTAGAGCAGAGGATGTTCAAGTAATTCTGTTTCAAAAACAGTTGTTTGCAGAACACTTGGGGGACAGATATCTTCCTTCCAACCTGCCCTCAAAAGATGGTGAAGTATTTTGGTCAGCCACTGTGGATTCATCTGATAGTAGGATATTTCTAAAGGTTGGTAACATATCATAAGTTTATCAATCTTTAAACTCTTATTAAATTGACTGACTTGATTTCCATATTGTAGTTAGTGAATATAAGCCCTAAAACAGAACACAAGTTCAGTGTAGAGATCCCCTATACTGCTGCTTCAAAATCAACAGTATTCACATTGAGAGCTTCAAAAAATTCAGAAACACCACCAAGAAAAAGTAGTCTTACAATCAAGGCCGAAAAGAGGCTTTCATATACCCTTCCCCCTCAAACATTTGCTGTAATAATCATAGAGAAGGCTTCATAGGAAGTTGATAGAGTTGTTTGGTTTAATAGATTTGTCAAGGGAGTAAAAATATAGCATTTGAATGTATCTCCCAATCCTTTCACTCAATTGTGTTTTGCTTATGAATAATGTTGTTAACTGTTAATGATTGATTGATTCAAGGAAATAAATTGGTAGTTTTTGTTAGTATCTCTTTGTGTCCTTTTATTTTGAGCAAGGATTTTGATACCTTTAACTTTACCTCTTTGTTAATATGATCTAAAACCTTGAAAGCCTTGCACACTCCACTCTTAGATTTTTGGGCTTGTTGGATTCATTCTTGACTATTGTGAGTGGCATTTATTTCTCATCTGAGTGTTGTGATGAATCTTGCCATGCCATATACAAGTGATTTGGCTTTGTAAACTCTTGTAGGTGCCCGCACTGGATGCAGGGTACAGACTAGAACTTTGATTGTGGGTCAGGATTTGGGAGAAGAGCCAATTCCCTGTTTGGGTGCACATGAAGTCAGGGGGGCAGGTGGGAGATAGTGCAACAAGTCAAGACTCATTTACAAGGGAGGGGTGCTGAGAAGTGTAATTTAATACTAAATCCTTTTTGTAATTATGATTTCTCATCAGTGAGCCCATTAAGAAAGCTGGACCCAAGGCACAGAACACAACAAATTTGCTCAACAGTTGCAGGGTTAAGTGTTGATCTTGAATACTGGAGGACAGCACAACCATCAGAAAAGACATGCTCAGAAGTGCAGCTGGTAGCTGGGATAGCCAGGCATTCCATTGCCATTGCAGAGAAGGCAGGGTAAGTCTTCACCCTGCCCTTCCAGTATGCAAGTATATTGTTCTCCTTGTAAGGAGGTAACATGTGATCTAATTTGTGATCAATCCTTTGTCACTGTCTGCTGGTATCCCAAAAAAATTGTTGTCAAGCAAGGCAGAGGGTGTGAGAGCTGGTGATTTGATGATCATGGTTTCATGATTTGAAAAACTCTCTTAAGTCTGAGAAGCTTAGATGAAATTGGCTTTCATCAAAAAATCCGCCATGTTCCCATAAATGGCAAGAGAGTCAAAATGGGTTTTGTAAAACACCAATTTTACCCAAGGGTCAAGAATTTTTTGACAGACAGGACCAGGTTTCTCCAAGGCGGCAATGATATTTCAAGCTTTTTAATCATGTCATCAGCCACTGGAACAAGCTGATTTATGTTGTATGTGTTGTATATCTGGTTTTTGGGGTGTGTACAATCAGCATCACAGTATGGGAAATACATGAGCCAATGAGCTTATAACTCACAGCATGTAACACTGCAAAAATAATGTATTTTTCCAAGGTGAAAAATGATTGACATTAATGCACAAAATGATTAATAATGCAGAATTAATGCAGAAAAATGCAGAATTAATGCAGAATTAATGCAGAATTAATGCACTTTTAATCATTTTGTGAAATAAATGTAATCATTTTTCACCTTGGAAAAATACATTATATTCGCAGTATAATATATTGATCATATCAATATAGATTGGGATCACAGTTTTGAGTGTAGGGCATGTGGTGTAAAACTTATAATCCGACAAGGGTTATACAGAGCTGGGAGGGTACAATCTGGAAGCAAAAGACTTGACAGAAAGTGTCTATTGGCAGCCCTTCTAAAACAAGGCAATCAAAAACAAACTTCTGATGAACTGAGTACTGATAAGGACAAGGTAAAAGTATCTCAGTATGATTCAAAGGACAAAAAGCATGAGTTGTAAAAGTGGGAAGTGCCTGATTGTAATCATTCTCAACACTTTTAGTATTGTTCCTGTCAGGTAAAAATTGAGAGTAGCTCAATATCCTTTGGATATTATTTGCAAAAGACTTTAAGTCTACAAACTTCACTACTAAAGTGAATTCCTCTTTATGATTGTAACAAAGGGTGTATTCAAGTCACCTGGGTACTTATTAAAATATGATTATGATGACAAATGATATGGATAATGTTGTGAAAGATAAAAAAGATGGGGAACAACCCCAAAGATTCTCCTCTCCATAGTATCAACACTGCCACAATCACTCTACCAGTATTGGTATTATAGTGGTATCATAGTTTTTTTGTGAGTATTGTATTGTCAGTATCAGTATCTAAGCCACAGATATGTTACTGCCCAACCCTCCCAGAAGTATTGTGTATAGAGATAATAGGGGTTGGGCAAAAAACCAACCAACCAGTTTCTGAAGTCTTCATTTTTTTACAAATGCTTAGGAACAATTGCTAGAACAATGACAAAGCTGACAAAAAAACTTGTCTTTTGCTTTGCTTTGCAAAAGAATCACCAAAAGTTGACTGGTGGGCAGTGTTCTTGATCATTCCAAAGCCCAAACAATTCAAAAAACCATGCAATTTGTGCCACTCAAGCCACATAGACAACATCTTTCCACCTTTCACAAAGGAGAGCCAGGGACCACCTAGGCTCTTTTGGAGCTCAGCTCAGTTGAAAAGGCCTGTCTTCAGACCCAAACACCGACTTAGAATGACCTAGCAGAGCAACAGGTCTGTGTAAACTGCACAGTCATTTCCAGCCATCTTTGACTTCCTTTGACTTGCTTCTCAAAGGTGCAAAACTGGTTGGTTGGTTTTTCGCCCAACCCCTAATGTATTGGGTATTGTATTGCGCCCCTGGTACAATACCAGAATGGGCCCCGCAAGTATTGAATTGAGTATACAATCAGCCCCTGCTCTAGTGTTTATTGTCTGGGAGTTGCAATACTACAATACAGTATTGGTATCTGATTGTTATTGTGACAAGATACACTACTAGGTAATGGGTGGTACAGTATTGTCATTGCAATGCTGTACTGGGTATCATGCCTTGGGTACAGGTATGCTACTAGAGCTTGGATTCCCTGGTATTGTCAACTAGTTACTTTAGTGGGTATCATTGATACAGTACCAGTATTGTAATTATGGCAGTGTTGATAGTATATAACATCTATCACAAAGTTTGATTAATGGTCAACAGCCTTGAAAAACAATTATTCTCAACAAAATCCTCCTCACAAATTTTAAGAACTCTCCTAATCTCACTTTGATCTTGCCAGCATTTCAGTAAAACCTGCAAATAAGTTATTTGTGTTAAGAACTTATTCTCAAGATGTATCAAGATTTTTCATTGGTACTAGAGGAGCTGAAAATCAATTTTGAGATTACAAATTTTCACTAAAGTGCTTCAATTTATGATTACCAAATCCTGTTTTCAAGATCTCATGATTCTGATCAATGTATGACAGTACCTATGTTTGATGAGTAATGACAAAGTAATTAAGTTGTAAAGATGCATAACACTAAGTTTCCAAAAGACATGTGAATAAGCCATATTACAAATGGTAGTGTAAGCCAAAACCCATGATGCAGCCAGGTTTCCTCAATTACATATAAGCCAGCTTTCAAATTTGAAAACCACTGTTTTGTCATTTACTTCTCATACCCTCTTCACAACCCCTCTGATATTGTTGAGTTACAGGTTGTACATTTTCATCACACATTGATTGAAAGCTTACTTGGGTTGATTGGACAAGATTTGATTTATTTAATTTTTACCAATAAAAATTGGCTCATTCTGGTGATTTCTTACTTTTGAAATCACATTTTCTTCTTCACATCTCAAATATAATCAGCCAATCTATTCTGGTGAACAAATCCAAAAAGAACCCTTGAAATCTTTCATACCAGTTATAATTACTAATAACAGCTCTAAATATTGAAAATCACCCGTGAAACACCTGTTTACCACTTTTTGTAAGTTTTTCTTCCCATTATTCTTTCATTCTTTTGCAATCAACTCTTTTAATTAAAGTTATTACTAATCAATATGACCCTCCATATTACCAATGCAAACTTATTAACCCATTAGATCCTCTTTTCATACCCTGAAAACCTGTTCCAAATCTTTAATCAAATTTCCTTCTTGATTACCCCTTAACAGATAATGATCAATGATGTTGATGTATATACTGTAAGGGCTTGATAACCAATTATGTAATGACAGATTATTACAAAACCTAAATACTTATACTTAAATGGTAAGATGAGTAATCAAAGATGTCTTGTGCTAAAACTTGATATTGATCAATGATATAAAAATGTTCTGAATTTTCTTGCTTAATGATATAAATTAATCACCACAGCCGCTCAACAGAGTTGTTTGGTATCTTTTCAAGAGGTTTGAGGAATTTCATCATTCCCATGAGTTGCATCCTTCCAATTGCTGCACCGCCAACAAAGATGACTGGGATAGGAAAATCTGAGGTATCCTCAGATGGCAATAGCCTCAGACACAATGTCTGAGTCAATGATCCGAGGCAATCTTTAGGGGCAAAGGAAACCTTGGATGAACTCCTTGGACACACGTTAAGGGAATATATCTCCAAGGATACCTTGTATTGGAAAATCTGAGGTATCAACAGAAGATTGTAGGTTCCTCAATACTTCACTCCTTTTAAGAGATCAATCATGTTCATGATGAGATTTTTTTAAGAATATCCTAATGATACACCACCAATGCAAACTTTCTCATATTCTGCCCCTCAGAGAATAGCTGTGATAACATGAAAAAGAAAGCTTGATAAGGATGTGGTAGAGTTGTAAATCTTGTTTAATCTGATTCTTTCATAATTGCTGCTTCTGAATCTTGCCGTGTCAGACACATAAGAGAGCTTTGCAGACGATGCTGACTTGCACAACATCTCAACATCGAATCAATTATAGCAGAGCAATGTAGGTAAAGACTCAATGTTATCCACACTTTGAGTATCTGTCCAATAATGATTACTTTGTGATCTGATTCAAGATCCAGGTCTAATTAATAAAAGGCTGGGCTAAGTATATATCAAAATAACGATTATAGAAAGTTCGAATAATGCAACAGAATATCAGCAAGGAAACCAATTAACAAAGATTATAAAGAATATATAAAAAACTACAATTGATTAAAATAATGATATGTTCTACGCGATGAGAGAGAGAGGGATTGAGTGAATGTAAATGCCACAGTAAAATTAAAAAACAAGAAAAGATGCGACCCAAGGAAGATGTGGAGATAACAAGAGTTTCGACAACAACCTTAAACACACATGCATAAACCTTCACATTGGATGATGATAGAGAAAGAAGAAAGAGTTGATTGAATGAGAATTAAGTTTAGCTCAATTTGTACATAACACCAAACAGACCATCAATGTGAAACTTCTAGAGTCTACTCGCCTATTACTACTTCTACAACCGACATACTTTTCCTTCCAATAACTCACTTCCAATCTAATGCAATACTTTCCAAAACATCCATCATCACCTCGACATTAGTCATCAAACTATGATCACCACCCTCTACTACTTTCACCGAACAGTTTCCCATAGCACTTTCCATCCATTTAGCAGCACTTAAATTGATTCTTTCATCTCGATCACCATGCCAGATCTTAACACCCCTCTCCACATCTTTATAACTAAATCCCCAAGGTTTTGAATTTCTTTCAAGAATTGCCATCAAATCTGAAGTTCCACCTTTTAGGGATTCCGAGTAAGATGCTCGTAAAAGACTTAAACCCAATTCAGGATATGAACTGACACTTTGGTTTTGACTTGTAGTGGACGACGTTGACCAGTTTGCTTTTGGCGCCGAGCGAGCCGATGGAGGTCCAGCCTTGGTAGGTTTGGACGAACCTCTCTGAAAAATGATAATAGGCGATTTCTATTATCAGTATCAAGAACAATTTTGTGTCTTGATCAATCGAGCAGCACTTACCGAATTACGATATCCTAGTTTATCACTCATGGAACTGAGCGTCCTTGAACGAACTTTCGGTTCTCCTTGATCTGTGCTAGCAGAGTTGTTACGATTCAGGAGAGGAGCCGCGCCTTTCATCGCCTTGACCTTGGGTGATGACGAGACGGTTGTTGGAGAAGTAGGTGAACCGCGAAGACGATGATGAAGCGATTGTGTAGAGGTTTTTTTCTTGAAGATAGTTCTATTCAAGGATATGTCTACCTTTGTGTGAGGATGATCATTTGTAGGAGTTTGGCTCCAATTGGACTGAAGGTCAATCGGAGGTGATGATGACGTTGTAGATGAGTATGCCCAATGGGCATCCGAAGAGAGCCGACTCCAATCACTAAGCCGTGATTCTATAGACGGACGAAGAGGGTCTGGCATATTGTCGCCTAGCTCCGCTTCATTTGACCCTTGTTCTTCGTTATGCAAAGATGAGAACGCGTCCTTTGAGGATAGCGGTGCACGAATGTCATACCCGACTGGAGTTCGAGCTAATGTAGGAGGTTTACCCAATCTCCAACCTTGCATCTTCCATTCAGCGGCCTGGGCTGTCTTGATCATCGAGTTCGGCAAATACTTAAGCCACTTGTAACCACCCGCATTCAGACCGTTCTCAGCTGTCATCGATACCCAAGGGGCCAACAGATGAATAGAGCCTCGTACCCTTTGATCGAGTCTGAGAGTGGTGGCTAGTGCATAAGGGGCGCCCGCTGAATGAGCAAGGATAGAGAACTGTCCCACGTTCAATTGATCAGCTACCTCCTCAACAACGGTGGACCACTCGAGGAAGCCTCTATCCGCGTCCGGTACCTCGGTCGTTTTTCCCAGACCCCATCGATCGATGCAGATCAATCTCAATCCAAGTGCGACCGCCAGTTCATCATAAAGACCGACTAGATATCTCACACAGCCTAAACCTAGAAACACAATGACGGGGTGTCCGGTAGATGAACCGACGTCTGCCAATGAGACAGTCATGTGAGGATTGGGTTGTTTTTTAAGTCTCAAAAGAGTGGTGAGGCGTGGTGATTGGAGATAGTTGGCAATTTGTTCATCGGCATGAGCAGTAAATGACAGGCTCTCGAGATTAGGTGGACATTCGCCGCGGACAGACTTCTTCAGCTGCCTGGCACTTGGAGTTGCATCAGTAGAAGGGGGAATCGCAAATGGTCTGGAAGAGTCAGATTGGTTTGAACGTCGGAGTGGGTCAGGATTTGAAAAGGGACGGGAATGCTTGGAGTGTGGGTTTGATTCATCGTCTCGAGCAGACTGGACGGAAACACACTGCAAGGCTTCCTTGGCGATTGAATCGATAGATGACACAGTGTCCGAAGACTCGTACGATTCTCCTCGGTCGTGGCTCGGGGGTTGAGACGTCCTCAGGGGAATATTTGAATGGTGAACAGATTTCTGTGACATTCCAAGCTGTCCGTTTTCTGAGGAGGGTTGATCGATCATAGGCGAGTATTCTCGAACGATTTCGTCTATTGATCGGATAGCACCACTAGCTCTGGTGCCATTTAGTGGGATTGCGGATCGGTGAGTGATAGCAGAGGGAGGTATCGGAGGATTAGCGGTGTAACGCGCGACAATCTCACTTATGGTAGGGATTCGGACTTTGTCACTCATCGATGGGACGATGGTAGTGGGCGAGGTTGATGCTTGAGACGCAAGGGTGGTAGAGGAAGTCGAAGATGACAAGGGGTGTTGATCTTTTGAAAAATGAGATATGGCTGTTGGTGTTAGGTCATTGTCTTCACATGTTACAGATTGAAGACTTGATGAACGAGCCAAACGGAAGGATGAGGGTGATAGACGATGCGGGTCAGAGCTAGGGGATGATGGAAAAGGGATCTCGCAGCCGTTCTCTTTAGGTCTACTCGAGCGGACCGCAAGATTGAGGGTCGGTTTATTCGTGATTTCTTTGGTTTGTTTGTTACGATGAGCCCTGGGGGTGGGAGTGGGAGTGGGTATGATGCTGTATTGATCTGATTTAACCGTTCGTTGCTTGAGCTCTTGCGAGTCTTGATTCTGATGTGATTGATCAGGGTTGCGTGTCTTTTTTCGATTCGCACGTTGAGCTTTCTCAAACTGATCGCGTTGAGCCAATAGTTTTGAACGTTGTTTGTTCTCTCTTCGCATGTTGCGTAATTCAGGAGGTAAGGCAGTTTCCTGAAGAGTATCAACTAAGGCGTCCATTGCACTGACTTCATGTGCAGCAGAGAGAATTTCGCCTGTGCGGGTATCGTATTGTAGAGAGGTGCGAGGACCAGCGAAAAGGTCAAGTGAGGAAGAGGTTGATGCGCAAGATTCGGTTTCGAGGTAAGGGTAGTGATCAGGTTTCGGAGCTGAGACTGGGAATGGAAGTCGATTTGAAGATCGAATGGTAGTATAGAGGTGAGATGGTGAGATGAACGGTGCCTGATCAAGTGAATTGAGGGGATGTGATGGGGAATTTGCAGGAGTTGACTCGGATTGGTGATTAGTTTTTCTAGACCGGTGACGGGGTGATGTGGGTGGTGATGATGAGAAGGAATGAGCAGTTGGAGATCTTGTTGCTGAGAATTCATTGGCTGATGGAGACTGAAGTGATGTAGATTGTAGCGATGTAGATGGTGATATAGGTGAAGGAACGACTAAAACAATATTTGATATTTTTGGAATCCTTGGTAGTGGTTCTTGTTGTGATATTGAAGGTGATGTTGGTAGTGGTAGGGGTAATGATGGTGGCGGTGACGATATTTTCGTACGTGTTTTGTTGAATGATGGAGCAAGACTGTCTTTTGAATGTGAATACTTGATAGTTCGTTCATCGTCTGAGCGTGGTTTCGATCCACGAATTCTTTCTCTGAGTGATAATTTAGATATCTTGGTAGCAAGTGAGGTTGGTGTTTGAGAAGATTGAGGTGATGATAATGATGGTGGCGGTGATGTTGTTGCTGTTGTTGATGATGATGATGAAGGGTTGACTAAGATTGGTTTTAGTTTCTTAGGCTTCAATTTGAGTTGTTTATAAGGTTGATGATTGTAAGTAGTTTGAAATGAACCAGCAGGATAAAGATCAAAGTAAGAAGTTTTGATAGGTGATAATGAAGGTGTTTGAGATGAAGACGAAGCTATTGAATAACAAGTTAAGAATTTGTTAGTTTCAATCAAGATAGTTTGGATTGAGTGTTTCAAGTGGTACTAACTCATTTTATGATTTAGTTTGATGATGATGATTAGTTAGATGAATAGTTTCATGATTTGTTATTTCTTTCAACTTGGTTCGTTGTTTGATGATGATGATGGTGATGGTGATGGTAATGGTAATGGGATGGATGAGTTGCTGAATGGTCATGAAGAATTAAATTGAATTAGATTTAATTTTACATACAGAATGTACATTCTGCATTTTAATTTATGTAATTTGTTTTCTGTCCTTCACTTCTTCTCACGCTGCAAGTAGCTGTTGAAAATATGTTGCAAAACCTAAACTCAACTAAGTCCCTCGCTGAGTCTCGCACGCTTCGAGCGCAGCGAGGGACTTATGACTCCCAAGCACATTTTCGCCTGTGAGGGGATTGCTTTTTGGCTGGTGGAAATTGGTGTCCTTATAAATCTTTTTCATCTATTTGTGAAAATCCTTGAGCCAAAGAAATAATCTGTTCGCCTCTATGAGGCCCTTTGAACCATCGAAAAAAAAACCGAGGAAACCGAGGAACCCTTCCTCTAAGGGCTCCTCAAGTTCCAGCTTTTGGTGTAATTTCCGACTGTATCCACTTGTAGCAATTACATATGACGGCTTAAGAGCATCCGCACTCGTGCGGTAAGTCGGGTGCGGTAAGGTTAAATTTACCGCAAACGCGGGGTCTTTTCCACACCGGTGAAAAATTAGCCCCGCGGTAGTTAATTTTCGGTCATTTTGCGTTAGCGAATCGGTAAATTTACCAATTGGCTAACGCATGCGGTATCACACATCACGACTTGTTCCCGGCAACTCGACTCCAAAAACAAAACTCAACCAGACCTCCAACACCAAAGTCAACAACCAATATCTCCTTTTCACCACTCACACACGATGAATTCCAAGCCTTACAGTTGCATGAATCAACTCGAGAACGTTCGACACCGATTGATGTCTTCAATTGAAATAAGTCAATCAACCATCTTGAACTCGACTCCAAACCATTCAGATGAAACTGAAAGATGTCTAGATTCATATAGCTATGTAGAGGTCAATATTTAAGAAAATCAACATTAAAAGACCAATCATTGGAGGACTTTTAGGATCAAGTGATACAAATTAAAAATTGAAGTTTGGATTTTTATTTCCTAGTTTTAAATCTTTAAATCTTTTACAAGATCATTATGTGTATTCAGACTCATTAAAAGCTTTCTCGATGTAGTAAAGCCTTTGTTTTTTAATTGGAATTCATGTATTAAGATCTGAACAAACTCATGTTAAATTTGTAATTTTAAATTAAGATCTATCGATCGAGTAGATGAACAGGATGATATCGGGTCTTCATGTGTAGATGGAGTATTAGTATCTTAGTGCAAAGAAGAGAACAGTGCCTCTATCACATGAAAACTGGCCATGAAAGCAGGTGATGTGTACTCAAAAAATTAAAACTTTACCTTACTGCACGACCGGTGCGGAGTACATGCACTATCTGTAAAGTTATAAAAGTTACAGCGCTGCTAATGCAAACGAGTGCGAAATTTGGTTGAGTTAAGTAACTTTTTACTTAATGTTGTGTTTGTTACCGCACGTGACCAAATTAACAACCGCAAACGAGTGCGGATGCTCTAAACAAGACAAAGTCCCAGAAATTACCCTCAAACGTGAAACTTCAGGAGCCCATAGAGGGAGGGTTCCTCGATTTCCTCGGATTTTTTTTTGATAGATCGAAGCGGCTCAGGTAGGCGAAGAAAAAAATTCTTTGGACCAAGAAATTTCACAAATAGGGGAAAACGTTTCATAAGGAGAGAAGTTTTTCCCTGCCAAATTTCATTTCCCTCACAGGCAAAAATGTGCTTGGGAGTCATAAGTCCCTCGCTGCGCTCGAAGCGTGCGAGACTCAGCGAGGGACTTAGTTGAGTTTATGCAAAACCAACCTCATGCTTTGTTCATTCTGACTTCTGAGAGCATCGCCACCAGTACATTTCGACCTACTTCATCTATATTTCAATTGAAGCATGTTATCGGGATTCGGCGAGCAAAATGTGGCGTGATGCGCTCGAAGCGTGCGAGAAGCAGTGTGGGACCATTGACCAAACTTAACAAGTCCCTCCTCGCCAAAGGCCCAAGGCCGAATGGGACTTGGATAAGGATGGGAAAATAACAACAAACTGACACGTCAGTCTGTCAGATAAACTTATCCAAATCCCACGCTGCTTCGATTGCAGCAGGACCCTGGCTATCCCCTATTGAGGCGTCTGATCTAAAATCCGACCTTTCCGCGGAAAATTCCCAAAAAAAAAATGAAAATCTGACCTTTTTGGTCGGATGCCTTGACCAAGATCTGGGAAAATTCCTAAAAACAAATGAAAATCCGACCTTTTTGGTCAGAAGCCTCGAGACCCTGAAAAGACCGGTCCGGGGCCGGGGCCGGGTAAAGACCGGGTAAAGACCGGGTAAAGACCGGGTAGGGACCGGGTAAAGACCGGGTAGGGACCGGGTCAAGACCAGGCAAAGACCGGGTCAAGACCAGCCAAGGACCGGGTAAAGACCAAAGGCCAGGTAAAGTCCACTTTTTATAGTCTTTCATAACTTTGAGCTGGGTTTATCATTCTTTTGGCAAATGTTAGGTTTTACTACAAGCTTCTATCTAAAAACAAGTAAAACAATATTGCAGGTTTTGATTCCCAATATGATATATGGTTCACATTGTTATGAACAAAGACAATAGGCGAGTAGATGCGCCTCAGAGTATCATTAAGATGTCTCTTCATCTTCTGCAGCTTGCGCGTTAGCCTGGAGACGAGTCCGTTCATTTTTGTACCGGCCAACCAAGTCGTTCATCTTTATGTCTCGGAACATTCGTTGTATCACTGACGGTACAGAATAACACCCCTCACCAAGTGAAGCAAAATTCGAACCATCCGATGGCTTAAAAACATAGATGATGTCCACTGCGTCGAGGAGACAGAAGGTCCAGCTGTATGGGGCCGATTCTGTAGTGGCAGTCGCAACAGGGTAGGTGTAATGCAAGACTTGCGCACCCACATGTGATAATTTGCGCCTCGACGGTGCGCTGGTGACAAAGGCGTGTTTTTTCGAAATGTACTCGTACACAACAACAGTGCGGCATAGGTGCATTTTCTTCATCAGGGAATTTGATATGTCAGCAGCTGAAATGAAAAATATTCGGCACAAGGAACTCATGCAACTCACTTTATTTTTAATTGCTAGAAGGAATTTACCCGGCTCAATAGGGTTCTCTGAACTAATTATACCGCCATCAAAGAGTTGCTGCAATTCAACACTCTGATGGATGGACTTATTTGTAGTTATACCGGTCAGATTAAGCTTCACATTGATGTTCCAACAGTGTCGGCGTGCAGCACCGGTAGGTGTGCTGACCAAATCCTTCATATAGACTGCTATTGCCTTTGAACAGGCGCTCGGATTCATTTCGCCACTGGAAGTTTTCTCGCCATCCAATCGCAAGTCATCTGGATTGATCAATGTATGTTCGTTTCCTTTATGCCGCGGGAGCTGACTATCGTGCTGGGTGCGGATGTCAATGAGATTCTTGCTGAGGAGTTTTCCTCCCTCGACTAATCTCCAGCGGCTTGGATCGGACCAGCTGGCAGCCGAGCTGTCTTCATGATAAGCTTCTTCTTGAATCTTCATGTCAGTTTCCATAAGCTGGGAATCATGTATCGAGCAATAAACTTACCATCACTGTTGAGCAAGTTTGCAATCACCATTGCTGCATTTTGAACTGTATCAGTTTCAACCTCGTCTGGAACTTGATCAAGTAATATGTCGAGTGAATTTTGTTCCTTTGCCAAGGTAGCAGCTTCGGCGAAAGTAACATTTTCGGGAAAGTCCCCAGGCTGATGGTTGTATTTGACCCGATAATCTTTTGTTGCACAGGTTGATACATCTGATCAAGGGAAACAGTAAGTAATACTTTCCGCAGATAGAAAAGAAACAGACGTACCTGGAGTGGTATCATCAAGATCGGGCGGGAGTCCATTGAGGATATCTTGAACAGGCAGGTCTTCGTCTTCTGGCTCTAATGGTCCCATTCCGGCTAAATGAGCAAGGCTATTTGCAAGCCGATTAGCTATGGTGAGCTCTTCACCAATCTCAGCATTTGTTGGAAACTGTTTCAGCAGTTCAATTGCTTCAACAGCCTCCTCGTCGCCCCAAGCATATTGATAGCCCGAGTGCATGTGTTCAGAAGGTGGTATTTTAATCTTCCCACCCATCACACTCTTGACAACAGCGTGTATCTTGGGCATCATGAATCGGGCATCCAGGACAGTGAAACGAGGAGCGATTACTCGCATCCATCCGAAGATGTGTTCACATGATTCGGTTCCGTGCTTCCAAGGGCATAGTGGGTAGTCTGGATAGTATTGTCGGTGAGAGATGATCAAAGCAAGGAGGGATTCAGGTAGTGAAGAAAATATCTTGAAGCTAGCGTGTGAAATGCAATTAAGATGAAATGTCATGAGACCGTTTGTTTCGGTCTCGCGTTTCTGTAGATAAGCTTTCCATCTTCTTAGAAAGAAGCCTGCCGTCCATGCAGATCGAATCCTTTCGCGGTGGCCGATTTTTTTGTTCAACCAAGAGTCTACCAACTCCCCGATTACATAGAGAAAAATTGCTAAGCCTTCGTTTCCCGGTAGCCTAAGCGAGGCAGCCAGTGTTAGGGAGTTGGTTGTTCGAAAGGCTCGACCGTCTTCCTGTTTATCACAATCGAATACGTCTTTGGCCATAAGAGGACTATTAGGCATTTGGAGGATCTGTGCTAATTGTTGAATAGTCATGACATGCATTCCAATCACAATCAAACGGGCTCCGGATAGTAATTGATTTGCACCAGTCTTTCGTGCATGTTTTGGATCCTGAACTGTTACAACAGGGCGAGGAGGATCCCCAAAGAGTGGGACTTTCACATAAACATTCAAGCTTGATTTTGAATAAGTCAGGTATTGATCAGTTTTGTTCTTGAGCTTTTCTTGAGCCGAGATTTCAGTAGCCGCTCCATCAGCGCCCATTGACATGATGTTGATTCCAGCCCGAAGAGCATGTGTGATGATGGTGTAGTGTTCTTCAGCAATTTTTTCAGCGGATTCTTTCGATCGACTGGAAATCAAAGCTACCACATACGTAGGTATGTTTGGTAAAGGGACTTGTATTGTATAAGCTCGTATCTTAACAAGTAAAGCAATCATGTCAGATTTGTAATTTGGATGTATAAGAGAATGTTGTGCGACTTACTTCAGAGCACAGCTTATCACCCTTGACTATCTCTTTCATCAAATCACGCAGCTCATCTGCATTGCTGAATTTGACATCGCCACCTTCGGCTCCAACCAGACATCCATTATGGTGTCTCAACGCTTTTACACAAACAGTTTGATCGGATGCTGCGGCTATCGGACCGTCATAACCAAGTTCCTTGAGGGTTTTGGCGATGCGTTCGAAGTTTGCCGGATGTATCTCGGCTTCCATCTTCCCATTCTTGGCCTGAATAGCACGTTGACTGCGAATTCCACGACCAGCAAATGTGCTATTGAAAAGTTCCAAAGCACTTCGACTCATGGCACCAAGAGTGGTGAGAGTATCATCAAGGTAGGCATCGATTCGCAATCCTCGAAGCGACTTTCCGGCTGCCTCTCGCTCCGCTCGTAATGATACCTGTTTGATCAGACCTTGTACAACCTCACAATTTTGAAAAAGTCCTCTCCTAGCGTGGGCAGCAAGACGAGTGAGGAAGTCGCCAAAATCTCCATCTCGTGAACTCTCCAGTGACTTATCAAACATCTTTAATTCTGCGTATTTTCTTATAGTGGCGTGGAAAGCATCGGTAGACATGATATGATCGTTGATGAATTTGAGATTGTCATCGTCGGCATATTTGTGGTTGAGTGCGCTGATCAATGCATGGTTTCCTTTGATCTCTTCACATTCAGCACAAGGAACATCATCTGAATTCTTCTTTCGTAATCCAGTGCGAAGGCACTTTTTTGAGTACACACCGCTTCGTTCGCCATGTCGCTTCACTTCCCAAATCGCTCGGCTATCGAGAGTGGATATTAGCTGTGCCTTTTGAGTCTTTGTAAGTGAGGACTCGGTTGCTTTTTCGCCAAACAACTCTTTGCGAATAGCATTTCGATCATTTCCTCGATAGATAGTGCAGGTATGCTCAATGAAGTATGCAATTGAATATGTTGCTTTTGGTCGTTCCCAAGTCGCATCGGTCAGGCCAGGACATGGTACTTCTTCATAACCTTTTTTCTTCTTTGGCTCGGCTGGTATCGTGGCATAGAAAGACGTGAGAACGGCACTGGATTGTATATGACGTGTCTTAACTTGACATCTTTCTGTCAGAAAAATCAAACAACTGTGGTAAATTCTCTGACCATTCACAAGAAAAGAGGCGAACTACTTACTTGATTTCCAGTGTTCTGCAGCAGTCTCAACTCGACCATTCGACAGAACAAGTCTCTTATTACTACAGTGGCACCAAAAGTATTTGTTGCCCAATACTGCAGTCTCCACGCGACATCTGGTGCAAGGCTTGTCGTCTTTGGATAAAGGGCAGAGTCGAAGGATATCGGAGATCTTGGAGATCTTGGAGATCTTGTTGGAGGTCTTCTGGTTGCTAGTTTTATTTGCTGATATGCCGGTAGAACAGCTGCCAGGATGTTGATTTTCATCATCATCGGAAGAGATGACCACAACACTAGACGGTGCTTCAGGTTGTTGACGTTTCGCAGCCGGCTTATCGATATTGCTTACACTTTTGTTGGAATTTATGTCAGGTGAAGGTTGAGAAACAACTCGTCGCTTCTTTCCTTTGGGAGTATTCTTGGAAGCTGTCAAGCCTAGTCAAATCGATATCAGTCAGATTACCAGGCTTACATGATAATGAGAAGATTTTTCGCGTCTTACCTGCTCTAATGGGACTATTGTTTGGAAGTAAACCACCAGAATCTTTCAAAAACAAAAACATGAAGATTAGTTATGACGTTAATTGAAATCATATGTGTTGAATCAAACAAGACTCACCAATCAAGTGGGTGCGTATCCTTTCCAGTTTTAATTTTAGAAGTTGATCGGAACTTTTATCCCAAGTCTTGTGCTCTCGTGCTTTGTCCGACCATTTTATAACAAGATCAACTCCATAGGGCCCGGTGAAGACATTTTTGTTTAACAATTCGGCACCAAAGACGCTGTCCATCGTTTTGTTTACCGACAAATACATCCCTTCTTCAATGTCTTCAGGATCAATTTTGGGTGGATTTACAAAGCAACGATAGATCTCATCGTCTGTTGTAGCTGGTCGGATATGTTCACAGGTTTTCGATAGATGCAAGATCTCTGACTTGATTTGCTCGTATGAAGGCATGATGAGTTGGTATCAAGTGTTTATTTTGCTGTTTTTGTGTTTTTTTTTCAAGACTGTCTGTTTGAAATTATTGGACGCAATCAATTTTGTTCAAAAAAATGCTAAAAAATGGCTACGTAAGGAAATCATTTGGCATCCGTGGATAAGTTGACTTAGGTTTATAATTGGCAGGGCTCAGCCGCATTGGTCTATACAAAATTTGATAGTCGAGTGGCTAAAAGTAAAGCCGGCTCAAAAATATTCCTCCTATATGCAGGCTTGAACAGGGTCATACCACTTTTGCACGACCCATACTAGGTCCAACCCAGCACCTACTGTAAGCCACTATACTAAACATCGGTATGGAACGACCCGTCAGACTTTCTTGAATCCGACCTTTTTGATCAGATGCCTAGTTTTGACCCGGCCCGTTTCCGACCTTTCTGGTCAGAAGCATTTTGGTCAAAATCTCAAAATCCGACGTGTTTGGTCAGATGCATCCGCTTCGAGGACGTCAAAAATCCGACCATTTTGGTCAGACGCCTCAATAGGGGATAGCCAGGGTCCTATCGCAGCGGGCTGCCAACGAGACACGCTTTCAAGTTTTGCCTGTGAGGGGAATCAAGTTTGGCTGGGGCAATTTTCATTCCTTACTTACAGTCAAATCACAAAGGCTTGACCAATTTCGCCCGCAAAAGTCGAACAAGTTGGCGGGGAATTGGTGACAAGCTTTTCCGGTTTAAATCTTTCACCTGTGGTATCTGTGGATTTTTGTGAACCGCGTGATCCACTCACATTTTGTGGGTAAAAAGATAAGTGGGAAGTAACTTGTGGATGCATTTCCTTGGGAGGTGGGAGCTCCTTATATGGGCAAACATCTCTTAGGTGGAATACTAATACAAACTTAACCTGTCCCTCTCTCCGCGCCAAAGCACGTCCGAGAGAGGGACTTACGCCCAAGCGCAAATTTCAAGCGTGAGATCTGTCGGGGCATCTAGCCCAAAACAGTCTCGTCTTATAAAACTCTTTTGCCTCTCAACAAATCTCACAAGTCCAAAAATAAAAGATATTTGCCTCTGGTCTGCCGACCAGCTCCCGTTTTCCATTCCTCAAAAAAGGAATTCTCTGAGGAATTATCCAGAGAAAACCAGGCGGGCTGAAAGTCGGGGCTAACAAGCGTTCACAGCCCCCAGCTACTAGGCTCTGGCAGGCCAGAGATTACCACGACTTCATGAAAGATTCATGAAAGATTCAGAAAGATTTCAAAATGACTCCAACATGATATCATACTAGAGACCATGCGGGCGCGCCCGCAACAAGGGAACTCTTATATTTATCCAATTGTTCTAAAATAACATACTGTAACTTAACACCACTGTAGAGATTGAATACAACTCATCCGTATTTCTCAGCCTATTCTTGCAAGGCATTCAACGGCCACATTAATATGGTATGTGCCAAAATGTGAAACTACATGTATCATTATTATTTACACTTGGTGAAAGTGTACTTCAAACCAGTAATGTTACATAAAGTTCCTATCACACTACATGAACCATGAATGATTATCTACCTACATATAATCAAAGAAAGTGGTTTAGGGAAAAAAGAGGATACCACACCTCTATGTAAAGCTTGAATCCTATTTGGAACCCCACTTGACCATTTGGGTGATCCCACAACATCTCATTGCATGTCTCACACTTACATTTCACATTTCACCTCTCATGGTACATGTTCTGATTTGGTTTAGAAGCTTTGAAGAAAAAAAATTTAAAGAAAGATTCTCATCTTAATGTTTATCAGTATTTTTATCTTATAAGGTTGTTTAGCATGAGTGTCAAGAAGAAGAAAAAAATGTTCAAAATGAGTGATCACCAATTACGGAAAACCTGATCATTTGATTTGGAAGGTTTTTTTTGGATTTAGAAAACAATTAAGATTTGATGCTCTTGCTTGAACCTATGTGGCAGCTGGGCACCAAACTACCTACTACAATGATACTGAAACTTCCCACACAAATTGCTTTATCATGCATATCCCCTGGCCAAATGGACAGTATTAGGGGAACATTAGTATCCCACTTCAAGATCCGTAAAGAAAGACAATTGCGGTACTCAAAGCAAGTATGTACGTGTACATACTTTGGGCTCTGTACTTTTTTTTGGCGGGGAAAATACTTTGAAAATACTTCTTTTGTTCTTTTCCCCGCCACAAAAAACTATACACAACAACTATGTATGCGTACATATGTAGCTTTGAGTACCATACAGTCAAACCTGTGCAAATGCATAATTTGGGTGGACGAGTTTTTCTATGCAATTTGACCGTTCATTCATTTGCACAGGTTTTCTGTTAATGCATAACTTTATGCATTATGGTCATAGTACATAAAAATATGCATTAAGACCACGCTCAACAAAACCAAAAAAGTTATCTGTATGTATTGGGTCTTTCAAAGGAGGCAACGAGTGCGGCGTGTATTGTAGATGTGTACAATGATCCTTAAAAATCGAGTTCAGGAAGTTCTATGAGATGTACAAATGTACAGCTTGCTCATTTGACAAATTTTTGTCTTCCAGATCGCAGGAAGCCCCGGGGCCGGCCCCGGGGCTTTATGCATTATGACCACCAACATATGTATTTTTCTGCCAAAAGGCTATTCAGTATTATATCATGCATTAATCTGAATTTTGGCCCACACCAGCTTGGTGGAACCCAAGCCTTATGCAAAATGGCCAATTATGCATCTGCACAGGTATGCATTTGCACAGGTTTGACTGTAAATACTTCAACAGATAATCTTCATTGAACCCCTCAACTATCATGTGTCTTAATGTCTCAGTCCCATAAGGCTCACAAAAAGAAAAATTTGTAAGGCAAACAAAGTTTTCTAAACCATTTACTGATAGTCTAAACAAACAATAGTCTAAACAAACAATACATGTTCAGGTGTGTTTTGTCACAGTACATAGGAGTAAGAACTTATGCAGCAGAATTTATATTTATGTTCAACTCTGTGGCTGAATCCATTTTTTCAATGATGATTTAAACAATCCTGTTTAGATTTTCACCACAGCACGGTGTGGTGATCAGAACCCACCTCATCCTTCTTTATTTATACACAAAAAGAATCATATTTGCTCATGCTCAAGTTTACTCGCTATGGTCTCCTCAAGTGCCAGGCAAGACACAATCCTCACACAGAACTTTAAAGAGAATATGAATTTATTTTATTTTATTTCATTAAAGGTTGGTTAAGAAACTGAGTCTAACAAACTCAAAACAACATAGATATTCTGAAAGTTTAAATCAAGAAGATAGTCTGGTAAAACAAGAGTTGATTGATCATAGTTACATAAAATAGATTAAAAATGGAAAATTGGGAGAGATTCGAGTAGGGAGGCTAAGAAGCTATAGGAAGAGTTAATAAAACAAATATCAGAATAAAAGAAAACAAAGATAATCAAAGAATTGATTTCACGGTCAAAAGCTGAAGCTAGATCGGTTTCAGGATTGGAGATCGAAATCGGATTGAGTATGTTGAAGTTAGTATCGATGAAGGGATTGATTTTGAGAAGCGAACAGTTCAGAATCAAGCTAGTGGAGGTATAGAGATTGAGTGTAAAATAGAGATGGAAGTGAAAAGAAGTGAAAGATGATCAGCAACACAAGTAGGAAAAGAAGATCAAGTAAAAAAAAAGTACTTACATAGCGGGTAGATTGAAAGAGATCGAGTTAATGTGTGATAAGGAAGTGGAGGAGTAAAGGAAAAAATCTATGATGAGAAAACAAAGGGAAGGAAAGATAGATATCAGTCTTAGAAGATGATCGATGCAAGGAACAAGTAAGATAAGGAAAAAAAACACTCACATATTGTATAAATGATAAATCGAATTTGAGAAGGATAGGTCAGAGGAAACACGTTGGGGTTGGGAATTAGAGGACACGTCATGAGCTAAAATTGGACAATCGAAAGGTATAAGAAGGGTGTTGTTTGAAGGGAAAAGAAAAGGGGGCACCAAATTATTTGTGTGTTTTGATTTTGTGTACGGATTGAGTAAGATTCACATCAAGTGTAGTTATTGTTCCGTTTTTTGTCTATTGTAGTGGATCATTCTAGAGTGTACATTCGAGAGTTGGTTCGAGTTGTGCGTTGAAGTCCGAAAGCGTTCTTTGCTGTTACTTGTGTGAAGTCTTTATCAAAAGCCTATTCGAAAGTTAGAAGGATTATTATTAGTGTTGTTAGTATCAAGTTCAGAAGCAATTTTTTTTTGTGTGATTGTGTTAGGTTGAGAAGGGAAGAGAGAAAGCAATAGCGTACCTGTGTTTTTTAAAGTTGTAATTGAAGAAGCGGTTGAAGTCTTATTTTTGTTGATTAGTGTTATTTGTTGAAGGGTTATCTTATAAAACCTCACCTCAAAAGTTGGCCCTGAGTCCGAGTATCTTAATTTCTCCGGATAAAACCCCGCCGCCGACAAAACTTCTTCCCCTCCTTGCTACACCAATTTACGCGTTACAGGTATCTCTCACCTGTGACAGGACAGTACAGTTCTGTGTGTAGTATTGTTAGACTCCGCCAAACGCTGCGCATCCAACCGCGTGGTGTAAAATAGGTTTTGGAAGACCTTAAAAAGACAAAGAAGTGAAATTGAGAAGCCTCATCTTGAATTTTGAAATCATTTTTGAAGGGCGAGGGCAGCTTCACAGCGCCTGTAGTTTCATCCGCTCTCACGAGTGGTGATTCTTCCCCTCTCCGGCTCAGCCTACCCTACACTGCGTAGAAGTTCTACAACGGAATTCAAAGTGGAGCAAGAGTAGAATGGGCAGATAATTTTTTTATCAAGTTTTCATTATGATGAATTATAGATAAAGAAAATGTAGTATTTTCAATAGATTTGGACACTGAAAGATAATTATAATCTGAGTTCAATTTATAATGATTTTGATTAGGAGATCTATGGAAATTATTGCCAAAAGTATTGATAAGTTGTGATTAAGTTGAAGTAGAGACATATACTTGATGTCAAAACTGATGATCACCATTTTGGTCATGATTCTAACTAAATTAAGGTGAAAACAAAATTGAAACAACTCCCTAAACACCCATATCCGTGTGTGTACGTATGATAAAAAACAATGATTTGAGCAAAAAAAGATACTGAGAGCACCCGCACTCGTTTGTGGTACGTTTCGGTAACTTTTGTGGTACCGACCTGTACGGTAAGTTAAAATTTACTAATTATGTACAATTATCACACTCGTGTCCAGTATCTGCCATGTATCATTAGTTACTTCACCTATACTGTACAAAACCCACAGCGGTGAAAAGTTTGTAAATTTGTAAAACACAGAAGTAAGACTAGTAAATTTTGCGATCCAGAATGCCAGAAAGCACATTTTTCTCAAGACACCTCAAAAGAACAAGAGAATTTTTCAGGGAGGAGCTCGCATAGTGGAGTCAAGATTCAAGTTCAGATGATAATTCAGATCAAGACAATGAAAATGAACGACCAAAGAAAAAAATGGTACATAGGGATAGAGAAGCAGCAAATGCCCAACTTTTTGCCGACTACCTCTCCCCAAACCCAGCATATGACAAAGAGACTTTCTACCGCTTCGGGGAGCTCGTTCGATCTTAGCGTAGCAACTAGAAAACTTAAGTGTGGAGGTTCGGAGAGAGTTCCAGCTTCAAGAAACAACAATGAGCCATTGTATATGACTCAGTAGACAACATACTCAACTCACCAGGTTTGGACTTGCTCCCAATCACGTTGATGGAGGTCAATCTTTGAGTTGAAGTGATCGGCAACCTTCTTGAAGAGCATCTCGGAGGATTGATTAGTTCCTATCTCCGGTTCGGAAGAGACATGTATCCAAGACATGGCCAATTGCTGCTCTTCTTTTGGTGTCCAGTTCGGAGCGCGTGGCTTGCAAGATTTCGATTCTTTGGGTTCCATCGGTCAGATTGTGGTGTGTATGAATATTGTTGAGTGAGATGGAGGTTGATTCGAGTCGGAAAGCTACCGGACCCGAGTAGTTACTTGAGATAAAGTACGAGGTAGGCTATGATTATATTTACTTCTGTCTTACTTCAAATCAACCTTAAAATTATGTACCGCGGGTCTACTTTGCTCCCGGTGTGGAATAAGCCCCGCCGTTGCAGTAAATTTACACTTACCGCACTCGATTTGCCGCACGAGTGCGGATGCTCTGAGTGCTTTTGTTGGAATATTTGTGTATCTCTTTCAAAAAAGATAAATAAAACCGGATTTATTTCAAGTGTGAAGAGCACATTTTGGTATAGAACTTTGACAGAAACACACATATATATATTAGTCAAAATATGATCTTGTGAGACATTTGAACTAAGGGGAATCTTGTACTTCTGGAGGTACATTGAAACAAACTTATCAAACCTCAGGAGAACCTATATACATATCCAAGTCATTGGAGGGATTAAATCTAACTGAGCTTTCTGTCTCAGAATCTTGCAAGCCATCTAAATTGGAGTTAATTGTTGAACCTTCCAAGGTGTGTTTACTAGTACTTGCGTAAGGTATCTGAGGTTCTTGAGGAGCTGGGTATATCAATGAAGCCTAATTTCTGAACGCCTTGTCAAATGTATTGCCCATCAACATGAACTTGGTTATTGCTTCACCACATAGTTGCTCCTGTTTGAGTTTCACATCTTCTTGGCAATTGGTGGACATGGCGGTTATGGCATTAGCTATTTTGGCAGTCAATCTGATGTGTTCTTTATCTTTCTTTTGAGATTATTTCACAGCATGTTCACATTCAGCTTTGGTAGGTAGAAATTTGTTCATTAGCGTTTGTAGACCAAGGGTGTCACAAGGTGCACTCCCATTCCTTGATTCAGGTCTTTTTTCTAGAAATATGTTTGGTCAACATCCAAGTCATCTTTGCTCATGCCCAAGATCACTTATGTTTATTTTTCTTGTGTCCCACCTCCTGACTGTTTGAGCCTTCCTCCTTTTTGAAGATCTCCTTCACATCCTCATTGCCAGATGCCATATAGACTTCTCTGGGCAAGAAATCATCTTTAACATTGTCCTTATAATCTTCATCCTTGAGATCTAATTGTACCAAGCTACATTTCAATCTTGGCTTTGAATCAGAAGCTAAAGACTCACAGGAAACATCTCCTAGAGTGTCACAAGTCTCCTCAGGGATTATGTTGGACCTTCCAAGCATCACCAATTCCAAGAGACAATACCAAGGACACACTGCTATGTATTTCTCAAAATAAAATTGTGAGCATCAGTATAAGTTACCTGATGGAACACTTTGAGAATACTTACCAAGAGCTGTACCATTTGCAGGTACTTTACACTTTTTTGATTTAGCTAACTTTCCCACCACTACCTTGTCACCATTGCTATCTACACACAGTGTAATTTTACTAGTCACTGGCAGGCCAGTGAGTTCCATTCACCTCAATCCAATCTCAATTCAATGTCAGTTCAATATCAGTTTGACCTCCAATTTTCTTTGAGTGGGGGATATGCATGAGCTGCATAATCTCTCAAACCTTCCAGACATTCTGACACCTTCATATGTAGACATGCAACTGACCACTCTTCAACTCCTTCACAACCTCGATATCCAATTTCTTTGGCAGACCTTGTGTTTTTCTTTCAGGGAGTGGTTCAGCGGCGGGAGGGGTCTTTGATTTCATGGCAGATACATTTACTGATTGAGGCTGAGAGCCTGGAGGTACGAGCTGACTGTGTGATGGGGTTTGCGTTGGAAAGTTAATAAATCCCAGAGAGATCACTGGTGATCCACCACTTGCAAGAACCTGTAAATGAATCAAGTTGGATCAAGAGAGATGAGCAGAGGGGGATCCTTCACCAGCCAAGATGACTGGAAATGCCAAGAGCAAGGATGCAGAAGGTAGATTTCCAAAGTTTGCTGGAGTTGAGGTGATCAAAGGTGTACTAGCTGTATGTGGAGGAGAAGAGGGACTGTTTTGCTTCTTGGTGGTCTTTTTGTGTGGCATTGTGGCAGCTTTAGTGGCTTGGATGAACTTTGTAAGTGGAGGAAAAAGGATGTAAGAGATGTTTTCACTGGTTGGCATTTTGCTGACCGACCCAGTTCACCCAGTTAAAAAAAACTGGGTGTACCGGGTTTTTTCAAACCCAGTTTTACTTTGAGACCAGCTAATAATTCAAGACATACAATCACAAAAATGATCAAGGAAGCTTACATCAAATGCTCCCTGAGCCAATTTTGTGGGGTTGTTGATGGCAATGTACCATTCAGGACTGAGAAGCTGAATTCGGGGTCCTTCGAAGAAGTGCTCAACAACTTGGGTGCAGGTGATTGGACAAATTTTGCCAGGGGCTCAGTATTTGTGTTGGTTTATGTGACACATGAAGTTGAAATGATTACTGACTTCAGCAGTCTCGAGGATGATGGTTTTGCCACCGCTGCACTGCCGGCAAAGATACATTGGATTGGAACATCCAATGTATCCTTGGATCTACATTCCCTTGGACTGTGTGTCTGAGTTTATTGCCATTCAAGGTTACCTTGGATTTTCCAATCCAAGGCATCTTTATTGGCAGTACTGGCATTGTTGATGAGCTTGCTGGTGAGAGGAAACAGCTGATCCTTCAAAGAGGTGAAATCATATTTGGTAACTTTGCAGTTGACTTTTGTTGGGGGGATAGGACGGTCAGAATATACAGCTTTGCTGATCTTTATGGGTTGCCCATGTGAAAAGTCCACACCCTTGGGGAGCCAAAACATTTACTAAACCAAGAAAGTCCAACATTGGATTGTCTCAAGCCGCTGTGATTGATTTGGAAGAATGAGAGAAAATCTAAATACTAAAAAGATGGACCACTTGCATGGGTTTGGACCCCTTCTCTCCTCTGTTGATCAGGTCCGCCTCTGGGTATCAGGTGCTATTCCCTTTTTATCTGATGTCTCCATTGGAGAGCTTTTGTAGTCAAGATGTTTTCAATCACACATTTTGTCTCCTTTTGTTATTTACACACTATTGTTTGTCTCACCTTGTCTTTTGATTTGCATTTACCACCAGACTTTTAAACAAAAATTGTATTAAAACAAGCTATTAAATCCGGTCTTTTGTTGGACTCAGTCCTTGGCTTATAAAAGAAAGGTTACTAATCCCCTGCAAGACAAATCACTTTCCAATCCACAAGAAATCTCTCATCAAATTTTGACCCTACACATCTTTTTTCATTTTCTCCACCCTTCAACTCAAACTCAGCCCAGTGACTTATCAACTTTTTGATTCAACAACTCAATTTGACCAGGATTCAACCAAATACTCGATTTGCAAGTATCACGAACATATCAAAGTTCTTCAGACGGATCAATAAAACTGAAATTGAATACAGTTTTGATGGAACGATTATTGTGCAGAGTTGATATTATATACTGCAAGTTCAACTGGTCAAACCAATCAAACAAAATCTGAATGAAGTCCAATTTCAACCTTTTTGACCTTCATTTGAAATTGATCAAATGGTGAACTAGATCTGCCTTGAAGGGACTAACTGAATCTCATGACTCATACTGAGTGGAATGTGATTTGATGGAGACTTCTGCTCATGATGGACTCAATGGTGGATTCAGAGCATCTCATCCAATTTGTGTTAAGATCTTGTCACTACACAAAATGTCATCTTTACCGGGCGGTAAACAAAACTACTGACATAGAAAAGTCCTGAGGCAACAGGAAGAGAGCTAAAAATCTGAAAAATATGCACCTTGTTCCTAGATGTTGGGGCGTCATGACGAGTATTTTTTTGTATTTTACACACAGATATTGGTTAATGTACTAACAATAAAGGCTGAGAATCATCAAAAACCCACCTGTAACAATACCTGAAATTTGGCCCTTGACTTTGAAGACAGGATTTTGGAATCTTCAAACATCAATAAGTTTTGCAGGTATGGATCAAATCACTCGATTTGAAGTGCATTGAAAAGGTGAGCCTTTCCTCTACATTTTTCATTGAGACATCACATCTGTAGCTGGTCTAAAAAAGATCCTACAGAGCTATTCATGCAGAACTGTTTGAACATATGTAGAGTGTTTAAATGACTAGATAGCACCTTACTAACATTATGAAGTGTGAAGGAGAATAGTTCAGCTTTTGAATGAACAAAAAATCGAGTTATTTGGAGCAGAATTGCAAAAGTTATTGAAGTTTTTAGACCACAAAATATTGTCTTCATACTCATGACCCAAATTTCAGGTATTGTTACATGTGAGTTCTTGATGATTTTCAGCGTTTATTGTTAGTACATAAACCAAT